>NW_006159649.1:3208271-3296809 GCF_000334495.1 Tupaia belangeri chinensis
TTTGGAGAGGTTTTTGCAATAGGGTGCATGCGCTCGCCAGACAGAGAGAGACAGAAAGAGAAAGCGAGAAATCACCCCCCAGGGGGGATGGCCACGCCGCAGTCCCTTCTCCTCCATTCTCCTCTCGGGATCTTGGGCACGCACACACACACGCCTGGCATGAGTTTAAGCCACTGGGTCCGGAATGCAAACCGCGGTCGACTACATGGGAGTCCAGCGACATAGCCATTACGCTAATTGCTGGTCCCCAAGACTTTCACTTTGTTTTAATAATGTACTTATTGGAAAAATTTTACATGCTATAATTATTTGAAAATGATCTGTTATCTTCCTGGCTGAGGTTCACAATGTCCCTTTTATGTAATAGTAATAATATGCCTTTAATTAGCAATGTCACAATGTCTATTACATCAAAATAAGCAAATAATTTGTTTAATTAATGAATATTTTCAATAGTTATGTTTTTATTTTGCTGGAGAAAGTGTGAAGACAGACAAAAATTTTTAAATGATGTATACAAAATAAGAATTTACAAAGTCTTCTGTTATCCAATTCCTCATTTATTGAAAATTGAAGTGGTTAAGATACTGATTAAATGCAGGAGAAAAAGGAACATATTTCCAGCAGAGTTGATGTTCTTTGTAAATCATGTTTGGCCCTACGGGTTCTGTCAGTTTCAGATGGTCTAGTAATCTATGTAACCCTTACAATGATGGGCACAACAGATCTGGAGAGCATAATCAATGGCTTAGATACCTTGTCTTCTATGGCACCAAGCAGAGTTCTTTGTATATGATATGTATTCATTGAATCTTTTTGAAGATGTGAATGAATAAATGAGTGAATTCATGAGGAAGAGCAAGTGGAAGGGTGGCAATGTGGGCTGTCCACAATTCACATTTATGCATCTACATGCACGAATCATGTAACATAAGCTAAAAGTTCCTGTGAACAATAAAGATAATCTTAGTATAAGACAATTTAAATCAATACGAAAGTAAAGTAATTAAGTTTGTTTCATTGGACGATATATTGGTAAGGCATAAGTTAGATTTTTAAAATTTTATTTATTTTCCAACAGGAATTGATTAAAATGCTGGTGATTCTTTGGAGAAGTGAAATTCAAACTATTTCATCACTAGTGGGAGAAATTTGGGAAGATATAATTTTCCACATGTACCCACATGCAACAGCAACAACAACAATGACAACAATAACAATAAATAGAGACATTTTTGCAGACATGTTTATCTATATTAGAAAGCTAAACCTCAAGGGACCAGAAAGACAGTAAGCATTTGCCTGTTTCCCCAACAGAGATAGAGGTCTGCTCTAGAAGTGTTATTTCTAGCGATGGGGGACAGCTCACAGGTGCTGACAGTAATTGGCAAGCTCATTGATCAGTGGGTACCAGAGAAGCTCACTGAATATATCCACTCAGGTTTCCTCAGGGCTGGGTCAGTGGGGTCTAGGATCTCAAGAGGTCTTGGACAATGGTTATTTACCAACCAGAATAAGACTAATTAATAATTTGAGCAACCTATATATTAATTACCATTTTGTGCCAACTGAACATCAGTCCTCTTGTCCCTTTGAGTAATCATATACATCTGATGAGTTTTGGTTTAACAGAGTGAAAGAGATTTTTATACTATGAGAAATCTCAGAACTTTAAAATTGCTAGTGCGCATTGTGACTATTTTGTTGTTGTTGGAGAGGATTTTTTTTTTTTTTTTTTTGCTATAGGGTGTGCGTGCTCGCCAGAAAGACAGAGAGAGACAGAAACACAGAAAGCGAGAAATCACACCCCAGGGGGGATGACCATGCCGCAATCCCTTCTCCTCTATTCTCCCCTTGGGATCTTGGGCACACACGCACATGTGCCTGGCGTGAGTTTAAGCCACCGGGTCCAAAACTCAAGCCGCGGTCGACTACATGGGAGTCCAGTGACATAGCCATTGCACTAACTGCTGGTTCCCGTTGTGACTCTTGAAGAGAGAAATACTGGTTGTCCAACTTAGTATGAACTTTTTTTAATAGAGAATACATCTTGGAATTTTTCTTCTTGTCTTTCTTTTGTTAACTTTCTTTCAGGAGAGTGAGAAAAAAAGAGAGCAATATTGCTCACAAGGTCTTATCGTGTTGTCATCCTCCCCCCAAGCTCCCATTCAGCCAAGGGTCATGAGCACATCCATAGGTATGCTTGGCGTGTTCAGGCCAACTTAGGATTCAAACCCAGAGCCTGTCCATATGGCTCCAGCATTATGCAGTGGCATTTTACCACTTATGCTACCATAGCTAGGCAAGGATAGATTTTCTTTAAAACAGTGTTTTCTTTAAAACTGAGTCTATGAATTAGAACATTGGTCTTCACCCTTCCTGGCACCAGGGACTGGCCTCATGAAAGACAATTCCTCCATGGAAAGGTTGAGGGAAGGATTGGTGTTGGCATGACTCAAGTGCACCACATCCACTGTGCACCCCATTTCCACTACTACCATATTAAAATTTACAATGAAACAATCACATGATAGGTTTCTTGTCCCCATGAGAATTTAATACCATCATTGATCCAACAGGAGACAACACCCAAGTGACAATGGAATCATGAAAGAGCCGCTGCAAACACAGATAAAGCCTAGTTCACATGGCTGCCAAACACTCCCTGCTGCATGGCCAGATGGCGAGATCCCCAATAGACCACAAGCTGGAGCCTTAATAGGTCACTGAGTAGCATCAGTCCAGTGGTAGTGGATCCCTGGAATATAAAAACTGACGTTGTAACAACCCTGACATCTCGGTTATTTAACACAAAGGATTATTTTTACCTTCTATGACAGTCCAAAGTGAATTTGGGCTGCTCTTCTGGGTAGCTGTCTTCTAAACAGTAATTCAGCAATCTAGACTTTTCTCTCCTATCTTTTTTCTATTCCCTAAGGATCCTTCAGGGCTCTACACTGGATCTCTTTCATCTACGTAGCTGATGAGAAAGAAAAAAAAGAATTTTGGACTTTGAGATTATGAAGTAATTTAAAAATATGCCCGCGAATCCTCTCCTAAATAAGTGGAAGCTAAGTCTTCTTCCCTTAGTGTTAACCTGAACTGGTGATTGAGTTTGAAAACATTTAGTAAGACAGAAGTGATAATAAGTACTTCTGATGCAAGGTTGTATAAGACATTCAGCTTCTTGCTGTTTTTTTTTTTTTCTCTTTCTCTTTATCTTTCTTGGATAATATTCTCTAAGAAAATCCAGATGCCAGGTTATGAAGAAAAGAGTGTGTGACCTTGCAATCTCATCATACTCACACTAGGTTTACTGACATCTTACAATTATTAATAATTTTTAGTAAGAATCTCCACATTTTCATGTTTTACTGAACCCCACAAATTATGTAGTCAGCTCTGTGCAAAGATACCCATACAGCCTTATGGGAAGGTCCATGTGATAATGAACCCAGGCTACCTACTAACCACCACTGAGAAAGCAGCTTCCTGCCAATAGCCATGTGTATGAGTCATCTTAGAATCTCATCAAGTCTTCAATAACTGCAGACCCACTGACATCTGCTTTGCAACTTTCTGAGAGGTCCTGAGCACCACCAAACTAAGACACTTCCACATTTCCCAAATACTGAAGTTGCAAAATACTACGTATTTTCCTTTAAGCTACTAAATTTTAGAGTAGTTGTTATGTGGCAATAGATAAAATAGAAGGGGTTTAGAGACTAAGCCTAGAAGTGGTCTCTCCTTTACCTTACATTTCATTAAGCAAAGCTCAGCCACACGGATTCAACCAACTAAAAATGGTGAAAATTTAAGGAGTTTTATTTTTGTTGTCTTTGTCTTTCTCCAAATAGGAAGATACTGATGAGCATGGTGTCATTTTCAGACATAACTTCCTAACAAATTGTAATTTACCTTCAAAGACTCTTTGTCTTCATATCTTAAATATAAGTCTGACAAGAGTATATGGAATAGAGAAGAGGAGCTAGAGCTAGACACCAGAGGGTGACATTTTAAAAGAAACCCAAGGCTGGAACAAAAACATGTAGATTTTTAGCTAACACACCACTGCTAAAAGTGTAGAAGTCTACATTTTTCAAAAATTATTTTCATCAGGGGCCAGAAAGTGGTATGAGATGAAACATAACGATTTATAAGGATGGTCTTTGTAGGAAGAATCAGGTTTTGTGTCCTGAGAGCTCTCTGAATACCCTGGGCATGACTGTACCCATGATCTGGGGCTGGCTGACGTTGGGGGTGGGTCCCAGGGTCGAGACTGTTGCAGTTGTCGTATCTCTGTCTGTCTGTCTGTCTCTCTTTTTTATTCTCTCTCTCTAGTTCATGGAAAAACTAAGTCAAAAAGCTTTAAAGAAAAGCCTTTTTGAGGGCCAGCAAGTGGAGTAGTGATTAAGGCACTGGACCCTCCCACATGGCTGGTCGTGGTTTGAGTTCTGGACCTGGTGGCTTGCTTTCTCACTTTTCCCCACTCTCTCTCTCTCGGTTTGTTTTTATCTCTGGTCAAATTAAATTAAAATAAATGAATGATTAAATAAAGTTAAATAAGTAGTTCTAAAAAAAATGTCTTTTCATCAAAATTCAAATACACTCTTGGAGGTCCTCTTAATATAATCAGCAGTTTATAGTCAGAATAACTTTGGTTGTCTTTGGTTTTTCATGTTAGTTCTTGATTTTATGCAGGTTACTTAATTATTTAGATATTTTATTTCTAAGATGGGGGAAACATACACCTATCTAAGAGATTGTTGGGAGGATTAAATGTGATATTTCATATACAGCATGTGTCACAATGGTAATTAGTAAGCACTCAGGAAAAAAGAATTCTTATTTTATTAAAAGCAGGAAAAACATATATATATATGAAATAATAGGTAGTGGTAGAGACATGAGGGAGTCAGAGAAATTAAACTTTTCCAAAGAACTATTAAAATCATTTTATTTATGCTTTCTTCTATGAACTAAACGTACAGTGTCAGGGGCTGGATATTGCAGTTCCTTCTGTTGATGCTTAGAGATAACCTTAGAGAAGACAAAAAAATGAGCATGTGATTACCAAAATGAATCATTGTCGAGGGAAAATAAAAGCTCTTTGGAGGAGAGAATGAAGTGAAGCTAACAGTCTTCGATGGCCCAGGTATTTTAGAGAAGTTATCTCTAAAGAAGGAATATGTAAGCAACACATGGAAGGTGGAGATAATTTGTCTAAATCTAGAATGTCCCAGAGAGAGTTAGGGTAGGGTTGTAAGTTTTTCAGACAGAGGGAGCAGGAGGAAGAATGGACTGCAGATGGGCTTCCATAAAACAGTGAACAAAATAATTCAAAATATCAACAATAGCAAAGAAGTACCTACCTGATAAATCAGGAAATCCAAACTAATATAGGATGGAAGTTAAGATAAATGGGTTTGATGAATAGAGCAAAAGTTAATAATTTCCAAAGTAGATAGAAGAAAAGATAGATGAGGATGTTCATTAGAATAACCTGAGGGATAGATGATCATGTCAAGGAGTAAGGTGTGCAAATCAACTACTTCAGGGTGATTGCTAAATCTAAGACCTAATAGAGGAAAAGGTTCAAAATGTATGACGGGGGAACCAGCAGTTGGCTTAATGACTATGTCGCTGGACTCCCCTGTAGTTGACCACGGTTCGTGTCCTGGACCCGGTGGCTTAAAACTCACGCCGGGCGCGTGTGCGTGCGTGCCCAAGATCCCGAGAGGAGAATGGAGGAGAAGAGATTGCAGCGTGACCATCCCCCCTGGGGAGTGATTTCTCGCTTTCTGTCTCTATGTCTCTCTCTGTCTGGCGACCGAACGCGCCCTATAGCGAAAATCTCTAAAAAAAAAAAAAAATGAATGACGGAAGTTTCATTTTCTATGCTGGGGAGGGTAGAGATGTATAGTGATTAAATGTAAACAAATAGAAAGGAAAAAAGAAATAAGTCATTGAATATGTGACATTCAAGAAATTAAGGCCAAGGGAGTGAAAATTATAATCTCCCTTCTTCATGGCACATCTTGGGATGGAGAAACACATTGAGAATCCGGTGCTAAAATATTAATGAATGGTGAATGTACCAGCAGTGTGAGTCTGAAGAAAATAGAGTCTGTTTGCTTTTTATTTGGGGGGGGCGGGGGTAGCCAGGGAGAGGGTTAATAATCTTAAAATGGCTCTTGAAAGCAGTGAGTATAAACTATCTTCTGGCCTAATGGGATGTATGATATAGAAGCTTGAGCAGCCTTCCCCAACAGAAGAGTCCTTATAGTTTTAAACATGATTTATAAGTCTTTGACAGGAAATAGAAAATGACAGTAAATAGAAAATAGCATAAAGTCAAAATGACTCCAATTTGTAAACCAGTTACCACCACAAAAAAGATACTTTCAATAAAGAATTTTACCTTTAAAGAAAATAGTGAAGAAGTTTTTAAAGAAAAGGTATTTTAAACTATGCACCGTAAAAGTTAAAAAATATGTACAAGCATATATATATAGATGAAGTAGTTTAATACCTATAATACATACACAAACATGTATAATTAAACAACATTTTAAGAAAGAAATCAGTTATTCATATATCCTATTCTGCTTTTATTATAGCAAATTAAGATCATTTGGAAACAAACAAAAATAGCTTAAAATTTATCAACTCTTGCCCAGAAAATTTTTAAAAATTGGCATTCTTCATAAATATTCATATACATATATATGTACATGTATGAGTCTTTGGGCACACACACACAAAAGAATATGTGATAGCTTGCAAAACAATTGCAAAGACATCCATTTTATAAAAGAAATGTAAAAGATGATAATTGAGAGACCAGCAGGTGGTGAGGCGGTTAAGGTGCTGGGGTGGTTAAGGTGCTGGATCCCATGTGGCTGATTCAGTGGTTCAAGTCCCAAACCAGGTGGCCTGAAAATCCCTCCAAGTGTGTGTTTGTGTGCACCAAGTCCCAAGTGGGAAATGGAGGAGATGGGATTGCAGTGTGGCCCTCCCCACTGGGGGATGATTTACCACTTTCCCTCTCTCTCTCTTTGGCAAGGGCACACCCTCTATGGCAAAAAATCTAAAAACAAAACACTGTATTGAAAAAAAAAAAAAAAAAAAAAACAAGCAGAATGGCCTCACTCCTTCCGTACCTATTTTGCACCCTAGAAAACATTCTCTCCAAGGTTGTAATGAAATGTATGTATATGTATTTTTCAAAACCTAAACCTAAAATAAGAAAATAATTCCACAAATAGTGCAATTACATATTTAGGATTTGATTTTCTGATTATTTTAGCAATATTGGACTCTTTATAAAGCTACTCTTCATAGGCTAATTTATTTATAATGAGAAGAAAGCTAACTTTTCCCACTGATAAAACCATGCAGTACAAATTGTTCCATTTTCCTTTCCAAACTATGAGAGCTTCTGTATGGTTAAACTATTGCAAAGCCCACTGTCAGGAAATAACTGTCATTTCCTAAAGCAGACAGCAACAGAATCTTGTTTGTTTTTTAATTAATGTAATAATTATACATATTGATGGGATATGATCTAATTTTTCAGTATAAGAATATAATGTGTAAGGGTTAAGCCCGGGTAATTATTAATACTTAGCCTCTCCAATATCCTAACCCTTTGTCATTGCTTCGTATTGGGAATATTCAAAACCCTCTTTTGTTTTAACTCAGATATTCAGTATATACATATATATTACATTTAACCTCCTGTCTTTTATAACTCTTGAAGTCTGCAAATAGTCTAGAAACCAGTTAGCAAAATAAAATAAGTTTTTAGGTCAAAGGAAGTTGACTGAGATTATGAGAAAGTAATTTATTAGAGAGTAAGAGGTGGCACCTGAGCCAGAAAGAGACGACCCTGGAAATGGAGCTCAGATGGTAGTTATTATCCGGGGCCAACACTCTTCTTAATGTCACTTTATGTGACTTTTCCTGCCTACTACACTACCCTCACACACCTCCACAGCACACAGAGCCACGGTCCAGGAACACTGTCATATTGTAGCTGACTCACTCTTCTCAGTGATGCTTGAGAGACGGAGATCAGGCAGCCTTGCAGGGCGACAGTACGCCGTGTTTTTCAGGGGTTCACAATGAAGCAGGAAGACAGCTGACCTTGGCCACTGTTAGGCTGTGCTTCCTGAAGTACCTCGAGAGCAATGCAATGCTTTCTCTCACACTCACCTGCATGAATATGATAAATAACTGACATTCAGTAAAAGGAAATTCTGAAGGGAAAATAGCCTTCGTTCCCTAAATTCTCTAGCTACGAGCTTTGTGGAAATATAAAATCGATTTTTAAAAAGTAACCTGTGATGAAAAATAAAATTATGAAGCAAGCACATTGCACAGTGGCCTCTGCTTATTATTTCTTTGAGGATCTTGGTAACACCTAAGTGATTTATCATCAATGCTTTTAATGGGTAGCTTCTTTAACGATGCACATCAAAAGATCGGTGTCTCTTTAATTTTTTTTTTCGGTTGTTTTTGCCTTTGCTGTTTATTTTTCCCTCCTGACTCAAAGCATCTGGAACATAGCTCTTGCAGATAACTAGAGTTTCTGCTCTTCTATTCTGAACTCTTGTTTATGAAAGTGGCTGATACTCCCACTGTCCTTTTTCTTTTTCCCCAGTCCTTTTTGTCTCGTCTCTTATGTGCAATTGAACATACTTCATTAAATGAGTGCTTGTGGCCCAAAATGTCTTTCTGATGGTCAGAAACATGCGTCATTGTGTAACAGTGTAAGAGTCAAAAGGAAAAAACGGTGTGCTCAAATGCAGGATTTGTGCCGGCCTTCTCCTCCTACACAAGCTTCCACTCTGGCATTAACTTTAACAAGTTGTGGGGACCAGCAGTTGGCTTAATGGCTATGTCGCTGGCCTCCAATGTAGTCGACTACGGTTCGAATCTCGGACCTGGTGGCTTAAACACGCCAGGCACGTGTACCTGCGTGCCCAAAATCCTGAGAGGAGAACGGAGGAGAAGGGATTGCGGTGTGGCCATCCCTCTGTCTTTCTCTCTCTGTGTCTCTGGCAAGCGCGCGCACGCATCCTATATCAAAAACCTCTCAAAAACAAAAACAAGTTTTGTGAACTTTAAACCTGTAAGTTGTGAACTTTAAACCTACTACGACTTCTGGATGATGACTGTTAACGAGGAAAGGACAGAGATTAGTCACTTCTTCTCCTGGTAGGTTCTGTAGATATTTTTAACCTCTCTCTCTCAAAACACAGACTTTTGAACAGTTATTTTCCACTTCATTCCTGCCCATTGAAAGTTGAAAAGTTGCGGGCAACTCGCTGCATTTTAAAAGCCGGAAAACTGAAAGAAGAAGAGTAAATCACCAGTGCCCCCTAGTGTTCGCAATGAAAATGTCTTGGAACTCACAGTCCGCAGCAGTGGTTTTGCTAATGCAGTTGCTGGAGTGTTTGTATTAAGAAGAAATGTGGTTTGTTTCCATTACATCTTGGTAACCAAAGAGCTTCAGCTCTTCCCATAAATTCTATGTAAACAAAAATGCTGCATTTTTTAGGTGAGGCGATATTTATTTTATAGTTATCTCTTAAAGCACAATGAAATGCAATTATATTTTTGAAGGGACTGAGAACAGAATATTTTTTAAATAAAAGAAACGATTCCAGCAAGTTTTTTACGTGTAAGGAAGTGTAATACCAAGAAATTGACACAGATTCGCTCTCTCTCTGTCTGAATCTCTCTGTGTATGTGTACTGGGTGTTTAAATTTGTCTCTATGAGGATGAGAATGTACTTGTTTTTACTAATAGGATAATTAATTCAGTGTCTAAAAAACTACAGAAGAAACAAGTTATCTGTCTTGTCCTGGAGGGCAAATAAATAAGACATATTTAAGAGATTCCACAGGCAAAACCATCTGTTTGAAATCACTCTGGTTATAGAAGCTGATAATTCTTGGTCTCAGGGAAGCAGCTACAGGGTGGAATCCTTTTAGAGGTGATTCGTCTTCCCAGAGTTCCCTAGAAACCTAAAGCATGGAATATCCTGCTTCCTTCATTGCATTCACAGGTTTTTTGTGTTTGTTGTTCTTGTTGTTGTTTGTTTGTTTGTTTTTGATTGGTTCAGATTCACAGTCTCAAAGGTGCTGTACAGATTCTGCGAGATAACCACACCTGGCTGCTTGCAGAGAAATCAGTGGGCCTCAGGGTGTTGTGCTCCAAGAACAGCAATGAGAATGACCCAAGGCTAGGAGGAGGTTGACTCAGAAACTCCCATGGAAACGTTCAAATGTGTTTGGTTTGGCCAGGGAGAACACAGTACTGTTCAGCCAATATATGAAGTGTGGAGAAATTGTTTTAAATGGTACAAATAAAGAATGATGGGGCAATTGAAGTGGTCAGTGTACAGTGACTACCTAAAAATATTCCCCAAGCTGAAATTCAGGCTATGATAAAAGTGTTTCCAAAGAAAAAGGGCAGTATACATTCAGGATCCGAGTTCCAAGTCAAACGGAGCAAAGATCACGGTATTCAAAGGCACTTCGTAAACGCTGTCTAGAAGGACTGGCTACCAGGAGGGAAACTGAGTAAACGGTCACCCATACGCACTTTCTTTTTTACATAAACCATCCTGTCAGCCTTGGAGTTTGCATCTGCTGTTTTTGGCCTTTCCTATGATCTCTTTCTTCACACATGTTGTATCTACCTGGAATACTCCTTTCTCATCCAGATGATCCATTCTTCATATTTATTTTCTCAGCAGAAGTTGTCTTCCCTGCTAAAGCCGGTGGCGCCACAGCCAGTTTTCAGTGTCCTTAGAGAGCAGTGCGCATGCTCACAGGTTACGGCTCCTGCCGGTGGAGCGAAACTACTTCAGTTTGAATAGGTCTCTAAAGTCAGGCCAGTCGCTCAACTTCCCTGTGCTTCTCTCTGTGAAATGGGGAAAATAGCAATTGGTGTCAGAATTAAAGAACTTCACGTGTAGCATTTACAAAAGCATATGGCATATAAGAAACACCATTAAAATGAAAACTGTTTGGGGCCACCTGGTGGCATGGTATTTAAGGTGCTGGACTCTCACATGATCGACCCGGACCCAACACTTTGAAACTTATGCTGGGTGTGTTTGTGTGCATACCCAAAATCTCGAGAGGAGAATGGAGAAGGAATTGTGGCCATTCACCCCAGGGGAGGGGGGATGATTTCTCACTTTCTCTGTCTTTCTGTCTTTTCAGTGAGTGCACATACCCTATAGTAAAAAACACTCTCAAAAAAAGAGAAAAAAAATGTTTTATTTTTTAAAACTATTTTTACTGTAATATAGTGTATTTTATATTGTTATTAATTATACATATAGACATATACATGTAAATCATTAAACAAAAATCACATGGTATTTATATAATTGTAAAATGCAATGTATTTTATTTCATACTTTTATATATCCTTGAAAAATAACAGGGCCAGCAGATGGCGTAGCAATTATGTTACTGGAGTCCCACGTAGTCTACTGTGGTTTGAATACTGGACCTCGTGGCTTAAAACTCACACTGGACACATGTGCATGTGTGCCCAAAGTCCCAGGAGGAGAATGGAGAAGAAAGGATTGTGGTATGGCCATCTCCCTGGGGGGAGGGGATGATTTCTCACTTTCCCTCTCACCATCTCTGTCTCTCTCTCTAGTGAGTGCACACAACCTAGGGCAAAAACCTCTTAAAAAAAAAAAAAAGAAAAATTGGCACGAGCAAGCCCATGACAGGTGGTTAAGGTGGCTGGATCCCACATGGCCAACTATGTAGTTGAAGTCCTGGACTTAGGGGTTTGAGAAACATGCTAGACATGTGTACATGCATGCCCAAAATCTTACAAAGAAGGAGAGCTGGGGAAGACATTGCAGTGTGATTGTTCCCCATGGGGTGTGGTGGGTGCTTTCTCACTCTCTGTCTCTTCCCAGTGAGTGCATGCATCCTTTGGCAAAATTTCTTTAAAAGATATAAAAATTTGTGATTCTAATCCAGTAAAGTCATCCAGAAAGTCTTGACATATTTTTATGCAAAAATATTTTATGACTTTCTCAACAACCCAATACTTTATATGTCTCATTATTGCTCCTTGACTCACAGTTTGGAAAGCTGGTCTTAGGATAGAAGTCCTAGGCTGTAAAGATTTCTCTATGGACGACACTAAGGTACAGGCTATCGTAACTAGCATTTTTGACAATCTCACAGCTCTGGAATTACTTTTTAACAATCTAAATCTACTATGTAGCCTTGGCTTGTGGACAGGGATTACGTTTTCCTGCTAATGACAGTAATTATAACAGCAGCAATAAAATGGTCACCTAGCCAGAGTTTCCATTCTCAGAAGATCATTGATTAACAACAGGTTCTGGTACCCTGTTAGAGATTATCTTAGAAGAAGTTAGCATGTGGCTCTAGGACTTCAGCTGTGCCAGTAGATTTAGATAAGTTAAAAGTACTTAGTGGGGGAACCAGCAGTTAGTGTAATGGCTATGTCGCTGGACTCCCACATAGTCGACCACAGGTCGCGTCCTGGACCCGGTGGCTTAAACTCACGCTGGGCGCGTGGGCATGTGTGCCCAAGATCCCGAGAGGAGAATGGAGGAGAAGGGATTATGGTGTGGCCATCCCCCCTGGGGGGTGATTTCTTGCTTTCTGTCTCTCTGTCTCTCTCTGTCTGGTGAGTGCATGCACCCTATAACAAAAACCTCTCCAAAAAAAAAGTACTTAGTGGAGTTAAGAGATGGTGTAGCAGTCACTCAACTCCCACATGGATGACTGCAGTTTGAGTCTCAAACATGGTGGTTTGATACTCATGCAGGGTTCATGTGTGTGTGTACCCAAGATCCCAGGAGGAGAGGGAATTGTGGCATGCCCATACCCCCTGGGGGGTGATTTCTCTCTCTCTCTCTCTTATTCTCTCTGACGAGCACACACACCCTAAAGCCATAACCTCTACATATGTACATAAGTAAATATATAAATGCACTTAGTACCGCTCAGTCGGTAGGTAGTAGCTTTTACCCCCTTCCCTCCAAAACAACATGACAATCACCTAATGGTAGATCCCCATAATTGTGTGTGTTCACATGTGTATACATGCACATGATTTTAGAGTGTATGATATGCAGTAAGGATAAATATTTACTCAATTAAACTTCTATTTTTAAGTATATATGTGCATGTGTACGAGTGATAAGAATTTTTAATTCAATAGGTGTAATCTGTGTGTGAATCTCAAGAAGGCCACTTCAGTGTTAATTTCAAGTAGTAACTAAACAGTCTTTCTTTCCCATTGATTTCTCTTGTTTCTTTTTCCCAAATTCCTAAAACGTAAAGATTCAACAATAATATCTAAAGCAGTAGAGATGTGCCCACAACCAAACAATGTTATGATAACATGATAATAATAAATACATACAAATTAATCATGGTAAATATGCCCATGCAGAAGTTTACGAGACTAATACTGGACTTCCTAGGTTTCAGGAAGACTGCTCTTAGAAACGTGGCCTTCTGAAAAGGCTGAATTACTGCCTGTATCTCTGGTGAAGTTCCTGCTCACACAGGCAGGCCTCAGGTCTACTGTTCTCTGGACAAGAAAATAACAAGCTGAGTAAGAGACAACTTGCGTATGAAGAAGAGTTATCCACAAACATCATCCTCAACAGCTCTCTGTTTGTGTTGCTCCCTGCACTGCAGACACAAAAGATAGTTCCATAGATACAATTCTGCACCAACTGGGTATACCTTAATGCCTGACATGTTCCAATCTGTACGGAGTATTTCTCTGTCCTTTACTACAAAGTGTTACATGCCTCCTTCATCCAGTTCTGTAGTCTTCAATAAGATATGTGATTTTACGATGTGAGTCCAGAAGCCCTTAAAGATTTGTCCACTGTATTAATTACTACTGTGTTCTTCAAATATTTTCTGACCAGTGCCTGTCACATCTGCACTTTGTTTCATAAATGCAACAAACATCCTTCACTTTGTTTTAGAGATATTTTTACTATAGGGTGCATGCGCCACCAGTGAGACAGAGACAGAAAATGAGAAATCACCTCCTGGGAGGATGGCCACATTGCAATCCCTTCTCCTCAACTCTTCTCCCTTGATCTTGGGCACACACACACACAGCACACATGCCCAGCGAGAGTTTCAAGGTGTCAGGTTTGGGACTGGAACCATAATCAGCCATGTTGGAGTCCAGCAACGTAACTATCATGCTATCTGCTGGTACTTATCCTTGACCTTTTAATGAGGTAATTGGACAAGGATTCTAAGAAGAGACAAATATGCAAGACTTGATATGATGAACTTGATCAAATTCCAAACCTAGGTGGAAAATCAGGTCTAAATAATAAGTGTTTAAGCTCACCCAGGTTGGTCAAGTCCTGGAGAGTTAACTACATATTCTGGAATATTGGAACACATGTTTATAGCTTAGAGTAGATTTCATCATTACTAATAGTGGTGACAGGATGTTACTGGCTTAACGCACTAAAAGTTACTTCTGCTCATACAGCACGTTCAACATGGTTTTCCAGCAATCTCTGCTCACCGTAGTTGTTTGGGGAGTGGAGCTAACAGGATCCACCTCAACACACATTTCCATGATTACCATAGCAAGAGGGAAGAGGTCACATTGAATCGTTTAACAGCATGAACCTGGAGGCTAGATAGATACATTATTTGTGCTCACACTTATTGGTCAGAGCAAGTGAAAATATACCTCACTTTAGGGGGATGAGAAAGTACAAAGACTATTATGTGCTGGGAACCAGCAGTTAGCGTAATGGCTATGTCGCTGGACTCCCACGTAGTCGACGGTGGTTCGTGTCCCGGACCCGGTGGCTTAGAACTCACGCCGGGCGCGTGTGCGTGCGTGCCCAAGATCCCGAGAGGAGAATGGAGGAGAAGGGATTGCGGCGTGACCATCCCCCCTGGGGGGTGATTTCTCGCTTTCTGTCTCTATGTCTCTCTCTGTCTGTCTGGCGAGTGCACGCGCCCTATAGCGAAAATCTCTCCCAAAAAAAAAAAAAAAGACTATTATGTGCTTAAAAGAATTCTGCATCAAAGTAAACTGGTACTTTAATTCCATTTTTCCCAAACTTCTTAAACTCCTCTCCTATAAGCAGATAATAGCTCTTTGTATTATAGTTCTCAAAATGGTATATGTTAAAATGGTGATTTTAAAAAAAAGTCATTAAAAAACCCTGTAGGGTAAGCAAAAAAAAAAAAGAAAAGAAAGAAAGAAAAGAACCATTTCTTATAAAGAAATAGAAGTTGACAAGAATAAAATTTATCACCCTAAAACCCCTGAGATTAAGCTGGGGCCAGAATTCAGATATTCCAGGTTTTCTTCTTAGGTTCTTTCTGCCACATTTATCTATCTCTAAGCTGTGCTGGCAAGAGATGATCATCTTACCAATGAGCTGAACATGGCCTTTAAGGTAGTGTGACCAGAACATAACATCCAAACCAGGACACTTCAGAGTGGAGTGGGGATGACAGGTATAAATGCAGACTGCTCCCTCAAACTGATAGGTATAGGGCCCTGAACCTTACCGTATGGTATTCCATTCTGGTTTTCACATTAGACAGGATGATCTTTATGTCACTGTGTTCTATTTACCTTGCCAGTCGACAGAGATTTGTCTAGTTGGATTAAATAATTGATTTGAGTTTTTAAATGTGTTAACATTTGTGTTTATACACAAAAATAAGCAAAGTTTATTTTCTCCGACACTTTCACACACACCTTGGGCAGACCAAAGTCAGCAAGTTTCTGGAGCTGGTTCAGGTAAGATCACCTGATGTGTATATCTTAAAGCCTATGTGTCCACTGAAAAGCCATGGCTGCCTTTCTTTAAGAAAAAAGGAAAATATTTAGTAAATACCACAAATAAGCTACATTTTCTTCACTTTTTATATTTACTTAGTGACCAAGACCTATTTGTTGACATCTCATTTCCGTTTACTCTTCATTTGTTGGCCTAGTTTATAACTTCATTATTGTTCAACTGGATTATAGGAAAGCTTTTATCACCACCTAATAACTTCATACCTTATTATCTATTCGTATTGTATTACCGATGGACAGCTCATTTTATTTTATACCTTTGTGCTTGTCTCATATTCTCCCTCTGTCATTTTCTCTATATGAATACCAGCCCTATCCATAGTCAGTTAAAATTTTATGTACTTTATCAAGGCTTCCCAGAAAGGCCTATGCATTTCTAGCTCAAGTTGTATTTAATAACATGGTTGGGCTTACATTTCCTCTATATTTTTATTACAACAATTTGATTCACTCTTACTGTAATTATTTTATTTTTATAAGACTACACGCTCTGTGAATTAAGAATTATTCTTGTGGAAGTCATTAGAGTATACCCTTACACCACATTTCTATGTGTATATCTCCATATTTTTGGTTGTGTCTGTGATGGCTAAAAATGCTGTTTGAGTTCAATACAAGCCAAATACATCTAGTACTTTGCATCAAAAAAATATAACTGACAGACGGTCCTGATGTTCAGTTCTTACCAAAAGACAAAGCTATTCAGAATAATCAAGATACCAAATTTGTAGGAAAATAGAGCTAAAAAGAACATCATAATCCATTAGGGTTTTTCAAAACGCCCTTGGCCAAAGCTGACTATGGCTTTCTTGGATGATATAAGATGGTATAACCAGACAGGTGTGTTCTTTTCTAAAACTCTTATGGAGCACTATGTTCTTAACACTTGCCATTGAAATGGTTCCTGTCACTTACTTCTACATTTTCACAACTAGATACAGTTTCCAAGATTAGAGCTTTTATTTACATCTACTTAATGAGGCTCCCTGTTTCCTGTCATCTCCCAGGGAAGTATCACATTCTTACCAGAGATGATGAAGACAAGATTTTCCACCCTGAGAGTATCAACGGTAAGAACTTGTTCATAGGGATCAGAACATAAACCTTGACCTCATTAGTCGTGAGTGGATGCATTATTGATAGTAACGACTAATGTCTTGGTAGCTAAATAAAAGAGTTAACAGGTATGTTATGTGTGCATTTCAAATGGAAGGTGAGTGTGTGACTACCTGCATTCTGTATTCTGTGCTATTAATCACTCTCTTGTTTTAGTACCACCCAGTCACTAAAGCATCACATGTTTTATAAAGCATTTACTGTCTTGGAGTCCTGCATTCTCGTGGTCTGAGAAATTTCAATATTAAGTAAAGCCTGAAAGAAAAGACAAGAATAGTTCACTCATATGGCAAACTAAGTATAGTTGCTCCATTTATTCCAGATCCCAAGTATATTCATTTGGCTCATATAAATTAGAAATTCCACTGTGTAAGAGCATAATTTCCCCAATCTAGTTTGTCATATTTTAATTTACAGTCTTATTTATAATTAAGAATAACAGTTAATGACATAATAATATATTCTCATACTTATATTTTTATCATAAAACACACAATTTTAGTAAACATATAGTAAAAATCTATCCCACTAAAGATAACTTATCATGGGCCCAACCAAAATGGTACGAGTCACGGATGCCAATGAGCTAGGCAGAGGCAGTATGGAAGGTCTGAGTTGCTCCTGGACCAGTCTACACCAGCTGGGTTGATGCCAGACTATAATCCCAGTTTACTCAGAGGCTGGGGCAGGAGGATCTTAGTATGGTGAGACTCTGTGTCTTCTCTCTTCTCTTCTTTCTCTCTCAAAAGAAAGAGAAGAGGAAGAGGAAAGAAAAGAAAAGTTAGCCAGGTGGTGGTGCAGCAGTAGGGTGCAGTGCAATGAGAGGTTCATGGGGAAAGATTGCCAGTTTTTGACCCAGAGACTTCCCTGAGCAAAATCCCGTGTGTGTCTTGATCTGGGCTGGCTGGGGCTGGAGGTAGACTATGGCATTTGAAACGCTGTCAGGGAGATGCCATGTCTCTGTCTCTGTTTTTTGTACCTCTTATAATCATGGGGGGGGTAGATAAATAAATAACACTTTAAAAGAGCAAAGAACAAAAGATTACTCATTGTTTTCATGTTGCCATTGAAATAATTTGAGTTTCTTGTAGTTCTGTATTTGTCTTTGAAATAAAACCAGAAGCAGTAAGCTCAGGTCCGCTCTAGAACAACGTTAGGTATCTCTTAAAACTTGTATTAAGAGGAACTTTTGAGTTTCCTTTTTCTTTCCTTTCAATAAAACCATGCTTTTTCTATACAACTGTTGTCTGGTGATGAGCTCAACTCTTTAGCATAGTCTCCTTCCCTCTTCAGATCCCCTTGGAGATATTCCAATGAGGTTGGAAGCATTTGAAGTTTCACTATACAGAAAAGCTATTCTCTGTGTTGCCAGATCTAATTGTCTGGAAACTGTAAGGGTTCCCCAATGTAAATGAGAGTGTATGAATTTTTCATTCCACAGAAAACAAACAGAACATACTGGTTGTCTAATTACCTTTTTACTGTTTTTTATTTTTTCTTTCTTAATAGAACCAAATTTTTTTCCAGGTCTGCTTTTCCGTCATTGTCTCATAAGAAACTGGCCTTATGCCTGCTCTAACAAGTGTACAATATTTAGGCTGTGCTCCTGGTCCACTCACTTGGGGCTATAACTGATTTGGAGAAGAAGAGAAAGGGGGAAATGTAGTCAGAAAGTCAGGTCTTTGCAGGGTTTCTAGGAAAGGTTTCCTCACTCTTAAGGAAAAAACATTGAAAAAGGCCATTTATTTTCTGGCTCTGGACACTGTCCCTTCTTAATAGAAGGACTGCATTTGTTAATGTATTTGTTAGTTTGGATTTTTTTTACCTACGGATTTAGACTATCTCTATTAGTAGCAATCTACTCACACACAGGGAAACCTGAGGGCAACAGAGCCAGAAGACAGAAAGAATCAGATCCTCAAAGGCATCACTGAATTATTGATTGTACACACTTGTGGCTTGTCATCTTGTCTTCTTAGTTCAGCTGTGTAGAAAAAATATTGCTTTTACTTATTAAAGTATTTTTAATTAGATGCAGGGGTAATTTACTCCTGTTTCAGTGACTTTATCCTTATTTCTGGTTGTTACTCTTGAAACAAACCAATGACAAAACCATTTAATTACTCATTGGTTCTGTTGAGGGTTGCCTGTTAAAATACATGAAACTCCATTAATTTGAACTTCAGATGGGAACAATGAATAACTATTTCAGGATAATCATGTTCTATGTAATGTTAGGGACATACAGGAATGAACAATTGTCATTTTTATGACTTTCACATTTAATAGGATAGCCTATATTTTTGTCAACTATAGCAGCCCCTACTTTTATTAGAACAACCTTAGAAAGATTTATATTTCCTTGTCAATAGCTGGTCCAGTGGGCAGTAGCAGAAAATGGTGTGTGTGATTTTATTAACAGGCATGGGGCCTGATACATAAGGCATTTGGATCTGAGGAAAAGAAGACCAACTCTAATTTTTACTCAAATATAAAAATAATGTAGATAGTCTGAATCCATAGGTAAAAAAGTCCAAACTAACAAATACATTATCACCAGATATATTACCATGGAAATAAGTTAAAAGAAGGGAAGTGTCCTTGAACACCAAACTTCATTGTTCCCTGAAAAGTGTGCTTAGGAAAGTTATTACTTATTTACTAACTAGTACTTCTTATTTTTAACCCGGCATCATGTCTGTTCCGGTAAAGCCCTAGTTTGAAATCTCTGCATATAGCATTTTTTCTCTATATCGATTGGAAAGGATTTGCAGCTTCTAATGAAGAGATACCAGGGAAGGAGTTAATTAGTTTACTCTATTGGTAAAAGTGCACTGGAATGTAACAAATAGTTTTGGGTTTTGAAGCCCAGAAAATAAGAAAAAGAAAAAAGAAATAAGAAAATGATCATTTATTTCCTTATTTTTGCAAAAGTTTTATAATATTTTAAGCAATGTCCTTAATCTCAAATTCTTATTGTCTAATATGAGAAAATGACTTTTTAGGCCAGCGGGAGGCATGGTGTTTAAGGCACAGGATCCCACATGGTTGACTGTACTGTTCAAATCCCAGACCCACTGACCTAAAAAACACACTAGGCATGTGTGATCCATGCCCAAAATCCCAAGAGGAGAAAGGAAGAGAAGAGACCATGCCATTCATCCTGCCTGGGTAGTGATTTCTCATTTTCCCTCTCCATCTTTCTTGTCGGCAAGTATACATGCCCCACGGCAAAAAGACAAAACAGAAAGAAAGAAAAAAGATATGTTTATCATATAGTATTTTTTGTAAGCATTAAAGCACTTCACAAATGATAAATTTAAGTAGAATTTTAAGTTTGTATCCTGAACATAATTAAAATAGGTTCCATTAAAATTTATCAGCTAAAGGCCTTTAATTCTGGAAATATTTCTACCACTACAATCCATAAGACTTTTATTTCTGCTTCTCTTATATGTCTTGCCAAGGATTCATTTTATAGCATGACTTTCTTCTAAAATCATATATTTCTTTCTTTCTTTTTTTTTTTGAAGAGGTTTTCGCTATAGGGTGCGTGCGCTCACCAGACAGACAGAGAGAGACATAGAGACAGAAAGTGAGAAATCATCCCCCAGGGGGGACGGTCACGCCACAATCCCTTCTCCTCCATTCTCCTCTCAGGATCTTGGGCATGCATGCACACGAGCCCGACGTGGGTTTTAAGCTACCTGGTCCGGGACACGAACTGTGGTCGACTATGTGGGAGTCCAGCAACATAGCCATTACGCTAACTGCTGGTTCCCAAAACATATATTTCTTTTAAAAATAATTTTTGAGAGGTTTTTGCTATAGGGCGTACACGTGTGCTCACCAGAAAGACAGAGAGAGACAGACAGAAAGCGAGAAATCACCCCCCAGGGGGAGATGGCCACATTGCAATCCCTTCTTCTCCATTCTCCTCTCGGGATCTTGGGCAGGCATGCACACGCGCCCGACCTGAGTTTAAGCCACTGGATGTAGGACTCGAACCATGGTCGACTACATGGGAGTCCAGCAACATCGCCATTACGCCAACTGCTGGTCCCTAAAAATAATTTTTAAACTTATTTCTTTTCCAGAAGAAAGAGACAAAGAAGATATATTACCATGGAAATAAGTTAAAAGAAGGGAAGTGTCCTTGAACACCAAACTTCATTGTTCCCTGAAAAGTGTGCTTAGGAAAGTTATTACTTATTTACTAACTAGTACTTCTTATTTTTAACCCGGCATCATGTCTGTTCCGGTAAAGCCCTAGTTTGAAATCTCTGCATATAGCATTTTTTCTCTATATCGATTGGAAAGGATTTGCAGCTTCTAATGAAGAGATACCAGGGAAGGAGTTAATTAGTTTACTCTATTGGTAAAAGTGCACTGGAATGTAACAAATAGTTTTGGGTTTTGAAGCCCAGAAAATAAGAAAAAGAAAAAAGAAATAAGAAAATGATCATTTATTTCCTTATTTTTGCAAAAGTTTTATAATGTTTTAAGCAATGTCCTTAATCTCAAATTCTTATTGTCTAATATGAGAAAATGACTTTTTAGGCCAGCGGGAGGCATGGTGTTTAAGGCACAGGATCCCACATGGTTGACTGTACTGTTCAAATCCCAGACCCACTGACCTAAAAAACACACTAGGCATGTGTGATCCATGCCCAAAATCCCAAGAGGAGAAAGGAAGAGAAGAGACCATGCCATTCATCCTGCCTGGGTAGTGATTTCTCATTTTCCCTCTCCATCTTTCTTGTCGGCAAGTATACATGCCCCACGGCAAAAAGACAAAACAGAAAGAAAGAAAAAAGATATGTTTATCATATAGTATTTTTTGTAAGCATTAAAGCACTTCACAAATGATAAATTTAAGTAGAATTTTAAGTTTGTATCCTGAACATAATTAAAATAGGTTCCATTAAAATTTATCAGCTAAAGGCCTTTAATTCTGGAAATATTTCTACCACTACAATCCATAAGACTTTTATTTCTGCTTCTCTTATATGTCTTGCCAAGGATTCATTTTATAGCATGACTTTCTTCTAAAATCATATATTTCTTTCTTTCTTTTTTTTTTTGAAGAGGTTTTCGCTATAGGGTGCGTGCGCTCACCAGACAGACAGAGAGAGACATAGAGACAGAAAGTGAGAAATCATCCCCCAGGGGGGACGGTCACGCCACAATCCCTTCTCCTCCATTCTCCTCTCAGGATCTTGGGCATGCATGCACACGAGCCCGACGTGGGTTTTAAGCTACCTGGTCCGGGACACGAACTGTGGTCGACTATGTGGGAGTCCAGCAACATAGCCATTACGCTAACTGCTGGTTCCCAAAACATATATTTCTTTTAAAAATAATTTTTGAGAGGTTTTTGCTAGAGGGTGTACACGTGTGCTCACCAGAAAGACAGAGAGAGACAGACAGAAAGCGAGAAATCACCCCCCAGGGGGAGATGGCCACATTGCAATCCCTTCTTCTCCATTCTCCTCTCGGGATCTTGGGCAGGCATGCACACGCGCCCGACCTGAGTTTAAGCCACTGGATGTAGGACTCGAACCATGGTCGACTACATGGGAGTCCAGCAACATCGCCATTACGCCAACTGCTGGTCCCTAAAAATAATTTTTAAACTTATTTCTTTTCCAGAAGAAAGAGACAAAGATAGAGATAGTGACCCCCAATGAGGTCCTGATGCTGGATCCTCTCCTGGTCTCAGTCAGCCTGTCAAGGGCATATGCATGCTTATTCAGCATGCTCAGAAGGGTCCTGGGACACAAACCAAGGGTATTTCCCATTTGGATTCAGTTCTGTTTCCACTGCACTACAGCCTACCCCCTAAAAGTGTACATTTAATTGTGCAGAATCTGATGATCAAATTGTCATCGGTTAAAGAGTCTCTCTATGGCAGGCAACCAGATATTACTGGTTCTGTAGCTGTCTTTACAAGAGCAAATACAGACCTATTACATATCAACACCATGTTAGAAAACTGCTCAAGTTTGACAAATGAAGATTATTTCACTTCAGTCACATGAGTTTTTCTAATTTGATTATTTTGACTTTAGTATTTCCTGTGGAACTGTAGATTGATTGTAATGCTTTATTTAAAGTAATTCTTCTATAGGAGAAGTAAGTGGAATGAGTTATTAGGTTCATTACAAACCTTTGATCATTTTAGAACTAAAAATACATATTACCTAGAAGCCTATGCAAGCTAAAATGTTTTCAAATCTTCTCAGAGAAGGCTTGTAGAAGGAAATGTTTGTAAATTGTTAATCAGAATAAACACACTCCAATCAAACACACAGAAATTTTAATTGTTCTTTAAAACTCTTATTTCAAGATGCTGCCAGAGTAAATGATTATCTTCTAATTATGCAATTGTTCTAGCTGTAGCACTTCAATTTCCAATCAAGCCTGTTATGGAATGAAGATGTGGAACAGGATGAAATACTGTGATAAACATAAAGAAATCCATGTTATTACAATTATGTCATTATTTCTAGAACTTTTGTCTCTTTTTGTATGAAGGAGAAAAGGTAATAAATTTCAAAATTATTTAAATTGAAACCTGATTGTCCTAATAGTATACAATGGTATGTGTCCTTTGGTGACAAAAAAAAAAAAAAATCACACTTCAGTAACTTTTGGAAATAGAAAAGTCAATAGCAACTTGTTTTATGCACATGACATGTCCTATATTTGATCCTCAGACAAATTTTGATTTCCAACTATATGCCAGGCAGAACAGTAGGACCCAGAACTAGGACAAAACTCCATCATCTGTCTCTTCTTTTCAGGGTCTTTATTTAAGAGGATAATAACAAATCCTTCATTATCGAGGAATCTTGTCACCAGTATTGTTTATTTACTGTTTTTGTTTAATTTTCTTGTGTCAAATTTGAAAATCTGTAGTCAACTCAATTCCAATTTATGGCTCTATTTGTGGGTATATGAAGAGCTTTGAATTTTATGTAAAATGATTCTGCATGCCCCAGTCACTCACCAACAGGGAGACCAATTCTTAAATATACATTAAATATACAAATATACATTTGATAAGATTGCATCAAGGGTTAAAAATAATTGAATACTTAGCACAGTGCACGCAGTAGGTACTCCATAGCTGAGTCTTTTTCCTTTCTCTTTCTTTCTTCTTTCTTCCTTTCTTTCTTTTTCTTTCTTTCTTCTTTCTTCTTTCTTTCTCTTCTTCTTCTTCTTTCTCTCTCTCTCTCTCTCTCTCTCTCCCCCTCCCTCTTTCTCTCTTCTTTCTTGCCCTCTCTCTCTCTCCTCCCTCCTCTCTCTCCTTTCTCTCTCTCCCTCTCTCTCTCTCCCCCCTCCTCTCTCTCTTCTCTCTCTCTCTCTCTCTCTCTCTCTCTCTTTCTTTTTAAAGACAGGCTCTTATTGTCTTGATCCTCCTGCCTTAGTCTTCCATCTGAGACTACAGGTATGTACCACCATATCCTGCTCTTCTCTAACCAGGGCTCCATACGTTGGCCTGGCCAACCCCGAGCTTACAATCGTTTTGCCTCAGCCTCCCTGAGTTGCTGAGATTACAGGCACACATACCACACCCAGCTTTTAGGTTGGACTGGAACTCAAACCAGGCCCTCACAAATGGTCTAAGATTGTGGAGCATAGCATTCCAGTAGCAAGGTGGGCCAGTGAAGTACTTTTTTAAAATTAATATTATTGTGGACTTGACTTCACAAATTCATTTTTAAAAAGATTTAGTTATTAGCAGAAAGAAAGAAAGGTAAGTTCAAAGATGAGGTTCCTAAATATTAATATAAATGAAAAGGAAATAAAAACTTCGTGTTAAAACAGTTGTGGGAGGAAAAAAGAATAAAAAGGTATTGTGTGCCAGTGTCAACTGCAATATATTCAGTTCAGAGGTGTAGATATGTCAAAAAGCTTTTTGATATTTAGATTTTTTTAAGCAAAAAATGTTTAAAGCCCTGAGAAAAAGAAATCATTTGAGTTTTCTAAACAAAAGAAGTTTTTTCCATGGATGGAAATATAAATAAATATATTTCCATGGATGGAAATATATATCTCATCATTCCTAGGGTGCTGAGAGAGAGACTTATGTAGCTAATCAGCAGCAGAGGAGGCAATTTAACCATCAATCACAGAGGTGCTAATGAGTGAATTGAGGCCTTGCAGCCAGTCAGCTGCTAAGTATCAGCAGGGCCATCCCTAAAAGCAATCAGTATGGCTGCACACAACTGTGAGTCTCAGGTTCTTGGACCTCACCAAGCAAGGCTCTACAAGCAGTCAGAGAGGTGCCAACTTTTCTACTTTGAAAAAGGTTATTAAGTAATTCTGTTAAAATTGTTTGGAAATTAGACATTTGGACCACTATGTTAGAATGACAAGACCATGGCCACATTCTTGACTACTCTGGTAAAAGAGCAATGTTTGCTCTTTCAATGAGTTTCTCTTTAGATATCGATTTTCGAAGGCAAAGTGCTATGTCGAGGGCCAAATGAAGAAAGCACAAGTACAAATGAGGCTAGTACAAATGAGGCTAATACAGCTGAGCGCATGTGAACATCTGCATCATACAAAGAAGCAGTACAAATTAGCAAATGGGAAGAGAAAGAGAGAAAAAGAGAGGGATCCATTTTTAATTAGTATGAGGAGTCTATTGACTTTGGGAAGGTGAATGTAGTAGGTTATGATTGCGTACATTACTTACTAAGTGTTATGCTTGTCAGGAAGGAAGGAGAGAAAATAAGAAAGTGAACATGCATTTGTTTCTTTTGCAAAGAGGAACACTGGAAAAGTATACCCCAAACTTATAAAATAGTTTATGTACAGGAGATGTATGAAAATAGTAGACAAACAGGGTGAAGAGATATACGTTCCCAGGGATAGCTTTTGTATAGCTTTCACTTTCAGTGTTGTGTTATTATGTCACATATTTAAAAAACACATAATATTGTGAAGGATGAAAAAAATCCTAAAATTTAAAAAAAAAGTACAAGAAGACATATTTGATTCAAAGTAATAGCAGAATCACACTAAAGAAAGAAAATAAAAAGAATTACCACTGAGTAATCTTTAAACACACTACTTTGCTTATTTATCCTTAGTCTAAGACCAAAATAAATAAAAACTAATATTGAACTTTAAAGAATAATTCCTTTTGAAGTAAGGATGAACTATCTTGAAATGACTATAGTTGATGTGTATTATAAGGCTGAAATATGGAGGAAAAAGGAAACCAAGTTTCTCACATTGACGAAATGGAAATATGGAAAAGGGGAAGTCTAGAATACTTTCTGTACTCATCCATTAGCAATGGAAGATGGAAGAGAAGCATGAGTTCAGGCTAATACTTTTTTTTTTTCTTTTTTTTAAGAGAGATTTTTTTCTATAGGGCATGTGCACTCACCGGAGAGTCAGAGAGATAGAAAATGAGAAATCACCTCCGGGGGGGATGGCCATGCCACATGTTCTTTTCCTCCTTTCTCCTTTTGCGATCTAAGACATGCACACACATGTGCCTGGCATGTGTTTCAAGTCACCGGTCCAGGACTCAAACTGTGGTTGACTATGTGAGACTTCAGTGACATAACCATTATGCCATTTGCTGGTCCTCAGGCTAATACTTTCAATTCATAGCTAGATATCTAGTATTTATGTATTTTACATTTTCTAGGTATAAATAGATAGGAAAATATGTGTATGAATAAATATATGCATATGTAAGTGTATATATATATGATATGTTCGTGTGCATATATGTATTTGCTTTACATAAAATATCTATATATATGTACGCATATGCATACACATGTGTTTAGCATACACACAAATTTGCTAGATCTGCCTGAAAGGCCTAATATCAATGAAATAACCAGTAGCAACAAGCAATTGCTTTACAAACCAGATGTTGGTTTTTATAATCATGACTTATTGAAAGATCTAGGGCTCTTTGAGAAATGACTGATGCCTTGGCTGGATCAGGGGAAATATAAAATGGGCAGTCTTCTTGCTTTGGAAAGTAGTACAGTGCTCAAAAATTAACGTTTGTCAAAAGGACCTAGGAGCCAGCCTTAGGGGTTTCCACTGACTAAATCTATAGAAAATAAACACTAAAATAAAATAAATAGTAATAGGATTTAATCTATACAACAAAAAGTCCATTCATTTACACAGAACACATAAACAAATGGTGTTGAAGGGAAGTGCCATGTTCACAGGAAAATGCCAAATAAGTGTGAAGAGATGACAGATACAGAAAAATGACCACTTTGAAACTGTCATAGTAATGACTGGTGCAGGCAAGAATCATCATGGATACTACAGTTAACACACAGGGATTGGATACTCACAGATTCTCGAGGTAGTTTCCTGCACATTTCTTACTAATGGCAAGGGAAATAAGGTAACCTTCCAGTGACGAAACCTTAAGTATACCACCTGTTATCACTTGAATGTTTCCCTCTAAAAGTTTATGTGTTGGTTGGGAATGCACAAATGGCATAATGGTTATGTCACTAGACTCTCCCATAGTCGACTGTGGTTCAAGTCTCAAACCCAGCAACTTAAAACTCACACCAGGCATGTGTGTGTGTATTCCCAAAATCCCGAGAGAAAAGTGGAGAAGAAGGGATTGTGGCATGGCCATTCTCGCAGGGGGTGATTTCTCACTTTCAGTCTCTCTGTCTCTTTCTGTCTCTCGGCAAGCACAGGCACTGTGCACATACCATATAGCAAAAATCTCTCTTAAAAATAAATAAATAAATAAATAAATAAATAAATAAATAGTAGTGGAAGCCAAACTACCAGTGTAATAGTATTAAGATGGTGAAAACTTAATCTAACTATTACATTAAGAAGGTTCGCCTTTCAGGAAGTGATTCGTAGATAAAGCCACCACCCACTAATCCTGAAAATGATGACATGGAAGCGAAAGGGAAGATAGGGCAGCCTACTGATGCTTTTCCTTTGAGTCCTTCCTTAGTCCCCAAGCTGTAGGTAGAGAGCATTGATAGGAACTGCACATAACAAGAACCAAAATAAAAACAGGTAACTTAAAACAGCATTTCAATTTTTCTCATGATAATAAATTGTGCATGTAAGTGTAAGCTATGAAATAGGCATTGCATAATTTTGGTGATTCTGGGTATGAGTTAAATGCTTTTATTTTTGTGTTTAAAATGAGCATGTACAGTAAACACATAAACAGTAAAAGTTATGCTAAAATTGAAAAGCCTAATTTTACTTCATTTAGAACATTAGATAGTAAAAATTAACAAACCCTTAAAAATCACGAGAGAAACCACAGAAATAAAGAAAAATCTTTAGCTCGATATGTTAATACCTTTTATTTCTTCATGCTGTTTGAATAAGTGACCTCGTATTTTTATTCTGCACTTGCCCAGAAGTTTAAACAATCCAACCCCATCCAGAAGTGACTCTGTTGAACATTCTTAGGATGTTCTTCTTGATTCTCTATCAGAGACGGCACCTGTTTTGTTTGTGTTGTTTTTGATTTGTTAGAGTACACATGCAATTGCCAGAGAGAAAGTGAGAAAGTACCTCACATGAGAGATGGTTACACCACAATCTCTTCTCCTCCACATCTCCTTCAGAACTTTGGTGCATGTCACGCATGGACACATACCAGGCATGCTTTTCAAGCCAGGTCTGAGCCTTGAACCATGGAGTTGGTCATGTGGGATTAAGCTGTCTAAACCACCATGCCACTGGCTAGCCAGATGGCATCTTTATGTTTTCCTATGAAAGCCTATATGGTTGTCCTTGTTCAAATGCAGAGAAACCCTAATTTGTCTGATTTAGCTTCAAACATAGCCCAAAGGTATGAATCGTTGGTATTTATTTATTTATTATTATTTTTGGTTTAATTTTTTTTAATTGCTAGAGGGCATGTGCATACAGCAGAGAGAGACAGAAAGTACCGTCCCCATGGGGGTATGATCAAGTTACAATCCCTTCTTCTTCTTTTCTCGATGCCATCAGGATTTGGGACATACTTACACATGTGCCTGGATTGTCTTACAAGCCACTAGGGCCAGGATTCAAACTGCAGTTGGTCATGTGGGTTCTAACTCCCTTAATCACTAGACTACAGACCCAACCCAAGTCATTGATATTTATAAGAGTTTATAGAATACTTTAGTTTTCAGAGTTCGTAATTTGTTGAGCGATTCTTGAAACCTGGATCAAATTCAGAGAAGAAAAACCAAGGAAAAGAAGAACTTAATTATTTGTTGCAATAGAAGACACTAAAAGACCTATTTTGTGGCCTAAAGTAGGAAAAACAGAGTGAGATAGGGCATAAAACACTTTCAACAATTACAAGACTGTAATAAAAGCTACCTATTACCGAGTGCTTGCTACATGTGAGACTTCCTCGCAGGTGTCTCACTAACCTTTTATTTCTCTGTTGAAAAAAGTTTTTAAGGTAGATATTTTTATGCCATTTTATAGATAAGAAAGAGGCATAAGGAAGTAGAAGGTCACAAAACCCATTAGATGTTGAGCCAGTAATTAAATTTAGATCTGCCTGAATTCCAAACCCTGACTCTTAATCTCTACCCTGTAGTCTAAGGGCATCCATTTGTTTAGAATAGCTTAAGAAGTAAAATACAAACAATAAGTAGAAATTGCTAAAAGAAAGATCAAAGCTCTGCTGATTTTTAGAGTTCATGCTTTGTGAAACAACCTGGCTTAAATCTATGATAAAAACACAGAGAAGGGGCTGGCAGCCATTTGTTGGAGTACCCCTTAGAGACCATAGAAGGACCACAGCTCCCTTAAACCTCCTAGTAAATAAAATGCATTGCCTCTCAAAGTTACGAGCTCATTATTACTATTAATATTAGAAGCAGACTTGGTTGAACCAGACAAAAATGTTTGTCTAAAATGGCAGTGTAGTTTAGACGCTATTATAAAAATCAAGGGTGATTGAGAAAAAGAACTTGAAATTGATTTCTATTCCTCACTAAATATATCATTGCAAGGGACCAGCAGTTAGAGTAATGGCTATGCCGCTGGACTCCCACGTAGTCTACCACAGTTTGCGTCCCAGACCTGGTGGCTTAAACTCATGCCAGGCGCATGTGCATGCATGCCCAAGATCCTGAGAGAGAACGGAGGAGAAGGGAGTGCGGCGTTGCCATCCTCCCTGGGGGATGATTTCTCCCTTTCTATCTCTCTGTCTCTCTCTCTCTGTCTGGCAAGCGCACGCGCCCTATAGCAAAAACCTCTAAATATATCATTGTGAGATGTTTGGAAATTACTTAACTTCTCCAACACTAGGTTTTCACGTCTGTAAAGTAAGAATAATTACATCACATAGGATAGGTGAGAAGATCAAGTGAGACTGTATACAAAGAGACCTCAAAAAATTTGTGAAAACGAGATTGAATTATGAGTTTATTTTTGTGCAAAATAATTGTAAAATCCATGCATAACTGTTTTTCAGATTGCTCACTTTTCATGAACCTTTTGAGGAACTGTTCATGTAAAGCACCTACTACAGTGTCTTGCACAGACAGTAAATGCTCAACGAGAGTAAAAATAACTATAGTTACCTGTGAGTATTTGGTGTGCATGTGTATGACAGGTAATGAGAAGAAAAGATTTCTACTTTTGTTGTAGTCTGATCAGCAAGAAATGAGAGGACATCCAGTCAAAGCCAAATTATAAGAATCTTTTAATAGGTCAGCACTGTGGGAGGACTCATATCTCTCCAAAGACCCCACAGCCCCAAATGAAAAGAGAGGGGTGTTTAAAAAGGCAAAAATCACAATACTTCTGGGTTGACATGGTGATTACAATGGAAAATGAGGAGGGGATGGAGAGGAAAAGGAGTGGGATTCCTATGTGAAAGTAGTTACAGAAGCCAGATCAAGCAGGTTAAATCATTTCTAAGGGCACTTCCAGACCTTCGTTTAATGGTTCCCATGGTTCCGGCAGGGGTCTGGCGATTGATGATTACATTGCTAAGGAACATCTAAAACAAAAAGGTTTCTAGCTAGGTAGCAAAGACATTAAGACTGCTAATCACTCTGTTTACCCAGGGCAAAAGGAAGAAGCAATTCTAACATAAAGTCAAAGATGGAGGTGCTTCTGCTTCACTTTGATTGCCATATTTAATTGGATTTTGTTTATTTGTTTCAGTCATAGAATGAGTGCCTTCTCTAGAAAGAGACAGAAAGAGGGAAAGGGGAAAACCACCCAGCAGGGATGATGGCCATGCCATAATCCCTTCTCCTCCATTCTTCTCTCAGGATATTGGTTACACGTGCATATGCGCTCAGCATGACCTTTAAGTCAGCAGGTTCAGGATTCAAATTATGTTTGGTCATGTGAGAGTCCAGAGCCTTTAATCGCCACACCACCTGCAGGCTCCTTAGTGGAAAATTTAAAAACTTTCTCCAATTATGAATTTATATAGAAATGACTTCATATCTAAAATCATGAATTTGGCCAAAAGGTAAAGCAGAAGCAAAATATAGATATAAAGAAATTAACTAGGATTTAATTTGCAACCCTAGGCAAGGTTAGAGAAGAAAGCAGGATATAATCCCAAACGCAATTATTTCAGCACATGGAAGATGATTTTGTACTTTTCTTGGACAAGCAGGTGAAGAGGGGCTAGAAGTTCTGTATTACTGTGTTCTTCAGTGTAACCACTGGAGGCAAACGGCTACTTAAATTTAAATTACTTTAAAGTAAAGTGTGAAAATCAGTTCTCTATTAGCCACATTTATAATTATCAACAGCCACATGAACCTCATGGTCAGTATATTTGACAGAGAAGAAAGAGAAGATTTGCATCATTGCAGAACCTTCTAATAGACGTGCCCCCTTCAGAGGAAGGAGAAGTGCTACCTCTATTTGGGTTTGTGGTTTAAGCACCTACAGCCAAAACCTCAGGGAGGATCCTTTTTTAACTTTCTTTGTTACATGTATTAATTTATTTTCCCCTTCCCTCACAAAACATTTATATAAAAACCAAGAAGAGTTGTGAGAAAACAGAACTCTAAGAAAGCCTTCAAAATTTACACCACTGATATGACCTCCTGTGTAATCCTCTTCCCTTGTGTGTGAGGGGGTGGGGCCTGACTAATCAGGTGAGCAATTTTAAAGAATGTCTAGAAATAAGAGAAAGGAAAAGCAGAGAGAGACAAAGCAACATAGACATTCTCCTGGCCTTGAATGAACACATGCCAATGTTGTAGAGAATGTCACAATACACAGAATAGTTGACAGCTTCTAGGAACTGAATATGGCTGGGTCAATAATCAACAGTACAACAGAAACCCCAGTCCTACAATCAAAAGGAATTGAATTATACTGACAATCTAAATGGCCTTAGAAGAAGACACGGCCCATCATGTGAGTATCCATCCACAATAAACACCTTGATACCAGTCTTGTAAGGCCCTAGGTGGAGAACCCTGCTGAGCCCCACTCATACTTTGGATCTACTAAAATGTGAGATCATAAGTGGGTGTTGTTTTAGGCTGTTGAGTGTGTGATTCAGTTGTTACTCTGTATTAGAAAGCTAAAACAAGTCTCTCGTAAACACTGTCCCCTGAGCTCCCAACACATACGCACATATGAGCAGCGGGTTCATGGTGCACTGGTTACCAACTTGTCTAAGTCCAGTTGAGAAAAAAACACTCTCATATACATGTTACATGACACAGGCTTATTACCTGCAGACAGCTAGCAAGGGACACCAGAAGTTTAGGATTCACAGGGAGCCAGTTCTCCAAGGCTCAGGGAAACTGCCTGGGACAGAGACTCCACTGCACATGCCAGACTTGCACTACAGGTGGATGACCCTGAAAGACACCTTGGTCTTGGTTATATATCCCTGGGCACCATGATGCACAGGGCCAAAGCACTGAAGGACATTTTTGTCTCTAGGAGAGAAGTGAACAGAGCCCAAGATCCATCCAATTCCTTCCCTATCTCGGTTCACTACACTCCCAGAACACTTTACATTTATTCATGAGGACTACCAGCAAGAGGGGGGTGAACTGGGTGAGCCCCAACCTGGAAAAATGTCTTGCAACATATAGACACACACAGACAAACACACACACACACACACACACACACACACACTTTCCCTCATTTTAAAGGTCAAAAATATAAATTTTACACTGTAATGTGTTTTTGTTTTACTAGGATAATAGTTTAAAAGAAAGTATGTTTCAATTTTTGTTACTGGCTTTGGCAAAGAAACAGAGATGAGGTGAAGCAATTAAATGGGATCCCAACATTTTTACATTTTCTTTAAATAGAGTCGAATGCACTTGATTCTCAACAACTCTGCGAAGGAAAATAATACATATTCACTGTAACAAAGGGAAGGCTCCAGAAGAGCTTGTTGGCAGCTTAACGTTATGAAATTATAATACATCACGGCTGAAAGTATCCTTTTATTTTTAAGGTTAAATCGCCACAGCCTAGAGGCCCTGTTAAAATGCATTGTTATGTGAGAGGTGCGTAAAGAGTGACGGGATCTCATTAAAACCTACTGCTGTCTTAATGCAAGCTAGTCTATTACTTCCTAATAGAAAACAGACCTGAGGACAAAGGGCTGGCTATTAGACAAGCTTGCATTAGAGAGGAAAGGAAAAGGAAAGGTCAGAACAGTTTCCACAGCAGGCAGATCTGGATGGGCCTCTCCATGCACAACTCCCACAACTCCCACTGAGAGAGGATAGTTCACACTACTGGGGACTCACGTGGAGGGATGAGGCTCTGGGAAGGGGAGGTGAAGAAGACAGATCATCTTTACAAAATCTTTGTGATTTTGCTCACTGCCCCCTATTGAGTAAACACCACTTTTCAGCCACATACACATTATCTCCTGGAGGAAGGAAACATCTGAAGACAGCTTGCTGCCCTAAGTGACTCTTCGCAGGAACTTGAGGAATCCCTGAAGAGAATTTTGTTTGTTTGTTTTTAGTTTTTGTCATAGGACATGAGAGAGAGAGACAGAGAGAAACAGAGAGAGAGAGAGAGAAAGTGAGAAATCACCCTCCACGGGGGATGGCCATGCTGTAACCCCTTCTCTTGCATTCTCCTGCTGGTAATTTGGGACCACATCCACATGCATCCAGTTTGATTTTCAAGCTGCCAGGTCTAGGACTTGAACCATGGACGAGCATGTGAGGTCCAACACCTTAATCATCATACCTGCTGGCCCCTGAGAGGAGACATTCTTAAGAGAACAAGAAAACTCAATTAACTGTGACATTGATGAATTTTGTCACAGCTCTTAATCACAGGGACAACGGAAGGCTGGGATTCTGGATCTAGACACTAAGCAAGGTTACTGAGGGAGAAATAGGCTTCTACTGGTTTCCTGCCTCCCACTGTTTCATAAAGAAAAATATCTTTCAAGGGGAATGATGTCTCAGCAATAATATTGTTACCAGCTAAAGAATTCCAGCAGACAGAACAGAACATAAACTATTATTGACCAGCAATTTAGAATAAACTTTTGAAATTATAGAACATGCACACCAGATAGCACTGGGTTCAAATGTAGTTTATTATGCTTTTAATAAAACGAGACATTAAAAATACACTGTCCTCTCATTTTCTTCAGGGGAGTTAGCATTGCCTATGCATATACACCTTGAATTCAAGACTTTATTTCCATTCAAATCCATGTCATCCCCGGTACCATCCTGAGCAGGAGATAGATGGCCAGTGAATTGATTATTTAGCCATAAGCAGTGAGGTCAAAGGTCCAGACTGATAACTACTGTGGGTACATGTGATGCAACAACCCCTTTAAATACACCTACATACATATCAGCACACACATGCACTTCTCAAAGATAGAGTTAGCCCCTGGAAAAACGTGACGAATGTCTTGTGCCCTTCCCTATTCCCAGAAGAAAACAAAACAAAACAAAAGATGAAAAGCAGCATTTCTTTTCCCCAAGTCTCAACTTTATCCTATGTTCAAAGAATCCCACAGTCCATCACGCTAGTTTTGACTTAGAAGAGCCTCTTCCCACGAGTGCAAATGCTAACCTGGCATAATATCTGCTTTGTCAATCAGGGACTGTTTATTCAACCTTGTATACCCATAGCTTCTTGGTGACTGGGTCATGTGTGTCAGTCAAAAGTAGGTGCAGTACATGCTTTAAAAACATACACCTGGGGCCAGCACATGGCATATTGGTTACATAGCTTGACTTCCACATGGCTGACTATGGTTCAAGTCCCTGATCCGGTGACTTGAAACATGCCGGGCATGAATGTGTGAGCACCCAGAACTCCAAGAGGAGAGTGGAGGAGGAGGGATTGCGGTGTGGCCATCCCTACCCCATCCCCTGAGAGTGATTTCTCACTTTCCCTCTCATGTTCTCTCTCTCTCTCTCTCTCTCTCTCTCTCTTTCTCTCTCTCTCTCTCTTTAGAGTGTACATGCACATCTTAAGGCAAAATCTTCTTTTAAAAAAAAGAATCATCCATCAGCCAAACAGCTTCTACAATACAACTTAACAAATTTCAGACTAAATAGATTGTTACTAGGAACGTGAAGATCAGGCTAAAGAAGCAGAACAAGGATATGTGGACAAAACTAAGCCAGGAGAAGGGATTCTGGTCAGCAGTACTCTCTTGGAGCTGGGAGAGAGTACAGGATGTCTTTCCAACAGGAGTATCCTTCCTTCCCCAGGGCACTTTCCTGAGTGCACTTAAGTGGGACAGAGCTAGCTATTTTTTTTTTTTTTTTAGTACCACATCTTAGGACTTTGATATAGATATAAATACTTGGTTCACGAGATATCATTTAACATGGTTCTTTCTTCCAGGTAAATGATTAAGTATGGTACTTTTTTCAAAGTTTCTTATTTGTTTACTTATTTCATAAGAAAGAGAGAGAGAACATAAGAGAGAGACCCCTCACAGGGTTTTGCCATGCTGCAATTCTCCTCCCAGCATTCAGCCAGCCAGAATCTTAGGTACAGGGGCGAGTGCTTCTAGCATGTTCAGGCTGATCTGGAATACAAATTCCAGGCCTTATCCTAGCTCCAGCATTGCTCAGTGGCACTCCACTGTCTGGGTCAACATTGCTAGGCCTAGGATAGTATTATTTGATGTCCTTGTAGGATACACTTTTAGTCTCTGAAATTATCAATTTAGGAAGAAAGAAACAATGCTCCAAAACTTGAGAAACAAAGCTTGGAATTGTAGGATATTAACCCTTATTGCTTTAATATAAAGGCTCAAAGATATAGAATAATCTTTTTCTTCTTCTTTCTTTTCAGGCTCATATTTTATTGATCAGTTTACTTTTGCTGCATAGCTTATGATCCCAGACTTTGTGGATTAGCAATAATTGCTTGATGATTTTGGTTGGGTTCATTTTGGCAGTTCTCCTGGTTTTAACTGGGTTTACCCACACATCTGTGACTAGCTCCTAGGTTGGCCTGCAACTGGATGTTTTGGGACGACCTCAGCTGGAATAACTATTTTCTGCTCCACATTGTCTCTCAGCATCCAGCAACTACCTCATGTTCGTTCACGTAGTACCCAGACAGACTTCCAGGAGAATGAAGCAAAGTGTCCAGGTCCTTTGAGTTTAGTCACAGAACTAGCACATTTATTCTGGCATATTCTGTTAGTGAAGTAAATCACAAAGTCATTTTTTTTCTTTAGTTTGTCAGAGAGCATGTTTGCTCACTGGAGATGTATGGAGAGACAGAGAGATAAAGAGACACTGAGAACACCTTCCCCAGAGGATGGTCATGCCATGATCCCTTCTCCTGTTTCTCCCTCCCTTCAGGATTTTGGACACTTATTGCACAAGCACCTGGCATCTCAAGCTATGGGGTCTGACTCGAAATGTGCATTCAGCTATGTGGGATCCAACTGCCTTCATTGACACACCGAGGACTGGCCCCTCACAAGGCCACACTTAATTCAAGGGGTAAGTAAGTAGACTCAAGCTCTCAGTGCAAACATCACAGATCCAAGGAGAGGAACACTTACAGCCTTTTTTGCAAACAATGAAACATCCCAGGTTCTAGGTTGTATCCTTATAGTACTCTGAGTTATATTAATTTTTACCTTTATGCCTTTACATATTACAGAGCCCTCTTCTGCATCCTCTCTATTCTCTTCCCCACTGATTTTCATGTGTACCTCAAGATTAGGCCAATATTACTATGAGGCCAATATTCTATTAGGACGACTTCCCTGAACTTTGGTTTAGAGTTCCCTACTTCTGTTCTCTCATAATCCTTGACCTATGCATCCTTACACAAGCTTATTATAATTTTTCTAGGCACTCAGAGGCCTCCCACACATGAGGAGAATGAACAAATTTTCATCTATGCATTTCCACAACACAGAGAGTTCCCATATTTACTGGAAAACCAATAAATGTTTATTAACCACTAGGGGTGTATTGAAAATTCACATGTAATTAGCAGCAATAGTGAAGCAGTATATATTTTCTAGGTATGAACTTGAAACTCTCTCTCTCATTCAAGCCTAAAAGATGTGAGCGTTCATAAAATTAGTCCAAATATCATTGCTTTAAAAAAAAGTTCAGAGCCAATGAACTGATCTATCTAATAACTTCTCCTCCAAAGATAAAATTGGATCCTTAATGTTATCAACTAATTCAGACACCATAACTTATACGGTGTGTTAAAAAGTAATGGGCCTGGCAATCAGTTCTGAAGGACTCCATTTGTCACTTCTCCATGAGGATTTGCTACCAGGTACTGCTAGCCTATATATTTTAGGCTACAATCAGTTTTCAGGCTAGTCTGGCACTTAGACTGGAGTCTAGCATTTTGCTCATTAACTTTTTCTATGATAGACTGTCAAAAGGCCCATCTGAACTCCTGTGAAATTACATTGACTTCTGCACCTTAATCTAATTACTTCGTTGCTGCCATGGTGAGCTATAACTTGTCTGATAGGACCCAATTTTCCTCGTAGTGACCTAAGATACAACTACTATTTTGTTCCTCAAATGAGCCAAATTGCCTGTTTCTTACAAAGGGTTTCAAAATTTGGACTATTTTCATTCTGGTACTTCTTATCTTTTAGATATAATACATATACATAATATATATAATTATTCCACCTCCCTTGTCAAATTGCCTGTCACCCACTTACTAGCAGTTTAATAACTTTAATTAGAGACAAAAATAAAATAAAAAGTTTCATACATCCATCTTTCCTCTAAGTCTCAAAACAAGTAAAACTCATTACCTCATCATATCAGATATATAGAATTTTGGGACCGAGTTTTAGTATGACTTGATAAACTTTCTCAAAGAACTTGAATGAGTGGTGGAAGATTTGACATCGCATGTGGATTTTTTTAATAGGTTTCTTTTTGCTAAATAAAATATTCCTGTCCTGGAAGTGTTTCAGCATGAAAATTTTACACTGGGTTGAGTTTAAGATGTACTAATGACTTTTGGTGTGCTGTCATTTTACCCACTTTCAATTTATCCACTTATTGTTAAAATTACTGCTTAACATGCAAACCGAGTGGATAAAAACTATTTTCTGCTCCACATTGTCTCTCAGCATCCAGCAACTACCTCATGTTCGTTCACATAGTACCCGGACAGTAGGCATTTAACCTACTTTACAGGGTTGTTGCAAAAGTTAAACAGCACAGTGCACCATAACAGCACCAGGTACATCAGAGGTACTCAGTGAATTGATTCATTAAAGTCAATTTCCACTTCATATGAAGTTTATACTTTCTCACAATATCTTTCACAGCTTCCCTCTTACTTAATATGAAATGGCAAAACCATCTTCATGAAAGCCAAACACTGTCTTTTTACAATAATTCTTCATGACCTTAAAGTCCAGACATTTTTTTTTCCTTTGGATAAAATATCCATTATTTCTAAATGTTTCCTAGTATATTTCCAGTGCCATAATCTTTTATTTCAAGGCCAATATGGGTGGTAAATTAACCCCACAGGTCATTACACAGAAGACATTGAATGCCCTCTGTAGTCACAGAATAGCCCCACTGCCCATATTCATATGCATGAGGAGTACAGGCAAGAATTTCAGCTGGCCCTTGTTTCTTGGCCTGGCAGTAGACCTACATTGTCCCATGATGACCATTGGTTCCTGCAGCTGAAGCTTCCTTGAAGCATGAGCTTTACCATGCATTAAAGTACATATTGATTTTAATGCCCAGCCACTAGGGGGCAGGTGAAAGGACACTGCACATGACACTGGAAATAATGGAGTCACTGAGGAAGCCCTGGGTTTTATATTTAGGTTGACCTGAACACACAGAGCAAAGAGGCTGGGGGAGAAGATCATGCATGTCAATATCCTGTTGAGGAGGTAGGAGGTCCTCACTCTCCCTTTCTCTCTCAATAAACAAACTTAAAATATCATGTTTGAAGAGCAAAAGCTTCGGCATCAGATTATGTTCGGCTGTTATCTTTAGCTGTCTGACCCTGCCCAAGTAGCATAACCTTCGGAGTTTCCCTTCCTGCCGTGGTAAATGCATGGCAAGTCATCATCAAAAAGACAATGACAACACTGTAGTGGAGAAGGCATAATCTAGTCTGAGCCAGGTTGCAAAGCAAGTGAAATATTAGGCAGTAGATGGAAGAAGTTCGGGCTGCTATTTCTGTAAGTTAATTAAAGAAAAACATCAAAATGATAAGGTATGCAAAACTATGGAACTGAATACATTTGTGAGGTTTTGCGTAGCAGGTTGTTTTGTTTTCTCTCAGACGGCATGGAATATATGTACAATCTGTGTGTCTCTGTGTGTGTGTGTATATATATATGGATGATAGATAGATAGTATACTCGTACATGTATATGTATTTTGTATATATGCTTGTAAATGTATGTATAGTCATAAGGAGGGAAATCAATGAAAGAAAGAGAATAGAAGATACAAAAAAAAAGATAGCTGGAGAGAACAGCAGAGATAGGGAGCAACGGTGCAGGCATTATTTAAGGGAAATGTGCAGGATTATTTTAGTGTAAGTGCATGATGGTTTCTTGCTGGGTAAAATACCACAGACTGGTTGGCTTAAAGAGCAGACATTGATTTTCTTGCAGTTTTGAAGGCTAGAAGGCCAAGATTGAGGTGCTGGCAGACTTGGTTTCTTCTGCCGTATCTCTGACAGGCTCGTGGACGGCTGCCTTCTGCCCTCACATGTTTTTTCTCCGTCCTCATCTGTTTCCTAATCTTCTCTGCTCATAGCGATGCCAGCCATGTTGGATGAGAGCCCACCTATAGGACTACATTTTATTTTGATTGTTTCTTTAAGGACCCTATCTGCAGGAACTCTATCATTAACACAGCATTTGTGAGAATGAAAATTAGCATGGACATTATAGAAAAGAGCATGAAGATACCTCAAAAAATTAAAAGTAGAATTGCTGTATGATTCTGCAATCCCACCACTGGGTATATATCCGAAAGAAAGGAAATGAGTATGTCCTAGAGATACCTGCACTTCCATGTTCTCACAATATTATTTACAAGAGCCAAGACATGGAATTAACCTAAGCATCCATCAACATATAAATGGATAAAGAAAATGTAATACACACACACACAATATGTCATTAAGTGATTTTAAAAAATTATTAGGTTTTGAAAAGTCATGATGTAGTTTTCTGTGCAAAACTGCATCCTGACTTTTCAGAAAACCCAATAAGTCCCATCATTTGAGGCAACATAGATGATCCTAGAGAATAATATGCTAAGTGCAGTAACCCAACCACAGGAAGAAAATTATGACATAAAAATTCTTCATGTGTGGAAATGAAAAAAAGCCCTCAAAAAAGTCCCTACTTTCAGGTCAGCAGATTGTACCGAGATAAGCAGCTAGACCTCACATGTCTGACTACACAGTTGGAACCCTGGACCCAGAGGCTTAAAAAACATGCTGCATGTATGGGTGCATCCTCAAAATCATGAGAGAAGTGATTGCAGCATGGCTATCCCCCAGGGGATACTTTCTCACTTTTCCTTTGTCTCTGCAATAAATAAATAAGTAAATAAGTCTCTACTCTCTAGTAGAATATTACTAGACACTGGGAAAGAGGGGGAAGGAATGCTCAAAAGATGTTGAGTAAAGGGTTCAAAATTACAGATAAAGAAGGGAAACAAATTCTAGTGCTACATAGTAGTATAGCAGGATAACTATCATTAAGAACAATTTCTTATGTATCTTAAATTAACAATAGAAGAGTTTAAATGTTTCCAGAATAAAATTGGACTAAATATTTGAGACAATGGCTATACTAATTACCTGAATTTGATCATTACACATTACATTTTTAAAGTTTTCTTCATAGGACAAATGCTCTCACCAGAGAGACAGACAGAGCCACCGGGTCCGGGACACGAACCGCGGTCGACTACGTGGGAGTCCAGTGACATAGCCATTATGCTAACTGCTGGTTCCCCTCACAATATTATTTACAAGAGCCAAGACATGGAATTAACCTAAGCATCCATCAACATATAAATGGATAAAGAAAATGTAATACACACACACACAATATGTCATTAAGTGATTTTAAAAAATTATTAGGTTTTGAAAAGTCATGATGTAGTTTTCTGTGCAAAACTGCATCCTGACTTTTCAGAAAACCCAATAAGTCCCATCATTTGAGGCAACATAGATGATCCTAGAGAATAATATGCTAAGTGCAGTAACCCAGCCACAGGAAGAAAATTATGACATAAAAATTCTTCATGTGTGGAAATGAAAAAAAGCCCTCAAAAAAGTCCCTACTTTCAGGTCAGCAGATTGTACCGAGATAAGCAGCTAGACCTCACATGTCTGACTACACAGTTGGAACCCTGGACCCAGAGGCTTAAAAAACATGCTGCATGTATGGGTGCATCCTCAAAATCATGAGAGAAGTGATTGCAGCATGGCTATCCCCCAGGGGATACTTTCTCACTTTTCCTTTGTCTCTGCAATAAATAAATAAGTAAATAAGTCTCTACTCTCTAGTAGAATATTACTAGACACTGGGAAAGAGGGGGAAGGAATGCTCAAAAGATGTTGAGTAAAGGGTTCAAAATTACAGATAAAGAAGGGAAACAAATTCTAGTGCTACATAGTAGTATAGCAGGATAACTATCATTAAGAACAATTTCTTATGTATCTTAAATTAACAATAGAAGAGTTTAAATGTTTCCAGAATAAAATTGGACTAAATATTTGAGACAATGGCTATACTAATTACCTGAATTTGATCATTACACATTACATTTTTAAAGTTTTCTTCATAGGACAAATGCTCTCACCAGAGAGACAGACAGAATGCAAGAAATCACCTCCTGGGAGCATGGTCACACTGCAATCTCTTCTCCTCCATTCTCCTCTTGGGATTTTGGGCACATATAAGTATGTGCCTGTCATGAGTGTTAAGCTGCCGGGTCCAAGATTCAAACTGCAGTGGACTATGTGAGAGTCCAGTGATGTAACCATTATGCCATCTTCTGTTCCTATGCATTGCATTCTTATACTGAAAAATATCACAGTGTATCCAATTGGTAAGTAATTATTGCATATTGATTACAAAAATTCCCAGAATCCTCTGGTAGAGATCTGTGATGGGAGACCTATGCTTTGTTTACTGCTGCATCAAATGGTACCTAGACTATATTAAAAATGGAATAGTTATTATTGTAAGATAATCAGCAAATACACTGAGCTAAAAGATGCTAAAGTTTAAAAAGTTATTAGAGTCTGTGTATGAATCAATATTTCTTACCTACATAAGTTTAATTGGAAAAAATTCTATAATTTCGCCCTAATGAAATATTTTCCTCATGTTTTTCTTCCATACTCTCAGAATCAGCTGTAACATTTTTATTGGCTTATTGAGATTTTGATTCCGTATTGGCAATATAAATAAGGTTTGTGTTTTTGGTACCTAATCATTATCAATAATTGACCTAAATATATAAAGAATCTTTAAAGGGTAGGGGTTAACTCAAAAGGAGTACATATGGGGACCAGCAGTTAGCGTAATGGCTATGTCACTTGACTCCCATAGAGTCGAAAGTGGTTCAAATCCCAGACCCGGTGGCTTAAACTCACACCAGGCGTGTGTGCATGCGTGCCCAAGATCCCCGGAGGAGAATGGAGGAGAAAGGATTGTAGCATGGACATCCTCCCTGGGGGGTGATTTCTCACTCTCTGTCTCTCTGTCTCTCTCTTTCTTTCTGGCCAAGGGCATGCGCTCTATAGCAAAAACCTCTAAAAAAAAAGGGAGTACATATGTAAATCAAATCAAATCACTTTCAAGGGCATGCGCTCTATAGCAAATCCTCTTAAAAAAAGGGAGTACATATGTAAATCAAATCAAATCACTTTCTATATAAATACACACATCACACACATACATGTACTGGTTATAAAGAAAATCAAAGGCAAACTCCTTGTACTGAAATAAAAAGTTAACTCTGGGACAGCAAATGATGTAGTGTTTACGTCACTGGACTCCCACATGGCCGACCACAACTTGAGTCCCAGACCTGGTGGCTTGAAACTTACCCCTGGAGTGTGTGTGTGTGCATGCCTTCCTTAGGTCCCAGAAGGAGACTGAAGGCAAAGAGATTGTGGCATGACCTTCCCACTGGAGGGTGATTTCTCATTTACCTTCTCACTGTCTCTGTCTCTCTTTCTCTCTTTGGCAAGAGAGAAGGTAAAACCTCTTAACAAAAGAAACAGTTCATCCTTAACATAGGCTTTCATACAAATTACAGCTTTTCTGACAAAGATTACAGAAATATTTTTGTAAAATTAGAATAAACAGCAGTTTTATGGTAAATTAATGAAAATTTTATTTGTAAGCATCCTTACATTTAAAAAATTTTATTAGAAATAGAATAAGATAAGATATAAATAATTCTAATTTTATTAGAAATAGAATAAGATAAGAGACTGTAAGACAAACAATAAAGTACATGCAACTCTAATGTCCTGTTTTTCCATTGGATGGGAGATTTGGCTTATATGTTAGAAACATGTCAATTTCTGAAGGTAAGTACCTGAAAAATTCAAACTATATAGTCCAGGTTTGCCTCAGTTACTATAGTTGTGATGATATAAGTGAAAAAGACATCTCTTAAGAAATATTAAGTATAAGAATAATGGCAACCCTGCCCATTTCTTGCCATGACATCCTACTTTTCCTCCCTCACCAAAACATACCTTCACATGCACATGGAATCACTTTCCCTTACAGAGGACCAGTGTAACTTAGCCATGCCAATAATAGGCCAGCTTCTGGTGGCACTCAACTCTACTACAAGAATCAATTTGTGAGTCAAGAAATTCAGCTTCTCTGACTAGTTATGTGACTTTAAGAATTTTATCCAGTCTGTACCAGAGTTCTCTCACTAATAAACTGGAATAATTTTTAAAAATATGCTCTTTACAACCCAGTATATTATTTCCAAGATCCATGACCCCAGTCCATGGGACTCATAATTGATAAGGTGCTGTTCAGTTCTTAAATTTGAATACTTAATAATTTTAATTTTTCTGCTACCAAAATATTTGATACACATGAATATTCATAGTGAATGCATGTATAATTATAAAGTAAGGATTGTATATACAAGGAGGCTTCAAAACGTTTGTGGAAAAATTAAAGCGCATGTTTATTTTGGCGCAAATATTTTTGAAATTCTGTAAACATTTTTTTAATGACTGATTTTTGAATCACCAAAATAATCAAGGTTTTGAACCTGAAAAATTAAAGACCACATCTTGGGTTTGTGCAAATCACCAGTGTAAAAACTTCCTGGTAGGGACCAGCAGATGGTGTAATAGTTACATCACTGGACTCTCAGGTAGTCAACTGTGTTTCAAGTCTTTGACCTGGCAACTTAAACTCATTCTGGGTGTGTGTGCACATGTGTGGGCATGCCCAAAATCTCTAGAGGAGAAGGGATTGTAGGGTGGCCATTCCCCCTGGAGGGTGATTTCTCATTTTCTGTCTCTCTCTCTCTGTCTCTCTCTGTCTCTCCAGCAAGCACATGCACCTTATAGCAAAAGTCTCTCTGAAAGAAAAAAAAAAAAAAGCTTCCTAGTAAGCCTTCCTAACAGATAACCCATCTCCTTATATTTCCAAGAACTTGGGCTGCCACAGGTCACCATCATCTTAGATTCAAAAAGAGTATACATAAATGTACTTTACTATCTTGCCAGCAGAATTGTTTTAAGGCCTTAATATTGTCACCAAAGGGGCCAGCAGATGACATGGTGGTCAATGGCATTGAACTCCCACATGTCCAACCATAGATCAGTCCTGGATTTGGTGGCTTGCTTTCTCAATCTCTCTCTCTCTCTCTCTCTCTCTCTCTCTCTCTCTCTCACACACACACACACACACACACACACACGCGCACACACTGTACCTCTCTGGTCAAATTAAAATAAACAAACAAATAAATATAAGCTAAATAAAATAATTCTTAAAAAAAAAAAAGTAAGCACACTGAATATGATATTTCTGAACACACTTAAGTTTCTCATTTATTAAAAAAAAATTAGAGTTCAATTGTCATGAATACATCTGGATTGGATTTCATATTGTTTTTGTTTGTTTGTTTGTTTTTTAATTTGCCAGATGTGTGCATTCACTTGAGAGATATAGGGGAAGGGGGAGCAAGAAACCACCACTCCTGGGACAAGCAGTTAGTGTAATGGCTATGTCACTGGACTGCCATGCAGTCGACCGCAATTCGAGTCCCGGACCTGGTGGCTTAAACTCACGCCGGGCGTGTGTGCATGTGTGCCCCAGATCCCGAGAGGAGAATGGAGGAGAAGGGATTGCGGCATGGCCATCCCCTCTGGGGGGTGATTTCTTGTTTTCTGTCTCTATGTCTCTCTCTGTTTGGCTGGGGAGCACACGCACCCTATAGCAAAAACCTCTCCAAAACAAAAGAAAAATAAAAAATAAAGAGAAAGCACCACTCCTAAGGGTGATGACTGTGCCACAATCTCTTCTCCATCTCGTCTCCATTTCTTCCCTTAAATTTTAGGCATGCACACACATGTTCCCAGCTTCCTTTTCAAGTCACTGGGTTCTGGGATTTAGAACATGTGGTCAGCCAGGAAGTTATCTAGCTGCCTAAATCATCATGTTACCTGATGGCCTGATATGATCAACTTAAGTGTGTGTGTATGTGTGTGTGTGTGTGTGTGTGTGTGTGTGTACCTGTATGTTTGACTTTTGATGCATCACTTTTCTAATACAGACAGATACTGGTAGGATTAATGAAAAATCACGTAGTCCACTTATTCCAAGTTGTATAGGGAGAAATAATGTGAAAAATATCAACAAAGATGCCTTTAGTATTTTGTTTGCTAGTTTTTGTTTTGTTTCATCTTGTGCCTGTTAAGATTGGACATGATTTGAACATCCAAGTGCACAAAAGAAGACTATACATTACTGAGCATTTCTCTGTATCATGCTCCTTCTATACATTTTGATCTAATAGCTATCCTAGGAAATTAGCATTATCATGCCTATCTTACAGATAAAGAAACTGAGACAGAAATGTGCTAATTTACTTTCCTCTGATCACACAAGCAGTGGCCATATGATCTTCAAACCAGTTCTTCCTAATGGCAAAGCCCACATTCTGCTCGTTAAACCAGTGAGCAAATTCAATCAAGAGAGTCCAAAATGCAGTCTATCATAAAGGAGATGTTTTTTTGTTTGTTTGTTTTTTTACATAAACTCCAATGATAAGATCAAGAATAGAGGGACCAGCAGTTACTGTAATGGCTATGCCGCTGAACTCCCATGTAGCCAACTGTGGTCTGAGTCCCGGACCCAGTGGCTTAAACTCACTTCGGGCGTGTGTATGTGCGTGCCCAAGATCCCGAAAGGAGAATGGAGGAGAAGAGATTGCAGTGTGGCCATCCCCCCTGGGGGGTGATTTCTCGCTTTATATCTCTCTGTCTCTCTCTGTCTGGCGAGCGCACACGCCCTATAGCAAAAACCTCTCCAAAAAAAAGAATAGATTGAAGTTAATGTTATTTGGTCAACTGGTGGCATGTTGGCTAAGGCGGCTGGATCCCACATGGATGACTATGCAGCTTGAGTCCTGGAACCACCAGCTCAAAAACACACCAAGTATGTGATTGTACATGCCCCAAATCCCAAAAAGAGAATGGAGAAGAGACTGTGGCATGGCCATACCCCATGGGAAGATGCTTTTTGCTTTCTCTCTCTCCTTCTGTTTCTCTTTCTCCATTGAGTTCAAGTGCCCTCTAGCAAAATTAAAAAATAATAATAAATAGAAGTTATTTATAAATTTCATTTAAATATTTCTATTTTGATTCAGAAATGGAAAACACGGTCTAGTGTATTGCATAATTCCCTGGTCTAGATAATTTAAGTTTCTATTAAACGCTCTATTGAATAGCAAATTGTTTCGTACATAAAGTTTATTTTCTCTACAACTCAGTTGTTCATGGTGACAATAAATTACATTTAATTCCTGTATATTTAATGTCTATTCAATTATTATGTCACTATCAGATTATCACTATTTTCTTTCGAGAGAAATTTTTGCAAAAAGTGTGTGCACTCACTGGAGAAACAGAGACAGAGACTGAAAGTGAGAAATCAATCTCTAGGGAGGATGGCCATAATGCAGTCTTTTCTTTTTCATTCTCCTCTCTGGATTTTGGGCACACACACACACATGCACCAGGCATGAGTCTTAAACTACCAGGCCAGGACTCAAACCGAGGTCAACTACATGGGAGTCCAGTGACATAACCATAACGCCTTCTGCTGGGTCCAGATTACCACTGTTTTGTTTTTGTTTTTGTTTTTGTTTTGTTGTCTTATTTTAAAGAATTGTTTATTTAATTTTATAATAATCCCAAACTCCGCATTTGGCTGTTTAGTGGATTGAATAGTGTCCCCTTCTGGGCAAACATATATTTAAGTCTACACCCTGTAACCCATAAATGGAATTTACTCAGAAAAAGTGTCTTTGTAGATGTAATTAAGTAAAGGACCTTACAATGAGATCATCCTGGATTTAGAGTGAGTCCTAAGTACAATTACTAATACTTTGAAAGTAAACATGCAATGCATTTGTGCTTTGAGAACTCACATCATATGCTGCAAACATATACAATGACTAAATGTAAATTTGAAAAAAAAATTAAAAAAAGAAAAGAAGAAAGAACTCGGTCACAGAGAGAAGCTAATGTGAGATGGAGACAGTTTTTAAAAATTTGCTAGAGAGTGTATGTGTTTTCCAGGGTGGAGAAAGAGAGTGAGAGAGAGAGAGGAGAGAGAAAGTGAGAAAGCACCACCCAATGGGGGATGGTCATTCAGCAATCCCCTCTCCTTTACCTCTTCTTTCAGGCATGCACACACATACGGCCAGAATGTTTTTCCAGCTACAGGGTCTGGGACTCAAACTGCATGTTGGGTCCCTGGGATTCAGCCCCCTTTATCACCACGCCACCAGCTGGCCCAAAAATGTCTTCTTAAAGGCAGAAAAATAAGTTTATTTCAGTGTCTGACCCAATCCACTTTAATAATAGAACTAAAATTACTTCTCTGTAATGTAAATTAGTAATTCAAATTAGTAAATATTTTATAAGTGACTTTCCTGTTGGAAAAAGTAAATCTCAAACAAACATAATACATCTTATAACATGATTATAGGATCCTATGAACCAAAACCAGAAATTTGTAACAATGAAATCAGGAAAAATACAAAAGTCAGTTATAAATAGATTTCTAATAAACTTAGTATCTCTTAGAAAATTATACAGAAAATTGCAAAAATTAGTAACAATAATGTTGGAATATTTACTATGTGTGAAGTTCCTCTTACATGTATTATATCATTCAGTCTTTATAAGGGTCTTGGTTTTTATTGCTTTTATTATCTCTGATGTTTCCATGAAGAAATTGACAAGATAAAAAAAATGGGTTCTAGCTATATAGTTAGAAAGTGATAGATGTAAAATTCAAATTTAGATAGTGTGTTCTTCGTTTTGTTTTTTAGGTTTTTGCTATAGGGCACATATGCTTGCTAGAAAGAATCAGTGAGAGCACAAGTGAAAAACCATCCCCCAGGGAGACTGGCCAAGCCACGATCCCTCCTCCATTCTCCTCTTGGATTTGGGACACTTGCACACGTGCCCACCATGATTTTCAAGTCATCATGTCCAGGACTCAAATCATGACCAGTCATGTGGGAATCCAGTGCTTTAATCACTATGCCACGTCCTGGGCCTGGTAGTCTGCTTTTAACATTCATCATTGTATTTATTTTATACCTCTGAGTACCTCAAGTTTTCAGGAGGTAGAAAATTTCAACACCAATAATCAAAGAATATGGCCTAAAAAGAACAGTTTAAAGATGGAACTGAATAAATGAAGAAATGCCAAAGACATTTAATGTCATGTGAACCTTGCAGCTATTTGAACTGAAACGGGAATTCCATTGATCTTGCTAGCGGACTCAAAACAGGTGTATGACTTAAAACATTTAAATTTTTAAAAATGTTTTATACTGATTCTTTTTTAAACCCTTAGTTACATACAATAAATCTTTAGAGCATACAGAATGAACTTTCCCAGAATGAAAACACTGTGTATTAGTTCAATCAAAGATATTATACTACACATTAACATCAACAGATAATTTTCCATTTTTTGTGTCCATTAAATGTATTATTTGACTTTTTTATGCCACGTTAAATTTCCTTCTTCCTGTGTGAAAAGCTGAGAGTCTAAGTCAATATTATCTTTAGCTAGAGTCATGAAAGGCTTCTACCAACCCCTCCAGTGCTGGTACCTGGCGCTGAGCCTGCCACCATATGCATCCATTATGTCTGATTATTAGCAGTGAGAAAAACAATGGAAGAAGTAGTTTTCAGAGCAAACACTAGTCTGAAGCCAGTAAGAACGAGGAAGCTACCTCTGGTCATAGAGGTTAACCAAAAGATTTCCTAATTTGTATGAAGTAGTGTTTTAGTAAATGAAATAAAAGAAAGAGACAGGGATAATGGTAGAGATAAAGACTTAAACAATTGCAGGATTATGTTAAATTTAAGAACATATGAATTGTCTAGTCTGATCTTCTTCCACCATCTTGATTTTTCCATTTGTCTCCTACAATAAACCAAGAAAGATCTGGAATCCTTAGAATGGGAATGAACTGAGACCAGAGGTGGCATGATGGTAAATGCTCTGGACTCCCACATGGCAGACTGAATTTCAAGTTCTGGAACTAGTAGCTTGAGGCTCATGCTGGGCACATTTGTGTGTGCCTAAAATCCCAGGAGAAGGGAAGAGAAAGGACTGTGGCATGGCCATCCCCCTGGAGGGTGATTTCTCACTTGCCTTCTTTCTGTTTCTCTCTTGTGCCAGTGAGCACATATTCCCTATGGAAAAATTTTAACAAAATAAAATAAAATAAAATAATAAAAAACACAAAGAATAGCAATGAATTGTTAGGTAATTTGAATGTCTTTTTAAAGTGTTATGTGTAAAATTTAGTAATGTCTAATTTTTTTTCCCTCCCTAATTTTCCATAATTCCTTAAATCTAAATTTTCTAAAGTTCAGATCTAACTATACTGACCTCTTTTAAGCTATTCAATTTGTCCTATTTCTGTATGAGACACTCTCTTACTCTTTAGAGAAGTGGTGAAAGGTGGTTTAAGATCTCTAATCAGACCTAGACTCTGAGTTTGACTTACAACTTCTCACTTACCAGATGGACAACCTTGTGCAATTCAATCTTTCAATCTCTCTGGACTTCAGTATCTTTAAAACAAACAAACAACAAAACAACCCCCCCAAAAAAACAGGCACCCTAATAATGCCTACTAGGTAGAGTTGTTAAAATCAACAGAGAAAACATAGATTAACATCTGAGTCTAAGATTTACAAAAGCAGTACTCAACAAGTGAGTAGTAGTGCCTTTCATTTATTATTAATATTACATCTTTTTCACCCTCTGGTCTTGTCACATTTTTACAACAAAGCTTTTACTATTCGCATTTATGTGCATTTTAAAACAAGTCATTTAGTTTCATATATCTTTGGGTTGTATGTTACCTTTGTCTAAAGCTAGCTTTTTCACAATTTCCACACCTCGTTTTTTCTTTTTCTTTTCTTTTCTTTTCTTTTCTTTTCTTTTCTTTTCTTTTCTTTTCTTTTCTTTTCTTTTCTTTTCTTTTCTTTTCTTTTCTTTAGGTTTCTGTGAGAGGGCTTGTGTATTTGCCAGAGAGAAGCAGTGAGAGGGAAAGTGAGAAATCCTCCTCTAGGGAGGATGGCCATGCTGCAAATCCTTCTCCTGGGGTCTTGGGCGCACATGCACATGCACCGGTTTGATTTTTTTAAGTTGCTGGGTCTGGGGTCAAACTGCAGGTGGCCATGTGGGAGTCCATTGCCTTAACCACTATCCCACTTGCTGGTCCCAACACACACCATTCTTTGTGTGGTGAGCCCTTCACACTTTTGCAGGATCCAATCCAGGTATTATGTACTCTGAGAAAGCTTGACTATGTAGGGCTCCTGGCTCATCCAATTGCTCCAGCAGCACAGGCAAATGTTGCTATTTTAGACCTTCTCTTCCTGGACTGTAGATGTTTTGGAAAGTCTGTTTTTCCCAATATCAAAGAGTCTGGTCCTCTTGCTAAACTAAGGCAAGGACTTAGTTATATTTATCCTTTGTAATACCTGGAATATCTCCTAGAACACTGGGTGGTAAGTAAACACTCAGTGAATGAAAGTAAATGAACAAATCTGAGCTATTCCAAAGCCCATTTTGGTACTAGTTTTGGCTCTAATAATGGAGAAGTGTTTCTATCAGAATAATCCTCCAATGAGAACAACTATAAACTCTGATCCAAATATTTAAAAAGCAGCAACTATTTGAATTCACTAGGGAATGACCAAAGGCAGGCAAGAATTCAAGGTGATGCAATCTACAAAGAAGTAAATTACTCTGGGAGAAGATCTGTGTTTATATGGCTTTTCCCCTGGGGTATGTCCGATCTGTGTAACGTGAGGCAAGTTAAAATGAAGCCGAAAGCCAACATCTTATTGGCTTGAAGTCTCAGAGGACAGCATTTAGGGCTGATTGCGCAGCTGGAGGGTGAAGGGAAAAGTACCAGGAAGGAGATAAACACAGAGGGAAACCCCTGAACTTTCACACTTGGATAACCTCTAAATTGCATAGGCATAATATAAGTTCTAAGGCTGCAGCAGGGGATTGGTGAGGAGTCATCTATACAACTGAAAAAAGGAAGGAGATAAGATATTTGAATTTATTCAGACAATAAAGGAGAAATAATTTAAAGTTTGAATCTTTTATATTTGAGGGGCTTGATGAAGAGCTTGGACATTATATTAAAGTCCTAAAAGATCTGAGCCTTAAGAAAACAGAGGATAGCCCAGGACTCAAAGAGAAGAGGAATACCAAAACGGATCATAGTATTAATATATAAAACCAGTCCGCCACATGTTCAGGATAACCTACTCTTAATTAACTTACTGATAGAGCAAAATCAACAACTTTTCAGAAGATAAGAACAGAATGCACAGTATTTGTAGTATATCATCCTCAATATCAAACATATAATAAAATATTACTAAACATGTAAAGAAATGTGAACTTTTAGGCAAGAGACGAATGAACGATAAAAATAGACCACAAATCAAACACAAAGCAAGCTAAAAGTGGACTTCTTTGTAAATAAATTTCTGTCTCAAGGGAGAGAATAAATAGTAAAAGAGATAAAGAAGACTATGCCCTAATGATAAAAGGGTGACTCCTACAATTAAGACATAATAATCCAAATGGTTATGTTCTGAAGCACATAGCATTAAGATATCTGTGACAAAACCGACAGAACTAAAAGAGAAATAAGCATACCTACAACTCAAACAAGACATTTTAATACTCTAAATGATAAAATAATTAGAAAAATATCAGTAAAAATGAAGATTTAAATAACGCCACTATGTGTCTTGATTCAATTGACATTTAGAGAACATTACATCTGACAACTGCTCTACACACATTCTTTTCATGTGTAGATGGAATATTTTTCAAGATAGACTAAATGCTAATCTGTCTTAATATATTTCAAAATTATAACCCTTATAGAATGTTATGTGAAGGAAAGATAATTAAATTTGAAATTAAGACCAAAAGCTCAAACTATTTATAAACTAAGTAATATACTAATAAATAAGCACAGATCAATATAGAAGTATCAAAATAAATTATAAAGTATTTTAAATAGAACTAAATTAAAATGAATCATATCAAAATATGTAGAATGTAGCTAAAACAGGACAGAGAATCAAAATTTTAATTTTAATGCTCATATTAGAAAAGAAGAAAGGTCTTGGGACCAGCAGTTAGTGTAATGGCTATGTTGCTGGACTCCCATGAAGTCGACCGTGGTTCGAGTCCCGGACCCGGTGGCTAAAACTCACACCGGGCGCATGTGCATGCGTGCCCAAGATCCCGAGGGGGGGGGAGTGATTTCTTGCTTTCTGTCTCTCTGTCTCTCTCTGTCTTTCTTGTGAGCGCACGTGCCCAATAAGAAAAAAACCTCTCCAAAAAAAGAAAAAAAGAAAAAAAAAAAGAAAGGTCTAAATCAAAGTCTATTAATATAACAACTTTCTAAACATGTCATGTCAACACACTTGCATCTTTCTGACTCAATTCAAAACCTCTTTCTTATTGAACTTAGAATCCAATATTCCTAGTTTCTCCATCTCAATTTTAAGCATATGTAACATATAAATTGATGAAAGAAATCACAGAAATATTCATCTTCCCTCATGCCTCCCTTCCCTTCCACGTGCCCATCCATACCATAATCTTACATATGTGTACACACACGCATACACACACACACACACACACACACATACACGTTTTTCAAGATAACAAGAAATAAAGCTGTCTTCACCATTGTGGCTAGTAATGAAAGTTCTGATCATGGCTGATATTTCTTTTCAAGAAAACTAAAGTCAGACAAACAGAAATAAGAGTTCAAAAACGACTACAAAAATGGCCAGCTTAATGGTAGGAACAAGTCCAGAGTTGAACTTTATCTTCCAGAATTTAAACAGAAAGAATGATTCACAACAGAAGATATATTAAGTATGTGAGTCTGAACTGGTGAAATAGAATTTTATGACTTTTAGCTAAAACATTACTAATCTATTCTTTGTTTTTCAGAGTTAAGGATTTTTGTCTTCTCTTGAGTTGTGGACAGGACCACGTACCTACTATTCAAACAGAATCCTAACCTGTTTCCTGGCTTTAAGTCCTAAGCAAAGTTCTCTTAACATTTCTTGATTTTGATTCATTAAAACTAAAACTGCCTTTCTTGAAATTAAAATATATACTAGAATATTTTTGTGTCACTTGATATTTGAAAGATCTAGTTTCTTCTACTTATATTATTGAATCAGGGAAACTGTTTTTTTTTGTTTTTTTTTTGCCTTTTTAGTATTTAGATCTTCAGTTAGATATTCTATTATTAATTCATTGTACAAAATGTACAATGTAATAGAAATATAATAAATTTAGCCTTAGTATTTTAAAGCATATTTGACTTCCCATATTTGAAAATGCAAGCTGAATTCATTAAAACTATAAGAAAAAGAGTTTATAATTCACTTAACTGTTAGACAGGAATCTCAGACAGAGTGGACAAAATTATTCACTCCTTTATTTCTGACATCTTTTAGAAAGAGCCAGAGTCAATATTTTTACATTTTCAATTTATACAATTAGTTTTAAATGAATAGATTGAGTCTCCTGTGAAGACAGTTGTATTTTGGGGACAGGAAGAAGACTTATACAGCATTTATGCTAGAGGAGCCATGTTTTCTAGTGTTATGAAGATAAAACAGATTTTAAAGTTTAGAGTAAAATACTCTAATCAATTTAGAGATCTATAAATGTATTTGTCTTATATCACTCTAGTTGTACTATAAAACAAAGTAGTCTACAAAATTTTCCTAGAGAATTATTGTCAAAGAGCAATAAAAATTTAATTTATAGAACTCCCACTTATTTGTTTCATTAGGATGTATGTTTTCTTCTGTCTGGTAGCTTCATAGCTAAAGGTGCTATTTAAACACCTTATTCAGTATTGCATGCTGGGTCCTACCTGAAATGGACATCTCTGGGTTTGAGGTTCTGATGAACAAAGCCGTTCTTTTACAATACTTTGAGTAACCTTTCTTTATGATTTAATTTTAATTTTCATTCTCCCTGAGTACTACTGCCTACTTTTCAGGTTCTGAATATTTGTCCTTCCAATTCAATTTCATTCAGATCTACAAATTGTCTGACAGTTATTGCTGTCTTCTTGGCCCTTCCAGGGTTCTTACTTCTTTCTTGGCCATATAGCCGAGTGGTCCATCTTGATATTTGTACTTTTGAATTTAACTTTAATCCTCCTTTCTTCTCTCCTTAGAACACACTTCAAGTTAAACATAACTCTTCAAATTTAACCCTTTAAATTCTTGATCCCAGAGTTCAGGAAGGCACTTACCACTATCTAGCCATTATTCTACATTCCGCTATTAAATTTGCTTTCCCAATAGTTATCCCAAGATAATAATTTGTAACATTTACTTATTTTATTTCCTTCATGAGAGAGAGAAAGAAAGAGAAAGAGGTACCTTGAAAGGGCATACATGCCACAATTTTCCCCCACATCCTACAGCCAACCAGAATAGAAATAAAAACAGATATAAATTTTAGAGTCATAGTTGGGGCCAGCAGTTAGTGTAACGGCTATGTTGCTGGACTTCCATGTAGTTGACCGCAGTTCAAGTCCCGGACCTGGTGGCTTAAACTCACACCGGGCGCGTGTGTGTGTGCCCAAGATCCCAAGAAGAGAATGGAGGAGAAGGGATTTTTGTGAGGCCATCCCTCCTGGGGGGGGTAATTTCTCTCTTTCTGTCTCTCTGTCTTTCTCTGTCTTTCTGGCGAGTGCACGTGCCCTATAGCAAAAACTTCTCCAAAAAAAAAGAAAGAAAGAAAAAATAATTAGAGTCATAGTATTTAGTGTAATTTAATTTGATAAAAAATATAAACACCCAGGAAGAAAATAAAGCTAGAGAATTCAAAACCAAGCACTAGAGAACTCCAGCTGTTTGGATAAGGGAGAGGGAGATCATTTCGTCAAAGGCCAAAAGTCCACAAAAACAGGAGGATTGAAAGTCTTACAATCTTAAGGAGGGGAATTTTACCAACGGTGTTTTCTGTAATAGGAAGTGAAATGAGAACAGAGAGAAATTTGGCAATAAGGAGGTATTCAGTGATCATTAGAGCAACTTCAGTGGAGGAGTGAGGGGAAAAGTCATGGGTGCTGCCATGAGTGTCCCCAGTGTGTTTAGAGAGACCTGGATACAACTGGGAGCCTTTTCACATGGTCTCCAGCATTGTGCAGCAACTCTTACTGCCTGCACCACCTCAACTGGGCCTCAAGATAATAAGCCAACATCAAATCTACAGGAAACTTTTCTTCCTTTTCAGCCTATGACTTAAATTCCTATTCATTGAGGAAAAAAAAAATTACTTCAATTTCTTCATCACTAGACATACAAATGTTTTTCTATATTCATACACTTTTCCCCCCTTCTATTTCAATTAAGAAATGCTTCTGCTCCCTCCATAGTAAGAACTTTGTACTTGGACAGTGGAACATTTGTTTAAAGACTTTATATCCTCATGGGTTTACACATCAAGATACTCTTACTTAAATTTATTTCACCTATGGTTATCATTTCATTTGTTTATTTCTTTTGAGAAGCCGTTTTTGCTAATGTCTTCTATACACTAATAGTAAACCTCTTTACATCTCCCATTTGCTCTTAAAACCACTCCAACTAAGCGTTTTTTCCCTCACTCCTCCACTGAAGTTGCTCTAATGATCATTGAATACTTTCGTATTGCCAAATTCCTCTCTGTTCTCATTTCATTTCCTGTTACAGAAAACACTGTTGGTAAAATTCCTCTGCTTAAGCTTATAAGACTTTAAATCCTCCTGTTTATGTGGACCTTCGGCCTTTTACTAAATGATCTCCTTCTCCCTTACCCAAAATGCTGGAGTTCTCTAGTGATTGGTTTTGAATTCTCTAGCTTTATTTTCTTCCTGGGTGTTTATATTTTTATCAAATTAAATTGCACTATATACTATGACTCTAAAATTTATATCTATTTTTATTTTACTCAATACTAGGCTCATACTTTCATCTATTTGACATTTCCACTATGAAATATAGTAGACATTTTTAGCTCTTGCTTATCTTCAAGACTCATTGTAAATGTTAACTGCTTAGGGAAGCCATTTAATCTAAAAATCTTTCTATCCTATTACATTACTTTTTTTCACTAAAATGTGTTTATCTCAGTTTGAAATATGTTTATTTGTTCTTTTCTGTATTTGCTTACTATCTTGTTCCCTGAATAGAATTGTCTTTTAGAACAAGGTTTTGGTCAATCATGTTTTCCTCTGTACTTCAGCATCTATAAGTATTTAACATATAGAAAGAATTCAGAAATAATTTTTCAAAACATGCTTAAAAAGGCATGCATGTGATGAACTGTGGTATTCAACAATTATAGTATTCATCAACTCATGGATTCCAGTAAAAGAGTTAATGATTCATTAAACTGAAAGAACAGTAGTACATTTAAAATACCCTAAGGTTACAACCCACCTGTATGCACATGACTGCAGCGTGTATCAGTATTTGCCATTGGTATCAAATCTTTCCACATTGGGTATGGTGTCATGGATTATTTTTAGGCATAAGCACAAACTGTTTTTTACATTGCTTTCTGATATTCATTTATTTAGGCAGCAGTGCTTTAATTTAATTTTATTGTCTAGTTAATTACATTTTGTAAATTTTTAAACTCCATTTTTATGGAAGTTATTCTTTGTCAATTCAGTGCTTCAAACCAAGAGTTCGAATGGGATTGAGTTGAATATTAACTAGTCAAGGTGTTTGAGGTAAAAATGAGTTTCTGTAAACTCTTTTAAGTCCATGTATTAAGATGGCATGACAAATTAATAGGAATTTGCTGTCAAATTCACTTTCATTTGAATATAAATGTTATAGAGATGAATAACTAAGAAAATGTTGCCAAACACATGCCTACAAAAAAATGTTGGCAGTATGCAGAGATAAACTTTTCTATTTAAAATGCCCGACCTTGTATTACAAATTAAAAAGATATTATCAGACCATCAAAGACCCTAGAATCCTATTTTTTATTAAAACATTAGGTATTGCATTGATATATTGGACTTTGTAAAGTGTATGTCCCAGTTAAACTGGTAACTTTTCTGTTATTGAAAGTCTGAGTAAAATTGAGCATAATCTAAAAATGCGCAAATTGAATAGTGAGCAATAAAACTCCTGGACAAACCAAAGCATGGATTTGGGGTTTGCTGGGTTGTTTTTCATTTCATTTTGTTTTCACTCACTGATGGCTCTTTGGCATCTCACAAACTACCTGGTGAGTATCACAATCTAGAAGTAGTTGTTTCTCAGAGGAAAATAAAATAATATCTAATAGTATGAGATTCAGAAGCTATGCATTCACTTACTGATTATGTCAAATTCCATATTTTTCATTTCTATAAATTATCATGTAATGAATAGAGATTTTAATGTCCTCTCTAATTAACTCAATATTTCCAAATTTATAGCAGTCCATCAAGTTCTGGTAAAATATATAATCAATCAACCTTGAAATATTAAAAAGTATCATATTTTTTAAACCTCACATTGCAAGATGGCCTTGAGACTCTAAAGAAGAACCTTTGAGGCATAAGCAGAATAGACTGTATACTGCTTAGTGTCTTTGTGTCTGTCTATGCTCTGCGCAATGAAATCTTTCCTTATTTCATAGTTGTGTCTGTTCAGATGAACCGCAATGTGCAGAAAACGCAGTACCTTGTGCCAAACTTCATTCTGGAAATAAGGCTTAAGTGTGGCATCTGAACATGATAGAATGGTGTTTCTCAAATAGACACATCAAGTAAAATATCGAGGAAATACAGATTTATATCAACGCTCCCATTGTTATCAGTCCTCTGCTCATCTTTCCAGTATTATTTTGGCTTTTTTTTTTTTTTAATTCAATGCCTTGGTCTTACTGAACTATTTGTACCTAAACCTCTGTAGTCATCTCTCTCCTTTTTTGAGGGGTTTTTGCTATAGGGCACATGTGCTCGCCAGAAAGACAGAGAGATAGAAAGCGAGAAATCACCCTCCAGGGGGGATGGCCACACCGCAATCCCTTCTCTTCCACTCTCCTCTCAGGATCTTAGGTATGCACGCATACACATTGGGCATGAGTTTAAGCCACTGGGTCCAGGTCTCAAACCACGGTTGACTACATGGGAGTCCAGTGACATTGCAATTACACTAACTGCTGATCCTATCTCTCTCCCTTTTCGCCAATTAATTCAACCTGACACACTCCACAGATACTTCATCTTCTCCATAAGCCAATGTTTCCTGGTTCAGTAATTTCTACTTTCCAACTTAGATGCCATTTCCTTTTTTCCTTCCCATTCACTGTCTAGTCTGTAACAGGGACCCATCAAGATACTTTCATATCAACCTGGACAATCTCTCTCACAGCCAGAAGTCGAAGTATATGTCTCGTACATCTTTTTATCCTGTGTTTCAAATGATCATGTAACTGCTTAATGCATGATGACAGACCCACAACAAATGATTACTTAATGAATGAACTCACACATACAGACAACTGCACAAGTGGTAACCAGAAAAAAGATAGAACTTGCCAATTCATCCAACAGGAAATAAGACTAACTGAACATACCATATTTACCTTGTAAACTAAAGATGGGGAAATTAACACAGATGTGTGTTTATTCATTTATTCGAAGAGGAAAATATATGAGTAACAATTAGTCAGTGATAACAATTATGAGATGAAAAAGTTAAGTTGCATATTACTAGTTGGAATTTAAATGACAAGGTTTAGGCGAAAATCATTGTAATGAATACCATAAGCCATAAAAAATACGCATTAACATTTGATCCACTTTGGGAATTTATCCTTAAAGAAGGAGTCAAAAGAAGGAAAATCTTTATCTTCAACTCAGACGCCTTCCTGCACTCGGACACATCTACCCAGCCCATAATTAGACAGCTCTACCGGGGTATTTGGCAGGTATTCAAATTCAGCCTGTCTGAAATTAAACCCATTCCTCCCTGGAAATTTGGTTCCTGGTTATGTGCCAGAGCACAGTCTAGTTAACTAATAGAACTGCTCAATTGTTTCCATGGGAAACCTGGGAACGATCTTCAAGTTCCTCCTCCTACTTCATTTGGTTCATCAATTAAATACAAAGCCCTTTTCAGTTTACCGACCCAATTACTTCTTTCTGTCTCTCTCTTACTACCTTATCCCAAGGGTCTAGCAACTCACTTGAGTTGCTTTAATAGCTTCCTCACAGTTCTGCATTGCACAAACCCAAAGGTCCTGCTAAAATACAAATCTGGTCATGTCACTCTCCTGAATAAATCCTTCCCCTTGTTTTTATTGCTATTGTTTAGTGTTCCTTAACTAGGCTTTAAAGGTCAAATGCTGTTCACTATAGGATGCAGACCTACTTATGCTAGGCGCTAGCCAAGTTCTCTAGTTCTTGTGGGCCTGTACATTTAATTTTCCCACTACTTAGAAGGGTCTCACCACCCTAGCTCTCCTTCATCTGGCTAATTTGTACTTATCTATTAGGTTTCTACTTAATTATTCCTTTCTCAGAAAAAAAACCTTAGCAGAAAATATGCTTTTTCTCTTCTACTATTTGCATAGTAAGAATAAATACATTTGTTAATTAATTTTGGTGACAACGTGAATTGTTCCAAACTTTCAGATTAAATAATCTAGCAATGTTTATTAAAATAAGAAAATATCATTTTCATCTTTGAAACACAAATTATAGTTTATCTTATTTTTAAATTTACTTATTCATTTGCTCCAGGAGAGGAAGAGGGAAACAGGTACCCCCAACAGGGCCCTCATACCACATCTATCCTCCATTTCAGCTGCTCCAGATCTCAGACATGTGCATGTACCCGCCATGTTCAGAGAGGTCTTAGGACATGAACCTACAACCTCTCCAATGTGCGCTCAGTTGTGTTACCATTACATCACCACCTCATCCATGAAGACGCATTTTTAGTTTTGGAAATACATCACACAATCATAAAAGCTCCATCATCTAAGGATTTAGGAATAAAGCATTTATGAAAGGCCTGTTCCATAGTCCAGTGGTTAAGGAAGCTGGATCCCACATGGCAGACAGTGGTTCAACTGCTCCCCTTGGTAGTTTCAGAAACAGAGGTGCATTTGTGTTCATGCACATGTGCTCAGAATCCCAACAGAATGGAGAACTAGAGGAAAAGGAATTTTGGCATGACTACCCCCCCATTGGGGGATCTTTCTTCCTCTCTCTCTGTCTCTGTGTCTCTGTCTATTGAGTGTACAGACCTTCTGGCAATTAAAAAATTAAATTAAAAAATTAATGAAACCACACATGAAAATATGATTTGCAATGGTGAACAATATAAACAATAAAAAAAATACATTTTAAAAGTACTAATTTTTGACACAGGTCTGTTTATTAAGAAAATGCTTGGGAGCCAGCAGATAGCATAGTAGTTATGTAGCTGGACTCCCATATGGTCAACTACAGTTTGAGTCCCAAACTTGGTGTCTTGAAAATCACGTTTGGGAAGGGACCACCAGATGGCATAATGACTGAGTCACTGGATACCTACTTAGTTGGTCAGTTTAAGTCCCAGACCTGGCATGGGTGCATGCTTACCCAAAATCCTGAGAGCAGAATGGAGAAGGGATTATGGTGTGGCCATCCCCCTGGGGAGTGATTTCTCACTTTCTGTCTCTCTGTCTCTCACTGTCTCTTGAGAAGCATATGGACCGCATAGCAAAAAATCTCTCTTTATAAAAGAAAATCACGCTGTGTGTGTGTACGTACGTGCTCAAGATCCCTGGAAGAGAATGAAGGAGAAGGGATTGTGTCATGGTCTTCCCCCTTGGGGTGATTTCTCACTTTCCCTCTCATAGTCTCTGTCTCTCTCTCTCTGGTGTGTGCATGTGCCCTAAGGCAAAAATCTCTTTACAAAATTAAGTAAATGCTTGAATTATTGTTAATAATAATATTATTTGGTATATGGCATGTGTACTGCTTGCTGTGCAGAGAAAGAGAAGGAAAGAGAGAGGGAAAATGAAAAGTCACCCCCACCCTAGGGACAATGGACATGCCACAGTCCCTTCTCCATTCTCCTCCTAGGATTTGGGGCACATATATATATGTATTTGGTATGTTTTCCAAGTCACTGTGTTTAGGTCTCAAACCTTGCAGTTGGCCTTGTGGGATCCAGCTGCCTTATCCTCCATGCACTGGCTGGCCTAACCTAATTTTTTTTTTTTTGGTACATACATATAAGGTAGCATTATACAGCTATCACAAACAACAAGATAAACCTTTGTTATTTTATTAGAAGGATGTTCCAACATATATGTCATATGAATAAAGCAAGATTATCTGAAAAATACTAGCAACAATATAAATAACCATATAGGTAAGAATACATAAAAAATATATGAATTAAAAAATTAGCACTCATTGCCATTAAGGGCTAAAATGAGAATGGGAGAGATAAATGGTATTAATATTTTTTATAAATATATGTATCATTTGACTTATTACAATAATCTAATAAGGAGGGAAATATGCATATAAATAAATAAAAAGTGTTAATAAAATATTTTTTAATTTACAATTCTCTTACGTTATACTATTTTAACAATCACATTTAAAATTTTTTTAAATATTTATTTTAAAAGTTGGGAGCATAAAAAAAAGTAACATTTATGTTTCTCTTTAACTTAATTTTTTCATTTTATCCAAATCTCAGTCCTCCAAAATCCTTCCTTGCACTCTGGGTTGACTTCCCAAACTTTGGGTGGATTACCTGGTTCCTGAATATGAATATGCATCCTATTCTTTTTTTTTTTGAGTTTTTGCTACAGGGCACGTGCGGTTGCCAGACCGACAGAGAGAGACAGAAAGCAAGAAATCACCCCCGGGGGGATGGTCACACCGCAATCCCTTCTCCATTCTCCACTCGGGATTTTGAGAACGCACACACATGTGCCTGGCGTGAATTTTAAGCTACTGGGTCCGGGGCTCGAACTGCGATCGACTACAGGGGACTTCAGCGACATAGCCATTACGCTAACTGCTGATCCCAATATGCATCCTATTCTGAAGTCTCTTGTTAGGCATTCATCCTTCTACTGTTAACATACCTTGGAGGACCAGAGGATGGACCCATATTTTCTATTTTTCTCATTGATGCTTCTACAATTTTCAACTCCTTATTCAAATGAAAGAAGGGAAAAAAAAGTTAAAAGGTGAGGAGGGGCAAGAGGGAGAAGGACAAGAAAGAAGAAAGAGAAGAAAAAAGAAATAAGGGAGGAAGAAAGAGGCAAGAAGCGAGGGACAGAGGGAGGACTAGACACTTGAGTTTTGTGCCATATTGCTGTTAAGTCCATTATCCTTTTCCTCTTTGTTGTCACTTATCGAACTTTTGGCCATTCCCCTTTATTAACCAAAATCTTGAAATCGTGATTTACACTTATTTGCTTTCATCTAACTAATAAACTCATGTCCCTAGTCTCCATTATTTCAGTTTCCACAAGGGTCTGGATGAACTATCAGATTCTTGAAATGTCTTTCAAAAACATTTTACTTTTTTGCTTTACCTCAGCCACGTATTGTCTTTACCAGAAGCTGTATTACCTTTGAAATCACAAGTCATGACAAAACATCTGTGTTTTGTTCATCACTTTTTCTCTTTCCAGTCTCCTTACTCTAGAACCACCATTACCTAGTCCTTTCTCAAATTCAGTAACTCTATCTCTTTCTCACTACTCATCATTCTTTTATTTTGACTTTCCTCATTTAGCTTGGTTTATAAGATTGCTTTCTATAAAATGGTTTTTGAGAATACCTTTAGTTTCCTGGTCAATTTCTTCTACTTCACTGACCCAGGTAAAACGCCCAAGTCTGGATGATTCCTTAATTACCTTTCTTCCTATTTCCCCTGAGCAGATGAACAATGCAGGAGAAATTTCATTCTTCAACCTATCAGTCTGGGCTTTCTCAAACCAGTAGGTAAAAGGAACTACTTTGCTGCAGTCAGTAACAGGTTTCTTGTTACCAAATTCACCATGCCCTCTACAGCTCTCATCAGCTATTTCATTAAAATTCAGTATCACTGAGTATTACCTCCATCTTTTTTTTTTTTTCTCGCTACAGGACTTGTGTACTCGCAAGAGAGACAGACTGACAGAAAGTGAGGAGTCACCCCTCAGGAGGGATGGCCACGCCGCAATCCCTTCTCCTCCATTCTCCTCTCAGGATCTTGGGCATGCATGCACACGCACCAGACGTGAGTTTAAGCCACTGGGTCCGAGACTCAAACCGCAGTTGACTACATGGGAGTTCAGTGACATAGCCATTATGCTAACTGCTGGTCCCTACCTCCATTTTGAAGCCCTTTTTCTTTGTTTACATTGTGACATTTCCCTTCTTTTCCTCTATTTCGCTGTCTTCACATCAGCCTCCTTTCCTGGACATTTCTTCTTCACATTCTCTAAGTGCTTGGGCTTCTCGAGTTTCAAGACAAGGCCAACTTCTAACTCCAGGTTCCCTTCTGAGGTATCTCTTATCAATGACAAATCAGCAACTCATAAATCTTCCCCTAACCACACTTTTTACTCTGAACATGACTGTTAACTTGTCTACTTCTGAATCATTTATCTAGCTCTGCAACATATCTCAAATAGAAATATTGTTTGTCTGGGTCAGCCTGTGACCTGGCGGTTACATAAACTGGATCCCACATGACCTAATTTGAGGTTCAGGTCCCAGACCTGGCATCTTGAAAAGACACACTGGGTACATGTGTATGCATTCCTAAATTTCAAAGAGAGAGAAATGAATAAAGGATTGTGGTGTGACCATTTCCCAAGTGGGGTGCTTTTCGCTTTTCTCCTTCTCTCTCTTTTTCCTCTCACTCCAGGGCATGTATGTACCCTTTGGCAAACTAAAATAAATAAATAAAAGGAAAGAAAGAAACAAAGTAAAGACGAATGAAAGGAAGGAAGAAAGAAGAAACAAAGAAAGAAAGAGAAAGAAAAGAAAGAAAGAAAGAAAGAAAGAAAGAAAGAAAGAAAGAAAGAAAGAAAGAAAGAAAGAAAGAAAGAAGGAAAGATTGTTTTTCTTATCCTTGACTTTTTTACTCAAGTTTCTATCAGTAAATATCACTTACATCTACCTAATTTTTATTCCCAAAATATTAAAGGTATAGCTCCCTCTTCCATTCTCATATCTAATTTAATGTTACTTCTAAACTATATCACATATCTCAACTATCATGATAAGCAGTGTTAGATTATATTCTTCATTCACTGTTATAGAATTATACATCTACGTTTTTCACTGTGATTTTGTCATGTGACACTAGAGTAGCCAAGCTATATTTTACCACCCAATGTTGTGCTTGGTCATGTGATTCGCTTTAGCAAATGCAAGATAAGTAGATATAACATGTCCCAGCTGGTAGGGGCTTTATTATACTTACATAATCCAGCCTAGACTTTAGTACCTGTGACCTTCTGCCTTGAAAACAGCATATGTAGGAAGGTGTTCATTCCTTGAGAAAAAGGCGATACATGACACGGCCCTGCACCCACGCTCAAGGCAAGCCCAAGTCTACCAGCACACTTGAGAGTGAAAAAATAGATGCTTGAAATTTGTGGTGGTTGTATCACAAAATTTCTGTTGCAAAACACTCATCTAATACAGCATTCTAGTCAAATGCTCTTTCCTCTGAACTAATAATGCAATAACCACTCACTTGGTGTTCAGTCCTCTGTAGTTATTTTCCACTAAAGCATCCAGAGAGGGTATTTTAGAAATACAAATTTAATCATGCCACAATCCTTCTTAGAACTGCTTAGTGGTTTCCTAATTGCATTAGAATATAATCTAACTCAATAAAGTCCTGATAATCTGTTAAAAGGAATGCATTGCAGATTGCATTTCAGAGTGCATGTGGAAGTACTAAATAATTTTAGAAAAGAAGCATTTCTTTCAACTCACTGAATTTCTACCATAGGAAATGTTTATGTTTGTTTTGGCTCTTTAATTAAGTAGAACTCTTTCCATGTTAGGACTGTAGTGGAAACTGAAGCTTTACCTAGATTTTTGTCTCCTGTTCCTCATGGTCTGGTTTATGCTTAATTATCCACCAACCAGGATTCAATACAATTTCCTCTCAGCTATAAAAGTATAAAACTATAGCTTATAAGAGTTTTTCCTTCAGGACACTTGATGCTCACTGTAGTGGTGTATGGCTATTTATTCACATAATGCCCAGTTTATTTATTTGTTTTTTTTCCCTGAACTATTAAAAACTTCACAGGCTTAGAGTATTTATTTTGTCCATCCACATACTTACTCAACATATCAATTCAGTATTTGGGCCCAAATTATTAAGAATATATTGTTTTGGGACCAGCAGAGGGCGTAAAAGTTACATTAGTGGACTCCCACATAGTTGACTGAAGTTTGAGTCCCAGATCCAGCAGCTTAAAACACATGCCAGGCACTTGTGCCTACATGCCCAAAATCCCAAGAGGAAAATGGAGGAGAAGGGACTGCAACGTGGCCATCCTCTCTAGGGAGCGATGTCTCACCTTCTGTCTCTCTGGCAAGCACACATACCCTCTAGCCAAAATCTTGCTAAATAATAATAATAATAATAATAATAATAATAAAAAAGAGCATATTATTTTTGTTGAGTTCTTGATAGTATTTTGTTTTTGTTGAGTTTCTTTAGTTATATTCAACACTAATTAGGAATTGATAGTATTAATTTAAATAATAGCTGGAAGATCAACTTGAATGACTTTTTATTTCTCCAGTAGTTGGACCAAAGAATGGGAATAATTGACAGAGTATTGTAGGAGAGAAAAACAAGAGGTATTTGATATGTCAAAATATTAAAATCTAGGGGCCATTAGGTGGTACCGTGGTTAAGGTGCTCCACTCCTACATGGCCAACTGTGGTTCAAGTCCTGGACCCAATGGCTTGAAAATCATCCTGATCACATGTGCATGCATGTCCAAAATCCCAGGAGGAGAATGGAGGAGAAGGGATTGTAGTGTGGCTATCCTCTCTGGGGGGTGATTTCTAATTTTCCCTCTCTGTCTGTCTCCAGTGAGTGCATGTATACTAGTGCAAAAACCTTAAAAAATGTTAAAATCTACATTAAAGATATATTATTTTAGTATCAATACCTAAATTAAATTATAGTACATATTAATTTGAATGTGTCTAGTGATTTAACACATACCTTGAACATATAAAAGTAGTAATAATCACTTACTATATTCATAAATAGAAGCAAGGCTTGCACATAAGAATCTGCATTATGATTCTGTGACTTCCTGTCCTTGAAGTGATGATCCTCCCTAAGGAAGCTAGCGGTGTAAAACACACGGGCTATAGTTTCTTTAAAAGTTTGTCTGGAAGTTCTTTGCAATTGAAGGAAATCAACAGGAGAAGTTCTCACTTTATTATTAAGGGCTGAGTGGTTCTTAGGGATGGTGAACATATTATAGATCTACTTGATTGGTTCAAATCTAGTCCCTTCCATCTAAAAACTATTACTCTGTCACTGTTACCTTCTCAGAGCACACAGAAATGTTGTTCAGTTTATTTCTAGACCATAGGTAACTACACTGCAATCTTCTCTCTCAAGAAAACAACTTAGTGTAGAATTTATTATCTAAGGATAAGTTACCGTAAAGATAAGTCCATATTTTCATACAAACTGTAAAATATGGAAGCCATTGTTGAATTAGAAAGCACAAGACATTTGATTTTCTTATCTCCTTTGCCACTTCCACATTAAGAAGGAAGTCCTTTTACTTTTCTAAGACTCAATTTTATTTACTTGTTCTGTATTATTTATTTCAAAAGTCAAATAAATACATGATATAGTACACGTGGAAGTACCTTCTGAAACTTAAAGACTTGTGTCAATAAAATGGATTATTATATACTAAATAACTCTTTCTTGGCCTAGTTATTATCGGAATATGTTAACACAATTTAAAATATATACTTTGGGAATCAATACTTTCTAAATTTGAATGACTCTAGCATGATAGAAATTTGAGCAATTTTAATGAGATTAATTAAATTTAATTAATTTCTGAGTCAACTATGACTGTCTTGTGTGCATTTTATGTTTTGAATTGATAATATTTTCACATTTCAAAACTTAAAAAAAAATAAAAAATATATCTCTAAGAAGTGAGAGCATTTATTATGTTTCTTCCCAACCTTGTGTTAGAGTTCTTCAATGAAAAGGAACTAATGGGGTGTGAGTGTGTGTGTGTGTGTGTGCGTGTGTGTGTGTGTTTGTATTGTGGCCATGCCACAATCCTTTCTCCATTCTCCTCTGAGGATTTTGGGGATGCATTCACAAGCACCCAGCATGCTTTTTCCAACCATAGTCGGCCACATGGAAGTCAAGCACCTTGACCCCCACACCACCTGCTGGCCCTCATTTCATTTTTAAAATTCCTTTTTTTCCACACAATTTTTTTCCTTAGGTTTTGAATGAAATACATGCAATGCTTAGTGACAGTTTTTTGTTTTGTTTTATTTTGTTTTGGGGTGGTTGCTAAAATATCTGACTGATGGGAGCATTCTAGTCCTTTTTTCAAAACTGGATTATAAAAACAATATTCCCAAAATTCTTACAACTTTTATATTTGTAGCCTTTATGTTTGAAGAATAATTTGCCTCAATGAAAAATCCCCAGCTCACAGATTATCAGTTATAAGATTATTAGTCTTCATAATCTTATAGTACATACTATTTATGTTCAAATGAGTTAATACTGATTAAAAATAAATTTGACATGCATTGGTTTTTGTACCTATTATGTGAAGCATTGAATTAGGTTCTGAGCTTACATGAATTAAGAAAACAAAGTAATAAAAGCTGCCCTTTGAGGCTACACAGTCTAAAGGAAAAGACAAGACATCAACAAATAATTATGATAAAATCCAAGAAATGCTAACAATAGCAGAAGATACAAAATGTTGTAGGAGCACAGGTAGAGAAAGAAATAGAATAAATAAAAACCATATTTATTCTACTTAAGGGTAAAGGCTAGGGTGGGCCAGTGGTGTGGTAGTTAAAGTAGCTGGATCTAACATGGCAGATTGCATGGTTCAAGCCTCAGACCTGACAACTTGTGCATGTGTGCACAAATCCCTAGTGAAGAGGGAAGAGAAGGAATTGTGGTGTGGCCATCCACCTGGGGGGTACTTTCTCACTTTCCCTCTCTCTATTGCTATATGTCTCTTTCTGTCGAGGGCATGTGCCCTACAGCAAATTTTTCTAAAAAAGAGTAAGTACTAACCAATGAATCTTAACTGTCAAATTACTAGCAAAATGCACTACTCTAATTTTAAATGGATATTTTGTATATAGGTATTTAATAAATTGAAAGAACTATAATCTAATGCATTAATACCAAACAACTTTATTTTTCCCCACTTCCCACTTAGTGTCTTTCGATCCACCTCTATGGAGCACATTCTTTGTGTTCTCCTGAGTGGCCTCTCTAACAGGCCCCACATTTGTTCCTACCGCTCTCAGTAATTCATTTATTTTCATATCACTTGAGCACCTCTTATTTTTCAGGTATAGGTAAAACAGCAGGAAACAAAGTGCAAAACATAATAAAAATAATGTGAGTTCATAACAAGTGTCCCAGAGTAATGGGAATAAAGAATGATTTGTGGGGACCAGACAGTGACCAGGCATGTGAAAATACTCTGCAAGGCTGACCACATGGGAAGGTTCCAGGCTTGTATCTAGAGACCTCTTAATTCATTGGCCACACATATGCCCCATGATGTGGGACTGGTTCAGCTGGGAGTGATTATGGCATGAAAGCCCTACTGGGGACCTCTTTCTTTCTGTTATTCTCTCTCTTTGACTCATTTAAAAAAAGAAAATAAGAAAGAAATAAACATTTTCTTAAAAAAAATTATATATGGGTGCTATTTTAAATGGGCTGGTCTAGTAGTATATATTTGAAAATTGATAACTGAGACTTAAAAGAGTGAGCCCCAAGAAGATGTGAGTGGGCAAGGAATATTCAGGACAGAGGATCTGCAAGTGCAAGCTTCTATGAAAAGAGCAAGATCTGGGACCAGCAGATGGTGTAATGGTTACATTGCTAGACTCCCACATAGTCTACCTCAGTTCGAATCCCAGACCTGGAGGCTTAAACTCACATCGGAGTGTGTGTGTGTGTGCCCAAAATCCCTCAAGGAGAATGGAGGAGAAGGGATTGTGGCATGGTCATCCCCCCTACGGGGTGATTTCTCTCTTTCTGTCTCTCTGTCTCTATCTTTTTGGTGAGTGCCTGCACCCCATAGCAAAAACATCTTCAAAAGAAAAGAAAAGAAAAGAGAAAAGTAAGAACTGTGTGTCCTTGAAAGACAAGGAGGTCAGGAAGGCTGAGCTACTTGAGCAGAGGAAAAGGACCTCAAGGACACCTCAGGGACCTAATCATGTATTGCTTTCCAGGTCATATTTAGAAGTTCGATATGGGGGTCAGCAGATGGCATAGCAGTTACATTGCTGGATTCCCATATGGCTGACCACTGAGTCTTGGATCCAATGGCTTACAACTCACGCTAGGGACATGTGTATGTGTGCTCAAGTTTCAGAGAAGAGAATAGAGAAGAAGGGATTATGACATGGTCATCCTCCATAGGGGATGAAGGGAGTGATTTCCTGCTTTCCCAATCACTGTCTCTCTTTCTCTCTCTCTCTGGTGAGTGCATGTACCCTAAGGCAAAAACCTCTACAATAAACAAATAAATAAAATAATAATAAAAATAAAAGTTTGGTATATAGTTAAAAACTTAGCCATGGTAGTACATAGTAGTATCTCCACTCAAAAAACTGAGAGCTGGAACGTATATGGCAAGCTGAGAGCTCTATGAAGGCCCATATAGCTGGGAAGGTAAGTAATTTTATTTGTAATAAATTCGAGGAATTAAAAAAATCATATAAATTACTTCAAGGGCTAGTATTACAACTTTATTATACATCAAAATACTTTAGTAAAGACACTTCTTGGCTTCAAACTATTTTCCTGAGAGATACTAGATGGTTCTTTGGTTGGAAATACTGTCAATGTTATTAATGACCTATCCCCAAAAGTAAGTAAGTAGAGAGAAACAAAGCCAATTCCATTATCTTCCTTTAGACCTTACAACCTTATATCAAAAATCCATAAACAGAGATGATTTCCAAAGAGGAAAAATGTGGAAGTGTCCAAGAGTAAACAACAAAGACAGCATTGCTCTTCGCCTTTTCTTATAGGCAATCTTTCTAGATCAATGTTACTGTCAGAGTCACCTGGACAGCTCATTCGAAATCCCGAAAATCTTTACCCATCCCTGAGAAGTTTGATTGTTAAGGCCCACAGTGAAGTCTAGCTGCAAGCCCTGGAGGATTTTAAGTCTGATTCCTACTGAAGTTGTGTAGTTGATCTCTAAATCTCAATTTTGGTATTATCTACATAAATACCATTTGGGAGTTCAATAACATCCTTCACTTGATAATTATATAATTATTTTAGATAGATAGATAGAAGATATAATATCATATAGTCAACTTACAGTTGATGGAAACACTTCATTAGCCTTTTCATGGTTTGTATGCATGCATGCACAAAACCAAGACATTATTAAAATTCAGCATATGCATCTCCCATAAAGAAATGTAGTATAAATGATTTATATTTAACAATTCAGAAAATAATGTTCCAGAGCATAAATATTTCCAATGAGATATAAAAGAGCATGCAGCTAACTACAAGAATACTGCATAGCAAAGACGTCTTAGTCTCATTGTGCATGATAAATAAGAAATGGATTTCTCACATGAAACTTTGGGCAGGCATGGAGAACATGGAAATTAAGAAACCAAGCTAATATTTGAAATTTACAATACCTCTTAAATAAATAATTTATAATAAGTCTTGAATAATTAAAGCTGATTTGGAAATTTGGAGATAAGATGAGGATATGGGGGCAGGGGCTTTAGCAGATGGCAAAGAAACAGAAGTATAATCTAAGCCCTGGAACTTTCGTAGAAACACATGATAGCTAAAACTCAATTATGAAATCTAATTACATATCTTGTGAAGCTTTCTTTTAAAATGTTGCTCTGTTGTTAACAATTTAATATTTATAACTACTTGGAGCATGCTGAGTGCTGTGTGACACACTATAAAATATGTGTAGCTCATCCATTCAGTCATCATGCTTCATGATTATAAAAAAAAAGCTCAAGTTCAGTTATAAATAATTGGTAGAGCATTCATCACAAAACCAAAGCTATAATTCCAAACCACAAACTTGTCTTAATTGCTTCTTTTTAATTTAAAGAACTATCTATTTCATTTTATTTATTATTATTTTTAAAATTTGCTATAGGGCACATGCACCAGAGAGAGAGAGAGAAATTGAGAAAGTGAGACACCAGGTCAGGGATTTGAACTTTGTGGGCCATCTGGGAATCCAGTGCCTTAACCACAATGCTGCCTGCTGGCCTCTTAACTGTTTCTTAGCTGGATTCAATGACTTCTGTGCCCTGGGATAAGTTTTTATAATTTTTTTCTTTTTCTTTGTTACCATGTGGCAGGTACACTGGCTTGAGAGAGACAGAGAAAGAGAGGAAGTGCGAAAATACCCCCAGGGTGAGATGTCCATGCTGCAATCCTTTCTCCTAGATTCTCCTCTTGGGTTTTCTGGCATAAATGCACGCAAATGTTTTTCAAGCCACCAGATCAGGAACTCAAACCGTGAAGTTGGCCACATGGGATCCAGTCACCCTAACCACTACATCACCAGATAATCCTTTATTTAATTTTTTTTTTCAAGTGAAACCTTGCTTGACTACTTTTTTTTTTTTTTACTATTGTGCTTTAGAATGGAAAGCACATGAACCTGATCAATATGACATGAAGGTCATACAGTAAGACATGTTTTTGTTTGTTTCCACTCCATTACCACAGAGATTACCACTACTGGAAAAACAGTAGAAGAGAAAGCTCTGAGGCAATGTTTGAGTTAATTTGTTAGTTTTAAAGTTTCTTTGGAAAAATGTCCTTTGGTTTGTACACACAGTTTTCAGTGCCATCAATTGAATCTGTGCACAGATAAACATGGAGGAAATGTCTCCTTTAAGGGTAATGTGGTTTTAAACTCAAATGTGACTTTCCCGATTTGATATGTGGCTAGTTTCATCTAGTGTAAATTGGAGATGTGTATCATTGTCTCTTTTTGCCTCAGGACAGTACTGGAAATGAGATGTTTCATTTCAATGCACTTTTCCCTGTTGAAATTGTGTAAATAAATAGATTGGGGAAGATTTAATGAAATCATCAGTAGCCTGGAGTCAGCTAGTGGTCCTGCTTAATGTGTGGCAAAGTCAACTGTAGAGACTAAAAAGTCCTGCATTCTGGGCTTTAAGGTGATCGGCGCTGAGAGAAGCGGGCCCCCAGAGAGAGCCTGGCATGGTGTCTCCATCTGCATAGTGTTAGGTCAAATGAACTAAGTGATTCAGGGCACTGCAACTAATTGAAAGAAAAGTCATCTGGATTATTCTAATACTAAAATTCAGTTTTTAACAGTGGAAGGATCAGTTTAGATTGTAATTCAAGAAAGCTTAGTTTTCCTTCTGATTCTATTATTAACTCCCTGATTGCCTTTAAATAAGCTAAATGACTTCTCAATGCCTCTGTTTCCTGGCAGGAAAAATATGAAGTTGAAATGAAAGTAGTAACTCCCATACTCTTTTGCCATAACATTAAGTTTCCTCAGACCATGACAGGGAACAAACAAACCAAAGTTGGTGGGCACTTGATTTTTCTGTATTGACTGAAGTGGTAGTCTGTTTTTCTATTCTAACTTCATCTGCATTTAAAGATATTCAGCTGCTATAAAATGTTTCAAAACTTTAGTAGTATAGATGAGGAATTCTAAATCCAATTCTGACAATAGCACATGTATTTCAAATACATTCTTCAACTCTACTATGAGGAAACACTGTAGACAAGATTGTGCAACAAAAGGATTTTCATTGACACCAATGAACACTGAAGAATGAGCATTACTAAAAGAAGAATGAAACGACGGAATATAGTGCAGATACACCATCAAGGACCCTTATTCTGTTAAGAGAATATCAAGATGGACTTTGGTGGGCATTTAAGAACAGGTAGGAAATCATGTTACTATTTAACAACTTTCGCTTATAACTTTAATAACTTTTTGAGTGAGAAACAAAAAGAAATGTGTGTGAAAGTGAGAGAATATTACTTCTGTAGTGATAATTAATACTTCAAATTATTTGTAGAGCAATTTATTAGATTTATATAAACCATAGGTTTTTACAATGATATTAAGAAACTCTTGAACTGAATTTTTTTATCTAGTGGAATTTTGTTAATGAATAGTGTTTGAAATGAATGAGCTTTTGTCAGAAACATGTTATTATGTAAATACTTTAGTTGCAAATAAACATATATATGTATGTTTATATGCACAAACAGAATCTAAAATTCATAGATTTATTTATTTTCCTAAAAGTGGAAAAGAAATTGTAATGGCATTCTATTGAAAGACATCTCATTTTATGGCATTTTGACTAGATACAGAAACTTGAAACTACTTTGTACCACATTTAATAAAATTCTTTTATTTGAGGGGCAATTTGAAAAAAATCCAAGCTAATATGAAAATATAATTTGTCTAAATAATTCTTTCATATTAGAGGATATTTTATAAAATAAGTAGAACACATTTGGAAGATTAAAAATAATAACTAAAGTTCTCATTCATATCACATATTCTTAATATCTAAAATGTATAGACGAGCCCTCACTACTTGACTACTTTGATTGTTATTACCAGTGATGGAAAGAGTTCATGTAGTCTTGTTAAGACCATGACAAAGGCACAAATAGTTGTGTTTTGCTAAAAACAATTTTAAAAGAAAAAAATATTAATTTGTTTAACCAATACAGTTAAGCTTCAAGATATTTCACAAAACCAACTGGAAAGGAATTCTGTTTCTGGATGTATGCACTTTGAGAGGTTCCACACCACTTTGTAAAGAAAAATTAATTCTTATTTTATTAATTCTCCAAGATAAATGTGAGTCAGTGAGGCAGAGAGGCTTATTGGGGAAAAAAAAAATTCTAATAGAAACCATCACAGCATTCTGTGAATCTCAGATAGATAACTAAGGCTGCATTGCTCACATTAAAACATGGAAACGGGACCGACAGGTGGTGTAGTGGTTAACACAGTGGACCCTCACATGGTTGGCCACAGTTCAAATCCCAGTTTGAAAAATCACACCAGAAGCCTGTGTATGCATGACCAAAATCCCAAGAGGAGAATGAAGGAGAAGGGATTGCAGCATGGCCATCCCCTCAGAGGTGATTTCTCACATCCCCTCTCACTGTGTCTGTCTCTCTCAGGCTAGTGCACGTGCCCTACATCAAAAATCTAAAAAGAAGAAAAAAAGAAGAAGAAATGAAGGATGAGAAAAGAAGGAAGCATGATAAATTAACTGGAACTATTAGATATTTAAGACTTATTCAAAGTTAGGCATAGTGAATTAAAAAATATATATGACAAGAATTCTGTTAAGTATCGGAAGAAAAACTGAAATGCTTACCTGAAGGCAAACAAGTATAATCAGACCAAGTTAACATAACACCATTTTGACCCAAACCACAAATGCAAATTATAATCTCCTAGTTAACAAGTTTCATTTTAGCTTCTTTTGACCATTAGGGAAAACAAAATGACTGCTGCTTATTTAGAAAGATTATGACTTACCTTAGCTGAACAACTAGAAATCACTTGATTTAATAAAAGCTTTTATTTTCAATATGGTCACATCAATAAGTCATAATCCTTCAGGAAAAAATTAAAATTATATTTAAACCAAGAAAGAAGAGTTAGAAAATACAATATTAAGCCAATGCTACATTGGATACACTCTTCTAGACATATTCCATATATATGTTCACATATACACATAACTTTGAGATTGGGGGAGTTTAATTCAAAAGATAATTTGATTATTACTAAAATATTAATAAACTAGAGTCTCAGACATGACTCTATAATATTATTCTGATTAACCACTGAACTGACTTTTCTTCCACTCACCTCACCGCACCTACCACAGAATCCACAAATGCCAAGTTAGAAGCATCTCACTTAATTCTAGTACTGATGTATTCTTAAAGTGACAGAAAGGAAAAGGATTTTCCTCCCTCTTAGTTGAGTTTTTGACTAAGGCAGATGGTTAATTCATTGCACCTGTAACCAATTAGCCATTCAAAACAAGGGATTCTTCACAGTAAATTGTTGCTTTGCCAATCTGAGAAGCAGGTGCATGTTCAATGGTTAAATTGCCAAGTGGTTGGGTACACAAGACAAAAATCACCCAAATACAAAATTTTCTTAGACTAATGTGCAGAAAAATATGACTAGTTATAATAATTCCATTCTAAATTAAGAATTTGATTATTTCAAGTTTTGAATCTCAGCTCCAAGAATTTTTTTTCATACTCTAGTATTTGGTTACTGAATTAGGCAGATGTTTTTTCAATGAGAATAAAGACTTTAAACAAGGCTTAGAATTTTATTTTTCTTCTTTCTTGAAACAATGAATTTTGATTATTATAATAATTAAATGTATCTCATTACGCTGTAATCCATTTAATATACATATTCCAAAACAGGTATCTTTGTATGGAAGATACTTCTTCCATTCCAGGCACATTAACTAACTTCATGGAACTGGGTAGTTTATCTCTTCCCATGTTTTGTAGAATGAAAAATTTCTGTTGATTATTTTGTCACTACAGTGCCATCACTATAGACTTTCATAGGCTTGAAATATTTAATACTAGGAAATTATTCAATAAAATGTTTCCACCTTTCTCAGATATGTTATTTAAATATAGGGAAGAAGTTCAGGGACCATTTTTCTGGGCTGTTTTCCTGCCTAGCATGCAATCTAAACTTCTCAAATTCTCTCTTCTTTCCATCAGAACTATGGACAATATTAAATTACTTCCAAGAAGAGTCACTTAGTTGGTGCCTGGATCTTATTCATACCTTCCTATCCTAGGAATCAGCCTGAAGTAAACATATATGGAAAAAACATTGCCACCTTTCTAGAATTAATAAGGAATCTCCAAATGCCTCAACTAAAACTTCTTTTGTAGAGAGAAGAGATTATGTGTGAGACGAAACTAAGCTCTGCCTCACAGTCCTATTACTGTTCAGACATCTAAGCTAGGCACACTGGAGGTCAACTTCCTTTTTCCACATCTCACATGTCTCCAATGCTTTTAGTAGTACTTTCTACATGTTTAACTTCTATTAAAAGTTTTTAAAATCATTCTCCTTATGCTTTTGTCTCCCAACAGTTTTATTTAAAGTATCCATACATTTCCTCATTTATTTACCCAGTGACTATGAAGTAAATATCCATTTGAGGCCAAGCATGAGAAAGAAAATGTAAGTGGTAAGTCCGACAGATATGGTAAATGTTTTAATGGAATGGGTAGTCTAAGGGAAATAGTGACAACCATTGGGCCATCAGAAAAGTCATGACACATTTTTGCATAGAAAAACAGAAAAATACTTTATGACTTTTCCGATGACCTAATAGAGCTATAATCACAATTCAGACTTTTTTTTTTTCTGGAGAAATTTTTGCTATAGGGCGCGTGCGCTCGCCAGACAGAGAGAGACAGAGAGAGAGAAAGCGAGAAATCACCCCCCAGGGGGGATGGTCATGCCACAATCCCTTCTCCTCCATTCTCCTCTCGGGATCCTGGGCACGCACGCACACACGCCTGGCGTGAATTTTAAGCCACCGGGTCTGGGACGCAAACCGCAGTCGACTATGTGGGAGTCCAGCGACATAGCCATTACGCTAACTGCTGGTTCCCTCACAATTCGGTCTTAACACAGACCTGAGGATTAGGAAAGCATTCTGCAGTAAGTGAATGTCTAAGACAAGACCTGATGGTGAGACCCTTCTGTAATTAAGCAAAGATAAGAAATAATTCCCCAGGTAAGGGGAATGATTTGCTCTGCCTCTTGTGTCTCAGAGGTCAAGCAGTTTCTTGACTGCTTACAGAACTATGTCATTAAAAATAATGATGGGTAAAGTCTTTTTACAAGCAAAATGAGAAATAGTGATTGACTGATTAAAAAATAATTGGAATAATAATAATACTGATTGGGAAAAACATTGAAAAGATATTGAATGATGAAGTGGGGAGATTAATGTCTCTGTATTGACTGATATGCATGGCATTCCCTTTTGAAAAAGCAATGTAATACACTGTAAAGTTATATGCAATCCAATGTAACATAAACAAGATTATGATGACAATAAAAAATAAATAAATAATTAAAAAATACTTTAGTACCTATTACATAGTATGTGCTGGCAGACACTGCTACTGGGAAGGCTGAAGACACATGGGAGACCCATATTTGATTCTCTGACCACTAAATTAGCCCACCCTGAAAGACAGGCATGGTGGTGTGCACATACAGTCTCCATTGTTAGGAAAGCTGAGGCAGCAGATTTGCAACGTAATAAGAGCCTGCAGGGGTTGGGAGACCAACCTCAGATCATTGCTATCTTCTGTTCAAGACTCCTCATTGTCTACTGAGGACATTATAAGCAGAGATTAAGTTTCCAGTCTCATCTTCTCCAATAAAAGACTACAGTTCAATGGCGTTGTACAATCAGTCCTTTGCTGAGCAATAGGAAATTAACTTGTTTTCTTTGTTGTTTGTGCTGTCTACTTATACAAGAATGCCCCACTCAATAATGCTTCCTCCATCAGTTGAATTCCTGCTTATCCTCTATACCTCTGATAAAACATCATTTTCCCCGAAAGCCTTCCCTTGACTCTCCATTCAGAATTAATTACTTATTTTTCTGAAATTCCAAGTCCATTGTTTGTCTCACCAGTATATACCTCCTATTTATTCTGCTTCATGTAGTACAATAGTTCTTGTTTGTAAGTAAAGGCGAACCTATACTAGCCACATGGAAGCCCTCTCCTCTCCCTCCCTAGAATTTCTAGTATCCACCCCAGGTTACAAAGTCTTTTCCCTTGTTAGTTGCTGTACTGTCTCAGTAAAAAATTAAATGGCCCACAGTTTTCTGTATTCCTGTTAAGTAGTGAGGAAAACCTGATAGTAGACATAAGCAGTAGTATTGCTCACCATTGGGATCCCCTTTCACATCTAGAATTTGACCTTGCTTTATTTCCCTTCTTCTTCCCAGTGCCCCGAGTCTCCTGGCATCATTCAGGAGACTTTTCAGTATTCATAATGAATTCCCATCTAGAATTATGGCTTTTTCTGCCATAGTTGAAAGAAACTTTTCTTCCAAATATGACAAAGCTTTCACAGAGATAGACTTGCTTTTAAGAGGTTATGGATTTTTTTTCACCCTCTAGAGGGATGTTTTCTTTCTTAGATTTAAAACTCCCTTCGATAAGAAAGTCATACCAAGCTAAGGCAAACAGAACTTTTTCTAACATTCGTCTGCTCTCAAATTTGGTCCCTGAGTTATTCCCTGACATTTAGGGTTGCCACAAGGAACCCTCACCAGGATTGTATGGACACCCTGTATCTTAGGCTTGGGTAAAGATGTTACTGTTTGAAAAGAACTCCCGATAGCAACAGCCCCTTGACAGTTGCTCTGAGGAGTATCACATGACTTCTTGCAACTGGAACCCCTGGGAGTCTTGAGAGTCTTGATGCCCTGGAGCCATGGATGTAGGCTCTGGTTGCACACATCTCCCTCTGCAACTAGATTACGCCTGATGCTATTTTGCAAGTGCCTCAACCCCATGGAAATCTTGCCAAGGTTGGTGCTTTGTGCACAGTAGGCACCTAATAAGTGCATACTGAATTGAATTGCCCAAGAACAAACATATGGCACAGATTATTAAAGAGTGAAAATCCTCTACAACATACTGCATTGCCATCTAAGGGGGAAAAAAATCTTGTTAATGCTCATGGTGACAAGTTTATGTCCTGAAACATGAGATCTGATTAGCTTTTTTATTTTAGCTCTCATAACTACTAGTTTTATTGCTGGTCATAAAATTAGCCAGCTCATTTTGAAATTCAGTTGCAAAATGGAACATTTTGACCTCCTGTGATTACACCAGTTTATGTGAGCATATGACTCCATGACAGGGGGTTTGCTTAAACTAGGGTTTGAGAACCTTAGGAGGTTATGTTGAAGAGATCTCATGGCGGGGGGAAGCTATCTCAGGATGAAAACATACTGGGTGCATTTGGCAGTGGTAATGGCAGATAGCAGTGTTTCTTTAGAATCTTATTCACTGAGATTTTGTAGTCATGATGGCAAAGTATGGACTGTTTTTCTTGCTGTTTATTTATTTCATGAGACAGAGACAGACAGAGAGTCAGAGAGACAGACAGAGAGTCAGAGAGACAGGCATCCCCAATAGGATCTTTCACGCCGTGATCCAACCTCAGCCTCAGTCAGCCCAGATCACTAGCACATACATGCGAACTCAAAACCTTCCCATGTCTGTGCAGTATCTCAGAACATCGTGTTTAATGTGTTGCCATCAGCTGACCCCGATTTGGGGCTTGCATATAAGTTCCAAGTTCTAGGGCTGTCCCTGAAAGTTGTCCACAGGTATCTGTCATTCACTAGGAACATTACTAAAGAGTACTACAATGGCAAGCCATTGTGACACAATTGATTTCATAACCATTTGTTGAGTGCTTACTGTGGGTTCTGGGTTAATTTGTAGATAAGAAACTAGCAGCAAAACTCTAGTATTAAAAAAAAAAAAGATAACACAAGTACCTTTAACAGATTGCAGAAGGGCTGACCTTTGTAGATCATAACTCACTTGCCTGTAAGATCTATGAGCATTTGAGAGAAAAAATCAAGCAATGAGAGATATCCACAGCCTGGGTGGGACAGAGGGTAATGGACCAGGATGTCTGGGTTTATCTTGAGTCAACTCACTTTAGTAGGCACCAGGACTCTAGGGAATAATAAACATACAGCTATGTCCAACCTACAGTTTAAGAAAGATTATGTCAAGACACCTTCGTAAATAGAAAGGGGGCTGGCTTGCCATCCATGACTTCTGGTGCTATGACTGTAGAGGAAGTGGCAAGGTAACCCAATAGTACTGAACCATGAGCACCTCCATTTTGAATATGACACCATTGTCATTTTCCTTTCCCTGTAACCTGACCCATATGTGCCTGGTGAAAATTCCTCACTGAATGCTTATCACCAGTAGATGAACGCTGCCATCCATCCCTGTCTTCCTAACTGAATATTTATCAACAGTTGATGCAGCCAATTATAACTGCCAAGCCAATTATAACTGTCCTTCCTGATAATTCGCTTTTTTGGCTTTTTTAAACCACTTTCGCATAACTCAAAGCCTGTGCTTTCTTAGATGTGTAACTTTTTTCTCTGTGGATTTTGCCTTTATAAACCTTCCTCCCTCTGCTTTGGGGCTTCAAGGTTTGGAGTGACTTGAATTCTCTTGTAGTCACCGGCTTAATAAGTGGCTCCTGTAATTTGGCTAAAATTGGATATCCTCTCATTTCCTCAATGATTTGAATACAACAGTACTGAGTGCAAGATGCCATCATCTCATCCCAAAAAGTGGTAGAAATGTCCTACAGAATCAGAGAAAAGGCATAGAGGTATCTGCAGAAGCTAGACAAGTGGGGCTGAGCATGCAAGGGCAGTGACAGTGCCTGAAGAAACAGGCAGGATTCTACACTATCAACAACCATTTTGCTAGTGAGAGAAAAGGACAAAGGAAAAGAGTCTCCATCCAGGCAAACAGAAACACAGAGGAAGGCGATCAGGAGACCTGTCCCAGATTTGCCAGTCAAGCTTAGTATAGGTTCGAGCGAGTCAGAATTGCTTTCATTTAAAATAGGAATAAAAAGAATTTTCTTAAGCCACAGCAGAAAGGTAGCCTGTGGGATACACCTTTTATGAGTTTCTTTCTCAAGACTCACCAAGATTTTTTCCTGTCTAGTTCTTTTACAACTCCCTGTAGTGACAAAAGACAAAGATTGTCTGAAAGAAGCACATGGGGACAATATTGAAGAGAGTGGTAAGTGCAAACAGTCACAGTCCTAATGCTTCTACCCTGCACCACCCCACACCCTGCAGTAGGATGACTTCATTTATCTGCTCCCTTAATTTACACTTTCACCATCATTTCTAGTCAGAATACCATCTGGCCCAGCTCTGCGAACAATGACGTGGACATTAAACATTATATTTTAAGGTAGTTGCTTTAGTTGTTTAAGGTTTTGTTTGTCTTGACTCAGGCATCTTTCATTCCTATCCTGTACTCTTTAGTATGTGAACAAACTCAAAGATAAGTCACCGATGCCTCAGGACTACAGAACAGACACACTTGCATACTTGTGTACACACACATGCACACATGCACACACACTTGCTACTTTACCATTGCAAATACTTATTTGTCTCCCTTAATCTATCTTCTCCCACATTGTAACAAGTATGCAATGTCCTCTGCTACATGCTTATTAAAAGCATTTGAAGATGGAAAGATTTAATTGGTCTTTTCTATGAGATTATCTATTATCTTTGATAGGATTCAAAACCAGAATAGAATACAGTGTCAGGAAAGCTAGGATCATAGAATGATTTGGTAATTTTAAGGAGATTGAGGGTTCTGGTCAAGGCTGGTGTGGATTTCTGGACTTCTAAGCATTGGTCCAGAAGACATACAAGGATAAATCAAAAAGTCTTTGGGGACCAGCAGTTAGCATAATGGCTATGTCGCTGGACTCCCATGTAGTTGACCGCGGTTTGAGTTCTGGACCCGCCTGCTTAAATTCACCCCAGGCGTGCCCAAGATCCCAAGCGGAGAATGGAGGAGAAGGGATTGCAGCGTGACCATCCTTCCTGGGGGGGTGATTTCTCGCTTTCTGTCTCTGTGTCTCTCTCTGTCTTTCTGGCGAGCACACATGCCCTAAAGCAAAGACCTCTCCAAAAATAAAAAAGTCTTTGGAGGTGCTGACAGGTTGCATGGTGGTTAAGGGTGCTGGACTTGATCTAGGCTGACCGTGGTTTAAGTCTCAGACCTAGCTGCTTGCTTTCTTTTCTCTCTCTCTCTCTCTCTCTCTCTCTCTCTCTCATTCTTTACATTTCTGGTCAAGTTATAATAAATAAATAAAAGATTAAATAAAGTTAAATAAAATAATTGTTAAAAAAGTCCTTGGTAGAATGAAATTGAAGTATAAGTTTGTTTTGATGCAAATATATATATATATTTTCATCATACACACTTGACATGACTTTTTTGAAGATCTCTTGTTTCTTTACTGGTTTGGTCTACCAGTTACCCTTAAAGTAGATAGCAAAAATTTTCAGGTTAGCTTATGCTTTAAAATGAAAATATCAGTAATCTCAGAAATATAAAAGTAAATCATTTCTTGATTTACTTGATTCTTGTGTGCACCAGTGAGTAACTTTTCAAACATCTGCACCTCTGTTTACCTTATTTCTGAATCTTTTAGATAAGACAAAGTAAACTATCACACATGTCTGACTTCAGACCTTAAGGTAGTTGCATGGTGATACTGGGGAAAAAAAATGTATGTATATATATTGACACTTCTTAAAATCTGTGCACACAGACTACCAACTGTCATCCTTACGGTGAAATGGTACCAATGCTACCACGTTGTACTGCTCATGTGCCACTGAAGCTGATTTCCTCTAGCATAAATTCATAACCTCTCTGATATTCTACCCAGAATGTCACATATTTTTATAATTAGAGGGCATTGATAGGCTGGGATATTTCTAAATATATTATATTAGATTTATCTCAAGTGTCTTAGAAATTCTTTTTTTTTTTTCAGACTCCTTGTGTCTAGAACATCAACAAAAAAAGATGGGATGCTCTAACAGTTGTGCATCAGAAAAATATTAACAATCTAAAAAATTTTAAATTTATTTTATGAGAGATTTATATAGAGAGAGAACAAGAGGAAAAAAAAAAGAATCCCCAAGAGGGTCTTACAATCCATCCCCAAATTTCAGTGTACAATCCATCTCCATACTTCAGTGAATCCAAGGTCATGGGCAAGCATGTACCCAGCATACTCAAGGAGGTCTCTAGACTTGAACCAGGAACCTTATTACATGGGATTACCCCCTAGAGTGTAGCATTTACTTCTGTGCCACCCCTGACCTGGCTTCAGATTTTTGAACTTTAAATTAGATCACGTCTCTTTTCAATGCTAACATTGAAAATAATGTTTTACTATGTTCCTTTTGTTTATTGTTTGCTGATTTCCTAATTTGCAATGAGTTGGAGATCACCTTAGTTTTCAAATCTCTCAAGATGTTTTCTGCTGGTTGAAGAAACTCATGTCAAAATGATAGAAAAACACTAACGCTGTCTGTAGCAGACACAAACTCATGACTATATTTATCATTATAAAAGCATGGTTTGTGGAAAATTTTGAATTTATAAATAGATAAGCCCATACTCAAGGATTACTTATACCACTAATATACATCAAAATCATCTTTGAATGATAATCAGTAGTTTACAATATCCAACTTTACAGTCTGTAAATATGCCATGATAAAAGATATGTAGAAAGCGACAAACTTTGAAGGAAATTTTCAGAGTGTTCGGCAATGTTTTAAGAAACGTTCATACCATAGGAAGGTACCTATAAGCTCTTCAGGAAAATATTTGAGGGAAATGAATGCTTGCTAAGATAGTTTTGATTTCTTGTGTGCATGAATGATTATATCAGATTGTGCTTGTACGATATATGGCAAACCAGGATAAGTACAGCTATTGTAGTCTTTTAGGTGGGTTGGGAATACAAATAATCCATCCCTGCCCTTGACAAATATATTCCGTGATCTTTGCACACTTCAGTGTTCATACGCCCCTCCCCCAATAGAATAAAAGTTCCTTTAGATGAGAAAGCAATCATTGCTCTTTCTTTTGCTCTTGGCCAATAGCAAATTTCCTGTTAGGTACAACAAATACCTATTGGATAAATGAACCCTTCTCTTGTCCCTTGACACACTAGCAAGCTGTCTCTCTCCCATCACATGCCCATGCAGATAGGCCGCAGAATACATCCCTATATAGTCCTTGAAAAATGGACTAAGTTACTGGTAAGGAGATGTGAACTATATTAACTGTCTTTATAATCTCCTTTTCGATGCCTTGGGTAAATGTTAATCTGAGATTCTGTAATCTGCATGACAGATACAAATGATAGAACACATAATTTGCTGATATAATTTTCTCAGGCTATTAAGCTCTTCCCGACCTTTTGAGTACATTGAATTGGAAGATCATGTTCCCACCATTTCAGGAAATTGGCAGTGTCACAGCCCAACAATTTGAGAAAATAACATGATTTTAGAGTCGAGGCAAAAAGAAGAAAAGACAACAAAAAAATTATCAAAGATCTCAGGCTAAAAATAGTAAGTATCTATTCCCATGACCCCAAATTTTGTCAATGTGTGAACAGTAGTAGAAAGAATATCATCGTAATTTATTTAACTAAGATAATATGCTCCTTTGAAAGTCTCTGGTATTTAAGTTGCCAACTGTAAATGTTAACCCCTTAGTTGTTCTCATAAACCATGTCCCTGGAGTGGGTGGTGGAGGGACAGGAATTGCTTTGTTCATGGTAAAAAAATATGCATTGATAGAATGTAAGAAATAAGTGCAATAGGGGAAGTAAAGCCTTATTTAATAAAAACAACTTAATGAAAACCCACAAAAGATTGTATTACCCAAACTGTTTTGGAATACATAGAAGTGAAAAATGCTGGGAAAGTGGTCTTTAGTGTCAGTGCCCTCTAGGAGAAGAACTATGTGAGTACAACCTGTTGGCTCTTTTTAATTAGCAGGCATCTAGATGGGAGATGGTAAAGCAGCCTCCAAACAAGTGCTGGTTTCCTAGCAACCATAGCTCCAGTGGCTTAACCAGATTTCAAAAGCAAACAATAAACCTTAGTACTGAGCCTGAAAGGAGTGTTAAATATCCTGGAGCAAATACTGCAATTCTTCAAAGGAAATGTTCTTCTGAGGATGTGGCCAGTGCTACCAGTCTAGGCCTTCCCCTACAATCAGGTGCTAGTAGTGGACTCCACATCTGCACCGAGTTATATATTTAAGCGCATACATGCTAAACATATCTAACACGCCTAAGACTGCTCTTGGTGCACTAGTAGCCCCTACTCCCTTCTTGCCTGAATGCAAGGTTTTACATGGCACATAGATGTCAATATTTAGGTAGATCAAACCTGAGGCAGATCTATAAGAATTGCTTATTGTCCTTTGTAGTTCAACTTATTTGATTATGAATACATTCTTCATGAGTTTCTTTTTCATTAATTTTCACCTGCATTCAGTATCATCTTTCTCATTTTTCCAAATACTACCTCAAGAGAGGCACTCAATCGAAGAAGATTCTGCAGAATATTATCAAATGGCAAGGCTTCCAAAGCACCATGTATTTTCAACAAAGCACCATGTATTTTCAACGCAGGTCTCATTTATACAAACTGTCAAGTAGAATATCAATGCGAGCAGAAATTTATAATGTGCAAGTATGAGCACTTTCAGGACTTCTTATTCATTTGCTTGATATGCTTTATGGGCAAATGTGGAGGCTTGAGAAGCATGACTAGAAAGCACTTGATTCTCTAGAGCATCGACTCTTCAGGAAATGCTGGAAGACAAAGCTATAGAAAAGGTCATGAGCCTATAGTCTGAATCCATGAAGAAATTCAGCACACAGATCATTTCACAGGAAAAGAAGTATGTCATCTTGCGGGGAGGGGGAGGGGCGGGGTGAGGAGAATTGAGAAATCTATTTTAGTGGACTTTTTTTTAAAAAATACCTTTATTTTATTTGTGATAGAAAGCATGTGCATGTGCATGAGAGAGAGAGAGAGAGGGGATAGAAAATACCCTCAACAAAATTTTGTCAGAATCCCCTTCTCTAAGCCTACCAGGTCATCAGGATCTTGGGGGGAGGGGGAGGGGCGGGGTGAGGAGGATTGAGAAAGCTATTTTAGTGGACTTTTTTTTAAAAAATACCTTTATTTTATTTGTGATAGAAAGCATGTGCATGTGCATGAGAGAGAGAGAGAGAGGGGATAGAAAATACCCTCAACAAAATTTTGTCAGAATCCCCTTCTCTAAGCCTACCAGGTCATCAGGATCTTGGGCATGTTTGCATCTGACACATTTCAGATTGGCTGTGCTGGAAAGCTGAACCCACTGTCATTCGCGTGGCTTCTGGTACTGTAATTCAGTACATTCCTGATTGCTCCACAGAGGCTGGGCCCAGCAGACATTTTTAGTGAAAGATTTTATTTTGAGATAATTGCACATTCATATGCATTTGTTAATAAAATACTTCAGAAAAATTCTATATATATATCCCTTAGCCAATTTCTCCATTTGGGAGGACTTTTAAAATTTAGTGTAGTTAGTACAACACAAATCTATCAATTATTACAATCAAGCAAACCAGGCTCCAAAAAAGCTCTCCAGTTCAACAATGGAGAGCTTCAACAATCTTTGCTCAAGCCACATATGAGCAAAGAGCAAAGACTGGGAGCACCAAAACAAAACTATCACTCCCAGGTGAGTACTGTTAATAAGAGACCCACCAGGGAGCTCCGAAGAAAAGAGCAGACCAGCAGGTTCAAGAGAGGAGGCCTCTGGGAATCAAGAGTGAATTCTTTGTTATTATCTTGTCCAATTTCAATGAAATAACTTGGGGACTTAGTGGACATTAATAGACTATAATCTTTGGTGATGTAGGATAAAATTATTTGACTGGAAGTAATCTGCCTAATGTAGATAGGACTCCTGTTGAATAAGATTCTGTGATGAGGTTATCAGGCAGGACATTTATTAGGGAGATCTCTTAGGATCAATACCTGTGAAAGGAAAGTGAAGGGAAGGAAGTCATGAAAAAACACAGCATTGGATTATCGGGAAATTGGGTTGTGTGCAGTTTCAGCAAAGGCCACAACCACACTGTGGGGTCCTTCAGAGATGAGTTGTAGTGAGGCGAGAGTGCCAGAACTTCACGCTCTT
>NW_006159649.1:3296840-3332248 GCF_000334495.1 Tupaia belangeri chinensis
ACCAACTAGTCATTCGATGCCCTAGGTTGTTGGAAGGTAATGGGATCTTGGACTAGTCAGTTCTTTACAGCCCACGTCAACTTAGAGACAGAACAAGTGAAGTCAGTCAGCTGGTACACTCCTAGTATTTGTAGGAATAAATGACTCATTGCTTTTGCTTGTTTCTTTCTAACTTACCAGAGGATGCATGTGCTTTCCAGAGACAGATGAGAGAGAGAGAGAGAAAGAGAGAGAGAGTGAATAGTCGTACTGCAGTCGATCCTTTTTCATTCATTTCTCCTTTGGATTATGGGCACACATGCACATGTGACCAGCATGTTGTTCCAAGCTACCAGGTTAGGACTTGAACTGCACATTGGGCAGAAAGGATTAAGCTTTCTTAGCCACTAAGCTTGCTACATCATTTCTAAAGAAGGATTCAGGCAATATATAATACTATCCACTATATTATAGTCACACTACCTGAATATAATTCTTCATTTATGTTCTAACTGGAACCAGCTAGGGTTATAATTATGATGGACTCTTTAGCAAGACACCTATGGGAAGAAGACTGGTGGGATGAATTAAGCCCAGACCTCTGTAACTGATATGAGGGCTATCATTAATATTTACCATCTCCTTTTTTTTTTTTTAATCCAGGGAGTTCTACTGAAAGAAATAATCAGATTGTATCAAACTCCCTTCATCCTTAGCTAGTACTTCTGTTGGTCTTGAGTCTATGGTTACTGAGTTTCTCCAAAACTGACTAGTGCACTTGTGCATTTTTTGTTAAAATAAGGTAAAGTATTTTAAGAGAGATGCAAGTGGGTCACCTGAACAAAACTTAGACCTGTTTTTCCTAAGTGAGTAATATCAATCTTACTTCCTCCTGATGAGTAGAGTCAGTTCCCTGCCAGGATGGTGACTGTTCTTGCATACTTGTCCCTTTGCCCTAGGAATTCAAAGTCCCCGAGTGATAAAGAAATAATCAGATTGTATCAAACTCCCTTCATCCTTAGCTAGTACTTCTGTTGGTCTTGAGTCTATGGTTACTGAGTTTCTCCAAAACTGACTAGTGCACTTGTGCATTTTTTGTTAAAATAAGGTAAAGTATTTTAAGAGAGATGCAAGTGGGTCACCTGAACAAAACTTAGACCTGTTTTTCCTAAGTGAGTAATATCAATCTTACTTCCTCCTGATGAGTAGAGTCAGTTCCCTGCCAGGATGGTGACTGTTCTTGCATACTTGTCCCTTTGCCCTAGGAATTCAAAGTCCCCGAGTGATAGTCATAGCTCATATGCACTACAAATCTGGTTGTATCCCTGGTAAAAGTGTTTCCCCTTTTTGCATCAGGAGTCATAAATCTGCAATGCTCTAAGTTGTTCAGACAGAAAGCATAAAACACCCAGAAAGCACAATTAGGAGTAATAATAAACATGCATAGACAGAAAGCACCAATAGAAATGGTAATAAATAGGGACACCATGCCTCAGCCTCTTGATGCCCTAACTCGCGCATTCTACCTGTTAGGGACAGAGTAATAAATAAAGGCCACTAACACTATAGAGAGTGACACTCACGTTTTCTATCTGTTAGGAACAGATTACCATATAAAGGCCACTGACTCTTTGTAGAGACTGACAAACGATGGCCTTAGGTCATAATCATCCTGTTGCTTGTTCATATAAACAAAGTTATATTGAAACACACCCACACCTGCTCACTTGCATAATACTTAAAACTGCTTTGGCACTATAATTACAGAATTGAGTAGATGCAATGGAGACCATATGGTTTGTAAGGTTAAGATATTTATTATTTTGGCAAAAAAATTTCCCAATTCTTTACCTAATGTGTATACTAGATCCAGGAGACTGGTACCCCATCCTTGTAAGGAATTATGGCCAAGCCAGTGAGTTTCTGGGCAGTGCAGTACATCATGTGGCCAGTGGAACCCAAGGTCATATACGTACTCCCATACCTCCTTTTTTGTAAAATGGATGTCTAGATCTGACATGCTATCAAGTGAGATCCTCTTCCAATGGGTCACTCTGAAAGCTCTTGGTTAATGGTACTTGTTGGCATCCTGATGTCAGAAAAAAAAAAAAAAAAAAAAAAAACTTACACTTAGCAGATGTGTACACTCTCGGAAAAATGAATTGTCATTGCAGGATTAAAAGGATTCAATATAGTGAACTTGCACAAAGTGTCTAGTTAGTATTTTCTTTCTTTCTTTTTTTTTTACATAAAGTTTGATTGGTTTTCTTTAGGGATGGTGCTATATTAGGGACTTAGAATTTACCTCTGTTGCCAATGGCATGAAAGTTCAGTAGTGGAAGTAGATGGATCAATCTCAAGCAGTGTGAGCCCATGCTCTTAGGTGCATGTGGAACGTCCATCTATATCACCATGGTTTTTATTGCTATGTGCCCTTTGTGCAAGCATTAGTGTGGGCAATGGCCGAGGCTGACTGACATCAGGTGGCTAAGTTATTTTGTCTACCTGTTTGTTTAGTGTCTCTTTCATAATGGTGCTCTCTGTTGGTGGTGCCATGCAGTGCAAAGGTTTCATATTTTGTGCCCATTATCCTAGGTTCATCTATATGTTTCTATCCACAACTTGTATCTTCCCTTATCTTCCATTCTTTCTTCTTCCAGGACGTTGGCCATCCAGCCACACCATTCATTATTGTTTATGAATCTCTACATAGTTTAACCTTGGGCCACTTACTTGTTCCTCTTAAAATGGATGAATAGATACACCGATTTCATACTGTCTATCAGGATGATTTTTCTCTCTCGAATTTCTCTTAGAAGCCTGCCTCTTCTCACAGTGCCTTGAGTCAGACAGTCACATAACTATGGTCAATTTGTTGCTTAATCAACATATTAAGTCAGCATATTTATGGCCCAGGCTCTGCCCTTTTCTTCTCCAAATTCTCATTGACCATAAATGAAAAGAAAAGTGAGAGATTATCATACAAAAGGGAATTGCATAATGGTTGGGGGTGGGGTGAGGTGGAGTGAATGATGTAGGGGAGCGTGTGACAGAAGATCTCAACCATCTGTTTCAAATGCAAGTTTAACTTGTGACATCCAGCATTGGCTGTACCTGATCTCAGATAGTCCACTTTTACATTGCAATGGATTTCTGAAGAGCCTATTTCTCTTAATCACAGATCTAGCTAGTGAGGAAAGCTCTAACCTCATGGTCATTTGATAGGTCATCGTGAGATATTGCATCTCTATCAAGACCTAGAAGAAAGAAGACATTGTTTAAAAGGCATATAAGGTAGTCATGCTCCAGAATAAACTATATTGTGTTTTTCCTTCTGAGATTAACCAAATACTCCATCTGGAAGTTTATCCCTCCATAGACACCTCCAGGATAGTGTGAGGCCCAAGAGGCAGAGCTGCTTGTACTGCTCATTGGCCCTCTGCAAGCTATTCCTGCTCTGAGCTCCCCCAAAGCTGGCAGCTTCACCTGGCAGCTCAGTTTGCTTTTCATAACTTCCTCAAAAGTTATTGTAAAAACCATCATTTTAATACATAAGTGTGCTTTTGTGAGTCATATATTTATATATAAACATAAAGTAATTTAGTAATTTGTCCTTGTTTCTTAGATTTTTTTTTTTATATATATATAAGGCACGTGCACATGCCAGGAAGAGACAAAGACAGGGAAAGTCAGAAAACACCCTCCAAGGGGGATGGTCATGCCACAATCCCTTCCCTTCCATTCTTCTATGAAGAGTTTGGGCATGCACACATACTCACCTTCTCTGATTTTCAAGCTGTGAGATCTAAAACTCCAACTGTGGAGTTAGACACCTAGGAATCTAGCACCTTGACCACCATGCTTACCTACTGGCCCAATCTGTGTTAATTCAAAATGATTTATACCTCACATATCAATATGTAGCCTTCTGACTTTAAAGTGGCATATACAACTTTTATCCTTCATTGTTAACATTTTATGATGATACTGTGAATAATCATGCTTTATTCGGTTCTCCATGGGTCAGAGGCTGGAATTTAGTAGGTGCTCATTAAGTTTTTGATAATGAATGAAGTTCCTACTCATCACAATCAATAATAATTTCCATAATCAGTCCACAGATATAGTTAAGGCTTACTCCGTGTAAGACCAAAATGACTGTGACACTATACCAGCATAAAATTGATTCCAAAGAGGACTCGGTATTATAAAGACATATTATTTTAGGGCTAGAAGAAGCCTTTGCATCTAGTTCACCAAGCTTTACAAATGAAATAAAGGGTTAGATATGGATAATGACATATTTGAAACCCAGTTCAGCTAATTAACTAACATAACTACATTGAATAACATAACTATGTTTACCAGTCAACACTGGGTCCCTTGCATTGTACCATTTGATATATTAGTATTCCATTAATCTGGTTTTCTACAGAAGCAAATTGTTTTCTAGTACAACACAATACCTTAAAGAAAAATTGCAATTAAAGTTTGTATTGAAGTTTATTAACCTAATTTTCAAATCTGGAAGATAGTAAAAGGAAACAATTGCAACATTTTGATATAAAGGAGCTAAGAAAAAAAAATTAACCACTTTTTTTTTTCAGTCCTTAATTGAATTTGTTGCTGACTTTCCAGTCAGAACTCACCAAAAGACACATCATCTCTTAATCCATGTTTCTCTCTTCTCTAATTTTCAATTTTTACTTTCTTATATGAAATATATACTCAAAGTATCTAAGTATCTCATATGAAATTCCATTCATCTTTTTAAATTTCTAAATTAATAATGATTATCTAAAGCACAATTTTGGATGTTAATCTAAACTTACCAGAAATCATCACCCAAGAGGCTCGCCCCATAGCACAGCAGTTAATGTTGCACAGAGGGAGGTTGGATCCCAGATGGCCGACCAAGATTCCAGTTCCCACACCAGCAGCTTGAAAATCACGCCAGGCTCACGTGTGCACGTCTTCAAGATACGGATAGGATGAAAGTGTGGGGTTAAAGGACTTGTGACATCATCCGGCTCCACTGGCAAAGCTCGTACTCCCTCTCATCATCCCCTGACACTTTTCTCTCTCAAACAACTGTGTGCATGTGCCCTCTGGCATATTTTTAAAAATATATAAAACTGATAATATAGATGTATTTAAAAGTTTTAAAAAGTATCCTAGTAATATTTGAATATTAAACATTTATGTATTTCTAAAAATTATTCTCCTGGTGGTTATTTGGACAGAATGTTAGGAAACATTAGGAAGGATATCAAGAACCAATGAAAATAGTATTATGAAGTCATATACAGTTAATGTAGTAATAAAGGAAAGTAAGAAATGAGAAAACCTAGAATGTGTAAATTATGAGGTTGTCCCAATGATATTAAAGTTATCCAAATATTTCCTGTAGCTTTTGAAAGGTAACAAAAATAACAAGGTATCAAGAATGAGCAAAAATAATTATTTTATTGAAGTTCTTTTAGCAAATAACTTAAGAAAAATTACATTACAAAGATCTTAAAATAATAACAAGATGAGAGATCTTTTAGAGATGGTTTCTTCCAAAACAAAAAAAAAAGACTTTTTTCAGCACTTTAAGTGGTAAAAGAATATTATATGTTTTGGATGGGAAAAAGTGGAATTCATCAATAGAATTCTCCACACATTCCCATAACAGAGCTGCTCAAAAATATATCAAATATATCTTGACTCATGTTCCAGAATTTTAAGGATCATTGACTTAATATGCTTGAGTACAAGTCTTAAAAAGAAATTGGCTTTTTTTCTAAATTTACATTCAAGGTTGTATTTGGATTTCTTTCTTTTTAGATTTATGAATTAATGAAAACCTCTACTTTTTATATAATATGGATATTGTTTAACACTATAAAGTAACATATTCACTGCTAATAAAGTATAAATATGCATTGAATAGGTTTGTATAGTCTAATTAAAATGAAATTTTGTATCTAAGTGCTAACCATTAGGAGAATAAGTCAATGTTTTGGTCAGCATACCCTTTAATATATATTCAAAGAGATTTGGTCTCATTTTTTAATAAATTGTCTTTATAACATAGAGACCTCTTCTTTTACTCAGAGAAATTGGAAAAAGATAGTTTGTGATCTTGATGTTCTACTCAGGCATTCTGAAAGGAGAATTGACAATTTCCACCTGTAACCAAGCTATAATACTTTTTTTAAAATTCAGTATCCTTTATATCTCCGCACCTAATTATTAAGTGTCAATCAAAACTGACAGTAGGACAACAAAGCCACACAATTACACAGAAGGATATACTTTCAGATGTCATTCCAAATTTATGAAATTGCAAAGTTTTAAAGTCCTCTTACGAAAATGTCAAAAAGCGTCAACTATAATCTTCTCTCTGAATGGTGAACACAACAAATTCACATCCTTAATGCATTCATCTTTTATTCTTACAAACACTGATAAAAATTCTAAAGTCTAACTCCTGTCTTTTAAATCTTGAAATAAGGTTGTTTACTTCATAGCTACCACCCTTCTCTTGTACCTAGAACAAAATATGAAAAGTGCTAAATTGTATCATGCTGTTCAATTATAAAAATAATTTATTACTATAATACAATATTTAAATAAGTAGAGGAAATTAAAGATTGAGGTCTAGTTCTCGCCCAAGCTTAATTCCTATCCTCAAATTCCATTTGGACAAATTGACTGAAATAGAAAATTCATTTTAATAATTTTTGGCTGATCTTTTCAGGTGATTTCTCTGAATTTAAATAGAGATATTTCTGGAAGTGTTTAAATATAGACATATACATTAATTAAACTGTATATTTCTATGGAATTTTTAAAAATTCATCAGATTAAAAGTAAATCCCATTCTACAGTGTATTTCATGACTATAGAATTTTTTCCTTATTTTATTCATACATATAATGCTGTCTCATTCTGACAAATAACTGCACAATAGTCTGTATGTTAGCATCATGACTTGTTTAATGAAAGATTCTTGGATTATTTCCAAGTTACTGCATACCATAAATTTTGATTTTTCTATTAGAAATACTATTCCAGAGGCCAGCAAGCGGTGTGGTGGGCAAGGCACCGGACTCCCACATGGAGTCCTGCACCCAGTGGCTTGAAACTCATGCTGGGTATGTGTGTGCATGAATGCCCAAAATCCTGAGAGGAGAATAGAGAAGAAATCACTCACTTACTGTCTCTCTGTTTCTCTCTAGTGAGCACACAGGCCCTAGAGCAAAAATATCTCTTTCAAAAAAATAAATAATACTTCATATTATTTGATTAATATCTTTGATTATATATCTTTTCATACCTCTGTGCATACATTTGTAGAATAAGTTCTTGGTTGGAAAACTTATGTATCCATTTATTTGTTTGTAATTTAAATTATATTAATTAACTTAAAGTTATATTAACTACAATACATTTTAATATGGTCTACATATTGTACATTTTAAGAGTTTAAAGTTTATCAATAATAGATTCCTAGATAAATGATCTTGTATAAAAACAAAACTCACTCAGAAAAAAATCCTTCGAGAAAAATAGCTTCTGGACAACACTGTTTATAAAGTTTGAAAAAACACAACTTAATGACAGTAACAATCACTAGTTGTAAAATTTAAAGAGAAAATACAATAAGGACTTGAATTATATTGGGATAATAAATTGTTAGCCAAACATTAATAATGAATGTGCTTATTTCTTGAATTTGTAGCACTTTAAAAGAAATCAAAATAATTTGATACCAAATAAAATAAAATGTGTTTCATCACTTCAGAATAATTAGCCAACCACTTGAATGATTCGTGTTTAAAGTCACTAAAATTACAAAATTTCATGAAAATGTTAAGTAACTCTGAAATGAATATATACATTTTAATTCCTGACAATTTCTGTTGATAAAGAACAAACATGTGACTCAATAACATATTTTATTTTTTCTATATTTACTACTCTTTACTACTATTGTGGAAAGAAAGATTTACTTCAGATATTTAAATATGTGTCCCCATTATACTTTATTACTTTTCTACCTAAAAACAGATATTAAAAAACAAGTCTTTAATGGAAAGAGTTTAAGATCGATCTAGAGTAATCGGCACTAGACTGGTCAATGTGCAGTAGACAGAATCTTTATAACCAGGCTCATCATTTATGATATCTTTAATTTCAATAGTAACTTGACAAATGAGGAAAAGCCCAAAGTAGTGAACCTGGACTTCAGCTGTATGCAACTAGGTTCAACTCTTCTGAAAAACAAAAGATAAAATATGTAGAATATAACCTCCTAGAATTTTTTTCAACATTTTAACTTTCTTTTTAAATAATTATTTATTTAATTTTATTTATTTATTCATTCATTGATTTTAATTTGACCAGAGAGAGAGACACAGAGAGAGAGAGAGAGAGAAAGAAAGTGAGAAAGCAAGCCACCAAGTCCAGGACTCAAATTTTGGACAACAATGTGAGTGTGTCCAGCATCTTAACCACCACGCCACCTGCTGGTCCCCCAACACTTTAACTTTTAAGTTATTTATTTTAAAATATCTTCCTTAAGATCTTCTTTTCAACTTCTTTGAAAATATAGGTTCATCTTAAAAGGCCCTTCCAATAATAAAGTATTAAATGTCATGTAAAAATATTTCATGTACTTTTTCTGTATATACTTATTATCATAGGCACTCAGTAAAGAATGAGATAGATTGCTCTCTCTCTTTTTCTCTCTCTCTCTCTCATACACACACACACACACACATACACACACACACACACATCCTGCAAGCTTCTGAGATGTATCATAATTCTATTTATCCTAAAGATCATGACAATTTAGATTACCAGCATCTGCCTGGTTCCATATGAAGTTGCAGCAATAACACCTAAAACGGGATTCACAAAGAGATTACTATATCTTTAATAAAACATAACACATCTTTCCAAGACTTCCATTATCAATGCCTGAATGATTTAGTGCCCTTGCTTTTTATTCTGACACACATCTTCACTGATCTCAGAAGAATTCACTCATCATTTCACCTAGATTGAAGTTAATGCACACACTGCATGGATCATAGTATCTAAGGAACAATACATTGATCAAAATTTAGGTCCGATTCTGAGCCTCTGATTGTGCCAAGTTCGATAGTGTACACAGAAAAATACGGTCCTTTATTTCTAGGAGCTTCCAAACTATCTGGGTATTAATGATCAACAAAGCACAAGTCAGACAGCAACAATGTATGATACATGACAAATGAATGGAAAGGCAATAGAGGTACTATAGATTTTAAGGAAGAAAGGTAGTCATTGCTTCATTGAAGAAATTTATCTGGAACTGACCATTGAAGATAAATGGGATTCAAACTCTGAGAAGAAAAATGTAATTGTGGTGTGGGTAATTGTGTAAGTAAAGGAAGGGAAATAGACTTTGTATGGTGCAAGTAGGAAATTAGTTTAGAGGAGTGAACAGACGCATCTGTCTAAACTAAACTTTAAGAAAGACGGTGTCCAGCCCTAGTGGCACAGCTGTAAGGCAACACTGCAAGGCTGAGGGCACATAGGAAGGTCCAGGATTCACATCACGAGGTCTCACTGGACGTAGTGGGCTTGTGTCCATGTTCCCAGGATCCTGGCTAGGGGACGCTGGAGGTGGATTAAGGCACTAAGATCCTGTTGTGGGTGCTTGTCTCTGTCTCTCGCCTCTGTCTGTCTCTCTGTCTCCCACTTTCTGTCTTTCTGTCTGGCTGTCTCCCTCTTTCTCAAGGAAAAATAAACTCTAAGAGAAAAAAGTCTGTAGGTTATGGAAAACTGGGTCCAAGTCATGGTAGGCTATAGGGACATTCTAGCCCATAGAGGCTTCTAATTCATGTCTAAGGGGGCGGGGGATAGCTTATCTTCTAGAAACACGTAAATTCTCTTTTTGTTTTGTTTTGTTTTGTTTTGTTTTGCTATAGGGCGCGTGCGCTCGCCAGACAGACAGAAAGAGACAGAGAGACAGAAAGCAAGAAATCACCCCCCGGGGGGATGGCCACAGCACAATCCCTTCTCCTCCATTCTCTTCTTGGGATCTTAGGCACGCATACACACACACCCGGCGTGAGTTCTAAGCCACCGGGTCTGGGACGCGAACCACGGTCGACTACATGAGAGTCCAGCAACATAGCCATTACGCTAACTGTTGGTCCCCTAGAAAGACGTAAATTCTTGAAAGACTTATATTAGTGGTGGTAATATATAGAATATTTCATAAAAATTAACCTAGATATGAGAAGTAAAACAAATAGTGAAATGGATAATAATGTGATTACCTAAAATTTACTCAGAACTTACTGTGTAATAGTTAGTGTGGTAGGGGTCCAACATAGATTTTTTTAATCTTTAAATATCCTTCAACACTAATACTATAATTATTCCCTTTTACTGGGAAGAAGATAAGTTTAGATAGATTTGAAAATTCCCCTAAGATCCCACGGTAGCCCATATCTGAGCCAGAATTTAAACACAGGCAGTAATTCTTTAAGCCAGATTTCTGAGGCCAAGAAGGAAAATAGTAGTTATTAAAACTAGTCTTTCATAATAAATTGCCCTACTGTACAGCTATAGTAGAAATAAACAAGAATAACAGGGTTGTAAAAACAGTGTGAAGGAAGTCATATTAGTTCAAACTATGCTATGAAAGTTCAACACATTTAAGAAATAAAGTTTTTTCTGAGTAAGTATAGACGAGCATTACATTCATTTTCTTTGCCAGAACTCGCTTCCTTTTCTTATCTGAATTATGTGGTCTTGCTAACAGTAGCCAGTTATTCCTAGATTGGTTAGAAAGAAAATTCAAGATGAAAACAATTTGCAGATGTCTCAGAATAGACTCATTTTGTAAGATTGCTCTGCTGGTGATGGTTTTGTCTGAATAATTTTCCCTCAATATGTGTTCAGTAGAAGTGATACAAACCAGCTTTGCAAATAGTTCCCTCAAGAAAAATTTAGCATTGTCATTACCAGTGTTTCCTAAAGGCATCTTTCCATCTGGTTATTTTTCTTGAGTTTCTCTTGGAATAAACACAAACAAGGCACGGAAAACCTGCTCATAGTACATTCTTGCAGTTGCACCCTAAACAGATTCCTATGGAAAAGTATAAAAATAAAGATGATCTCATTGTCTAATTTTTGTTAGATTCCATTTGTTTTCTTTAGATAATAATAGTTTCAAACAATTGAGGTCTAATTAGAGGTATAAATCACTAAACTTGAAGTAAATATGAGAAAAAAATTACTCAGGTTTAAAATTTTTTTTCACATTTTTTACACATTTTCACTTTAAAGCCTCTACTAGGACATATAGCCTGGGTTTGATAAATGTTTATTGTTGAATGATCAATGTGACATGAACTTTGGTGTAAGTTCTGACTCTTTTCCATACATATTTTAAAGTGAGTTTACATAAGATTTATTTCGGATGCTCAGATGAACATAACTTTTCCCAACAACTTTTCAGAGAAATATGTGTCATACTCATGCCATTTCTTTGCTTCTGACACTAGAACAACTGCATTTCACTGTGAGTAAGGTCCGAGCCTTCAAGATGATCTTAGAAGCCCTGACCTCTGTTAACTCTAGGATCTCACCTCTTCTCATTTTGCTCCAGTTCCATTGGCCTCTTTGTTATTCCCTCCAAAGTAGACACCATCTAATGTCCAGTTATTAATACTGTCCAGAACCTTCTTCAAAACTCCTCATTCGTACTTCAAGCATTCTTTAGAGGGCATTAGTAATAACAACTCTGACTATCTTATTTTAAAATGATCTCTCCACTAGCCAACCATTCCTGATACTTTTTATCTTGTTCTACTTATTCTTCTGACACACTAGAAAACTTACATTTTATGCCTTTTTAAAGTTTTATGTCTCTATTAAAGTTTTTTGTCTTCTGGCAAGCAGGGGTGTTTGTTTTGTTTACTATTGAACACCAAGCATTTACCTCAGTGCCTAAGTAGTAGAAGCTGAATTAATATTTGTTGAATAAAAATAAATAAATAAACTAAAACATTCTCATATTCTCTAAACAAAGCTCATCTCCGATAGCCACATTGTGTTTCAGAGCTGCAGCACATAGTCAGTAACTTCTCTAATAGCCCAGGCTTCCACTAGAGAAACATTAATAGATATAACTCTGTGTAATTTTTTTTTTGAGAAGTTTTTGCTATAGGGCGCATGCACTCACCAGAAAGACAGAGAGAGACAGAGAGAAAGAAAGTGAGAAATCACCTCCCAAAGGGGATGGCCACGCTGCAATCCCTTCTCCTCCATTCTCCTCTTGGGATCTTGGGTACACACGCACACATGCCCGGCATGAGTTTAAGCCTCCGGGTCTGTGACTCGGACTATGGGCGGCTACATGGGAGTCCAGCGACATAGCCATTACACTAACTGCTGGTCCCAGTGGATATAATTCTGCAAAGTCATGTTGTTGTTAAGTGTTTAGAGCAATTACTAGTTAAAGACTGTGTTTTGTTGTTGGAAGTCTGATGAGTGTCTCTTTATAAAATGTCATTAAGTAGGATGAAGTAGTTCCCCTTTCAAGTCACCTGCAATCCTCTTATCTTTGATAAGAGTAGAAGCCTATGCACGTGTATCTGAGACAGAAAGCACAAACACAATTGTCTGACTCACATATTCTTTGAAACTATCTGTCTCATCTTTGACTAAAACCACTCAATGTTGGCTTAACACTAATAAATTCTCAATAAATATTTGCTGATACAAGAGTCCAGTTCAAAAGTTTATTTTCTCTAGTATCTACTTAAATGGCAAGGATTTGAACTTGAGCTGTTGAGAATTATGAAGATCTCTGGTGGTTTCAAGACCTCTTCTACTCAATGAAGAATTTTAGTTAAATGATTTCAGAACTCCCTTTCTATTGATTTTCTATTACTTTGAAAATGTTGCTAGGTTAGAGAATTCCTTAGATAAGGAACACTTGGAGAAAAAAAATCGAGTTGTGTGTGTTTGTGTGTTTTCAAATGATCATTTTTCAGTTATGCACCTCTTTAATCTGTAGCTTAAGAAAATGTTTCATCCACCTTGGTTGAAAGTAGAAGCATCATATTAAAAGAATCTCATCATTTTCTTCTCCTTTTTAAAATACTATACCAGAAAAAGGAACTATTTCATACAGTGAACAGATGTTAATGCTTGGGTAGATTTCATCAATGACAAAAAAATAAATACATAAAAATAAATAAATTTAACTATTTTAGGGTCTTTGGCCAGTGCACAATATTTTGTGTAACAGGGTATTATTATGTCTAAGGAAAGCAGTGTGACCCACAAATGAAATGATAGGAATTAAATTGGATATTTTGCTTTGGGGAATGTAATAGAAAATGTCTAGAATAAGAGAAAGTTTTAAAAAGAAAATTTAGTCAGAGTATATTTTAACAATTATTTTTCTATAGTCCCTTCGCTATATGTTAAGTGCATATAATTGATTCAAAGTTTTTCCCATGGGTCTCATTTAGTCAAAGAAATTATCATGATAAAATTAAATCCAGATTCTTTGGTTGTTGAGTCCTTCCAAAATTGTTCAGTGGGAAGAATGATTTATCGTGGGTATTCACTATTATTACCTTGTCAGTGTTCACATGGACTCCTGAGATTTCACTCTTAGGATATGATAATTTTGGATTGCATTTCTTTTCAAGATATAGATTACAGAACAAGAACTGCATGTTCCTCCCAAACAAACAAACCAAAACAACAATAGTAAAACTCTAAAAATACATATTTCCATATTGGTATCCAAAATCTACCTCCTCTCATGAAGGCAAAGTAAATAGTATTTCTACTTTCCAAAGACTGATTAATAAACCAACTCAGTTAATATTTATTTTTAGTGAAATTTTCTGCAATGATGAAACATTCTAAATCTTCACTACCCAATATGGCCACAGATGACCACTGTGGGTTTTGTTTGTGATCAAGTGTGAATGAGAAATGAAATGTATAATTGCAATCATTTACTAGTTTAAAAATAAATTTACATATCTACATGTGGCTGGAGATGACCATATGGACCGTGGTTCTAGAGATAAAACTCTGAACAGGACCAACAGAAACTCTGCTGTCAAAAAGTTCAAAGTCTTTTGGACAATTACAGTAACAAAGAATAAGTAGAGAAAACAGTTGGGAGAGCATTTACTTCAATTGCTATTATTTGGGATGAAGTGGAAGTAATTGCCAAATTTAAATAACAGGAGAGGGTGCAATGTTTTCATTTAAATACTTCTAACAAGTATCACTTGTGATATATATGTACTTATCTGTAAGCAACATATTGATTTGTATAAGAAAGTACTCTCCTTAAAAAATATGTTCCTGGCCACAAAAAAAAAAAGACAATCCACTAATCTGGCAACTCATGACTCATGATGACATGAATGTCATCACCAGGAAGAGGAAAGCTGTCAATTTTAGGTCAATATCAAGGAAACATTTCTAATGATTATTAAAAACAGAATGATGATTTTTCTTCACCAGTAAATTATTCAAGCAGAGATTAAATGATAACTTTGAAGAATAGTTTAATATGTATTGCAAAGAATTTTGAATTAGAAATTGAATAAATAATTTTTTATTTAAAAATATTTATTTAATTTTGGGAACCAGCAGTTAGCGTAATGGCTATGTCGCTGGACTCCCACGTAGTCGACCGTGGTTCGCGTCCCGGCCCTTGAACCACAATCAGCCAGTGCCCTTAACCACCATGCCACCTGCCGACCCCTAAAAACAAAAAATATATATATATATTTATTTAATTTTATTTATTCATTCTTTTTTTTTTCTTTTTAATTTGACCAGAGAGAAATAGAGAAACAGAGGGAAAGTGAGAAAGCAAGCCACTAGGTCTGGGATTCGAACCATGATCAGCCATGTGGGAGTGTCCAGCGCCTTAGCCATCATGCCACCTGTGGTCCCTAAGTCATTTTTTTTACCCACTTGTGGCTGAGTTACCACATGTAAAATGAGCATAGTAACATTGTCAAAAGTAAGTTTAAAGAATCATATTATTTGACCTCCTCTGGTCAATAAATTCATCTTATGAGTCAACATGAATTAAAGTAAAGTTAGTTTACTTATTCAACTGCTGTTAATGATACTAATATTTTAAGGTTGCTATAGTGAATAACTAAAACTTGATTTAAAAATGAAAACAAAAACTAAAAATAAAAACTAAGTAGAAAACACCTAGTTCCTCCATATATTTTTTTTGTCTTACAATAACATAAATGCACTAAGTAAATTGATTTACAAATATAATAAAAATGATAAATAAGTAAATTTGATTTTCCAAGTTCTCTCATGCCTGCATGTTATCACCAGATGTGCTTCTCTTCTGGACTCTTTGTATTGTCATTATTGCTATTAATTCTCCAGAGACATTCTTATTCCAGACAGAAGTACAGAAAGACAAAGGAAGATAAAGACAGTAACAAAGAAAAAGTAAAAGGGAGGGAAGGAAAAGGAAGAGAACAAGCAAAGGAAGGTATGTGCTAATGCTGAAGTAATGATGTGATTTAGAAAAGAAATATGGGGGTGAACAGGTGGTATGGAGGTTGCAGTGGCTGGAACCCACATAGCAGATTCTGAAATTTGAGTCTTGGACCCAGTGGCTTGAAATTCATGCCAGGCACATGTACATGCCTGCCCAAAATCTCAGGAGGAGACTGGAGGAGAGGGGGTGACCCATCTCCTCTGGGAGATATTTTTTTCTCTTTCTTTCCCTCTTACCCTCTCTCTGGCATGTGCCATATAGGAAATGAAAGAAGAAAGAGAAGGAAGAAGAAAGAAAGAGAGAAAGAAAGAAAGACAGGAAGAAAAGGAAGGAAGAAAGGAAAGAAGGAAGGAAGGAAGGAAGGAAGGGAGGAAGGAAGGAAGAAAGGAAGGAAGGAAGGAAGGAAGGAAGGAAGCGAGACTGTCAGACTGTAAGGGCGGGAGAGGAGGGGAGCCATGAGGAAAAGAAAAGAAAAGAAAAGAAAAGAAAAGAAAAGAAAAGAAAAGAAGAAAGAAAGAAAGAAAAGAAAAGAAAAGAAAAGAAAAGAAAAGAAAAGAAAAGAAAAGAAAAGAAAAGAAAAGAAAAGAAAAAAAGAAAGAAAGAAAGAAAGAAAGAAAGAAAGAAAGAAAGAAAGAAAGAAAGAGAAAGAAAGAAAAGGAATATGTGAAATTATTAAACCAAAGTGACACAGTTGCCACCTCCTTCTTCTGGAGCTCCTGGTGCTGTTTCTGTGGTTGTTTGGTGAGGACCTGGTATCTCTTTTGTGAAGCGGCAGCTTGCCATGACTGATGAAAAGCCCAAGAAAGGAGTCAAGATTGAGAACAAGAATCATATTAATTTCAAGGTGGAGGGCAGGATGGCTCTGTGGTGCAGTTGAAGAAGCATACACCACTGAGTAAACTAGTGAAAGTCTAATGTGAAGGACAGGGTTTGTCAAAGAGGCAGATCAGATTCCAATATGATAGGCAGCTAATTCACAAAGCAGACGCACCTGCACAGTTGGAAATGGAGGATGGCAATAAAATTGACATATTCCAACAGCAGACGGGTGGTGTCTACTAATAGGGAACCTGCTACTTTATTCCAGAACTCTGTTCTTACAGACCAAGAATGCATTCTCAATTAGACAACCACAATTTGGTTTCCCCACATCTGGGCTACTACAGTATCGTTTTCTCCATTCTTTCATCCTCCCTTCCCCATTCATTCATTGTTCATGAAGTAACTGGTGTATGTGCACAAGCATGTTGCATTTTTTTAAACTAAATGGTCAATGGCATGTTTTGTATGACAACAAATGGCGATGGGATGGGGAAAATAACTGATTCTGTGAAAATACCCCCATTCTCCATTAGAGACTTGCTCATTCAGCTCTTATTTTCCCATTCCAGTAAGTTATTTTGCTCTCACTGTTTTAAGAAAAAGAGAGAAAAACAACAACAACATAAAAATTCTTGTATAGCTTGTTTGGAAAATTTTATAGTTTTCCATTTATTATTGTAAAAACAAAGACAATTTTATAGCTTCTTCGTATGTAGCTGTTACATGTAGGGCAATCTGTCCTTAAGTAAGAGTAAATTGTTCTTACTTAATTACTCTTACTTTACTTAAGAGTAAATTAAAGAGGGGGAAGGAATTCTAGATAGTTTTCCCTTCAAATCAAGCATCTAGTTTAAATAAACTTCGTGTTTAAAACGGAAAAAAAAAATGTCACCAATCATATTCATGGGTGTGAATGGTGCCTTAAAATTGGGACACTTTTGATTGACAGAAAGCCAGATTTTGTGTGTAGATCAAAACATTGTGTTTGCCTTACCTCATTTTACCTTTCAGAATTTTAATTCTCATTTAAGATAACTTGCAGTGCATTGTATTCCAGTATGGAAGATTAGCTTTATCAGGTGAAATAGGTCATTGAGATTGTCTAAGATACCTATCTGGCTACAACATGAGTCATTTTCCAGCTAACTGATGGAGAAGATGGTGTGACTATGCAGGAAAGATCTGCCTCTCCCAAAAAAAAAAAGAGAGAGGGGAAAAGTCAGAAACCTGGGTTGTGATAAATGAGAAATAATGTTACCTTTATTAATTAATAATGCATTAGGCTAAAATATTAAAGGAAGACAAATAGTAAAATTGGTTTGTTTGGGTGGTCCTAGAATTCAGAGGCACAGGGACACAGTAACAAAAGGGAGGAGCTAAAAGACAATGTCTTAGCACCTGGGGAAATGTACATTTTTCGTATTTTTTGTATTACATCGCGTAAATTTCACTGAGAAAAATATTTTAAACATTTACTACTTGTTCATATTTGGTATGTTTACTATTTTAAACATTATGAGTAGTTTGCAAACAAATTTAGTAAATACTAATATATTTGAAGAGGTTTTTATTTACTATCAATATCCCACAAGTGAAAGAGGCTAAATACTGTTGTTCCCATTTCATTACAAAAAAAGATTTAAGGCATAACATGATAAATGGTCAGTTATATATAAAATCAGTGACAGAAATGTTACTTTTATCCTTTAGAAAAGGGAAAACCTAGTAGTTTTTGTTGTTGTTAGTGTACTTATACTTTCAAATGCTACTTTCCATCATTCTCTAAGTTATGCCTCCTGTCAAAGAGGTCAGATATCATTTGGTGCTGACGTTCATCAACATTTAAGAAATAAGAATCAGGAAATTATTTTTTCTCCTTCCCAGTGTTTTCCTTTTTCTTTTTCTCTTTCTTTTTCTTTTTTTTTGTTTATATCTTTTTTGTTTGTGTTTTTTTTTTCCTTAGGCAATTGAGGTGTGTGTGTGTGCATACATATGTGTGTGTTTTCTGTTCTTAGGTTAATAAAATCAAGCCTAATATTAGATTTGTTATAGTAACACTAGATCAAAATTTATACTCATCAGGTTATATTAAATTTAACAGACCACAACCTCTAATAAAATAATAAAATAAGATGATGGAGCTCTAATAATACTAAATTCGTTTTTAGAGTGGCAGACATGCCATTTTCATAGCAAGCCATTAACTAAATGTCAACATTCATCTTTCCATTCTGACTCTCTGTAAATTCATATTTGAAAAGCACCAATTATCTAATGAAATTATTTGGAAATTATTTATTGAAATGAGTAGTTTTCTACAAAACACTCAGTTTTTCTCTTTCATACTGTCAATGAAAATCCGTTCTCCACCAAGGATCAATGTACATCAATGGATAGCCCTGGAGACAATTCTTTGCCCTTTGGGCAATTTTTCATATCAGAGGGCAGTGCTGTTTGAATTTAAATGATGGTGCACTTGAGGCCAAGAGTAATAAGCAAGCTCTGCTAGACATTCATTATATTTTTTATCATCTGAATATAATCATAAGCACTTTGTACTAGCTCCCACAGCCTTCATGTGAATTATAAATAACACATTTAAGTTTCTCCTTAGAGGAGAAACAATATTTCTACTGTGAATGAAAAAGTAGTAAATGCAGTTAAGGAACATGATCTATTTACCAAAAGTTCCTGTCATCAGAAGAAAGCAGAATGCTTGCAAAATGGGAATTTATTTGATAACTCATTATACAAACTCTCTCTCTCTCTCTTTCTTTGTGTGTGTGTGTGTGTGTGTGTGTGTGTGTGTGTGTGTGTATATATATATATATATATATACCTCCATATGGATATATATATATATATATATACCTCCCTGTGGACTGCTTTTCTGAATACGTAATTAACCTATTAGCCCACTGTCAAAATTAAGCTTTCAACTGAATGCCCAATTACTCACTCAAGAGACCCCCCACAAATCATTTGAGCAAAGGCCTTTGTACATAGACCTGCCTGAAGGTCGGCAATGGAGTCCTGTGAAGCAATAAAGAGGAGAAACGCACAGAAAATTCAAAGCATTCTCCTAGTTATTTCTTTGACTACAAACAACAGTTACCTTTTTAATCCACAATTAACCCCACTTCTATCCCAAGAGTTTAATTCCACCAATGGAATTAGGCAGATACTCTATCTACTATCAGCAGAATTTACTCAGGCTAAGCCCTAAGAAATCCCACCAGCATAGTGCAATAAGTCAAGGGTAAATAAATAATCCACTCTAAAGTAGCTTGTCCTTGATTTAGGTGGCTGTCCAAGACTTGATATCACTAATTGCTTCAAGCACATGACCTATTGTTCTCTGTGCTAGTTAAATGTTTAGTGGAAGAAAAATCTAGTGCTGCATCTAATTTCAGTAACGAAAGCCCCAACTGTGGCCCCTGCTCACCTGGTTCTAAGAAGGCATACATACACATGTGTAGCATTTAAAAAATGTGTTTAAGCAGAGGCTACCAGCCTTTAAGAATTCAAATCACTTCCATCTCAAATCACTTCTGATCTGTGAAGACATTAATTCAGTGCACTTTTTAGTTTCCCTCAAAAGCTTCCTTTTTTTTTTTTTTTTTTTTTTTCAATTCCGGACGTGCATGTGAGAAGCAGAGAGAAAGTGTAAAAAATATACCTCAATGCCCTCAATGGGTGTGGTCATGCCATAAACCTTTTTTCCTCCATTTCTTCTTGCTGTCAGAATTTTGAGCATGCATGTATAAGCACTGGCATGATTTTCAAGTCAAGTGGAATTCAAACTGTGGCTGACCATGTGTTATCCAGCATCCTCTGCACCGACCTTAAACACTGTGCTCCATAGAGCCAACCCTAAAGCATCTATTTTACCTGGGTTAAACTTCCACCTATCTGCTTTTATTTTATTTCAGAGTCACTCAAACCCTGAAGGAAATATGAAAGTCAATCTTAAAGACGAATACACCTAAGTGATATTAGTAATAATCTACAGGAGTTCCATTTCATCTCACATTGACCAGACTATAGGCCAGGGAACCATGAACCAAAGGATGGTTCTCCATAAATAGATTATCTAATAATTAATACATGTGTAAGAAAAGTGGTACTATCTATGCAAATTTTAGAGAACTTGTCTTTGTTCAAATCTTGACTTTGTATTTTCTGGTTGGGTAACACTGGAAAAGTTATTTAACCCCTATAGTCTCAATTTCTCATATCCATAATAGAGAATAAAATAATGCCTACTTCAAATGCCAATTGGAGATTGTGAAATTATTCCAGTTGACTAGTTCTAACAGAGACTTTGTAGCCCACAACTTTCTTAAAACAATGCCTGATAAGCACTGGACACACATTACGTTAATTTTTTAAAAAATTGTTCTGATGTTCACTAGACAACACCAGATACCCTAGCCTATTTCTTTGATCTTTTTTCCTGACATCATGTCCATTATTGCCCAATCATTTTTTTTTGAGAGGTTTTCGCTATGGGGCGCGTGCGCTCGCCAGACAGACAGAGAGAGACATAGAGACAGAAAGCGAGAAATCACCCCCCGGGGGGATGGTCACGCCGCAATCCCTTCTCCTCCATTCTCCTCTCAGAATCTTGGGCATGCACGCACACGCACCCTGCGTGAGTTTTAAGCCACCGGGTCCAAGAGTGAACCACGGCCGACTACGTGGGAGTCCAGCAACATAGCCATTACGCTAACTGCTGGTTCCCTGCCCAATCATTTTTAGATACTTTGTTTTAACTAATTCATTGACATTATGCATAATTCAATTTTGGTAAAGTGTATAGATATAAAACACAGGCTATTTTATGTTCTATCCTAAGGGTTTCCAAAGTTTTTACTGCAGATGGACAGATAGCAAATGTTTTATGCTTTGAGGGCCACATAGTCTCTGTTGTAACATCAATTCTGCCCTTGCAGGGTGAAGTTCCCATACAGAATAAAACAATACATAAGTGAAAGTAAGTGTGGCTGTGCGTATTCCAATAAAACTTTATGGAAACTGAAATTTTATATAAATACATATTTATGTATATATAAAACTTGATTTTTATATTCTTTTCATGACATACTATTCCCTTTTTGATTTTTTTCAGTCATTATAAAATGTAAAAATCAGTCTTAGCTTGTTTGTCACACACAAACAGGGGGGAAAATATATTTTACCTGCAAGCTATAGTTTATTTACACTTGCTCTAATCTGTTATGTCTACTGTTTGGTATATTTTGTATTTCTAGATGAGATCATATATAAATGCTTCTTAAATTATTACTATTTAGAAGTCAAATTAATTAATGTCGTAGTTATGACCTAGTATTGTGTGTTGATACTAATATTCCTAAAAATAATTATGTTATATATGCCTAACATAATTTGGCACATTTTAAAATTTTATTTCCTCTGAAATACAGAAATAGAGGGGATTTTAGATATTGGTACTGTGGTTGCTCACTCCAGGATAGAGAATGTGAACCTACCTAGTCAATTTAATAAAATATCAACTCTGGAGATGTCAAGCAAACTCCAAAACTGAGGCTAGATAATTGGAAAGATAAAAAGGTTTGTCCAGAGGGGAAAGTCCGATCTTGACCCAGATAGGAGAAAGGATTGGATTTGGAGAATCTAATTGCACATTTCAACTTTGGCCTCCAACACCACCTGGTTGATGAATTACATGACTTTATTTGAGAATGTGGATTACTCGAGGCAGAAAAATGAACAAGGGAGAGATGACCCAATGAATAAATGAACTCTATTACTCTATATTCTGCTCCTTAAGGAGTCTCTTGGGGGTTCTGTGAGTATATTAAATATTAAATATTGTCTCATGTTTATGTTGTCTTAGAGCTCTTCAACATGGCAAATGATGAAAGGAGATGAAGACACCAGGGAAGAAAGAAAATGGAAGATGAATAAATATAAATGAAACCCACATGAATTTACATCTAAAACTTTGAGAGCTCAGTGGTCATTGAAGATCATTCAAGAATTTAATTTAACCTCTGCTGTTTTAACTTTGAAGATATACAAGTTTAGAATAAATATGAGTTGACGAAGAGAATACCTACAGTTCCCCAAAACAGGTGTTAACAAACTGCAGTCAAGGAACTAAATCTACTTGATTGAAGATTTTTTTTTTTTTTAATGGAAGACAAGCATAGTTATTGATTTACGCAGTAGCTTTGACTGCTTTTTTGGCTACAATACCAGGATTGACTAGATATTATAAAAGCTCCTATGTCCTACAAAACCTAAAATGCTTACTGCCTGACTCTACATCACAAGAAAGATGATTAGAAATGTAAAATCTTAGTCTTCACTTCAAAGCTTGTGAATAAGAATATACACTTTAACAAAAATTCCAAAATGATATAATGATACATACATGATTGAGAAGCACTGACCTAAAATTATTTCTGGTTGCAAATAAGTGGAAGAATATAGAGACATAAAAAGAAGTGATGTTTATCAATTTTCTGGCAAATATTTGTGAGATTGGAGCCTAATTGTTCCCCAAGGGCTTTGTTTGTTTTTAAAGAATTATTTATTTTTATTCATGTATTATTATTATCTAATTTGATCAGAGTAAGACAGAAAAAGAAAGGGAAAGTGAGAAAGCAAGCTGCTGGCTCTGTGGTTGGCCATGTTGGAGTTCAGCACTCCATGTGGGAGTTCCCCACACCACTTGCTGGCTCCTCATCATGGGCTTTATATCTTGGTCTTCATAAAGGTTACCATCCAGAACTTACAACCTTCCTTTTTTTTTTTTTTTGGAGAGGTTTTTGCTATAGGGCGTGTGCACTCACCAGAAAGACAGAGAGATGGAAAGTGAGAAATCACCCCCCAGGGGGGATGGCCATGACACAATCCCTTCTCTTCCATTCTCCTCTCAGGATCTTGGCCACACACGCATACATGCCTGGAGTGAGTATATCCACTGGGCCCGGGACTCGAACTCTCGAACTGCAGTTGACTGCATGGGAGTCCAGCGACGTAGCCATTACACCAACTGCTGGTCCCAACTAAACTATTTTTTAAAAGTTCTTTATTTCTTTCTTTCATGAGCGACAAAGACAGAGAGAGACACAGCATCCTCAACAGGGTTTTAGTGTCATAATCCATCCCAGACTTCAGCCAGCCCCTGATTCATGGCCAAATATGTGCCCAGAGTAATCAGAGATGTTTTATAACTTGAACCAGGAAATTTTCCACTAGCCTTGCCTCACAGAGTATGACAATTTACCTCTATACCATCTTCTGGCCACTACAACCCAAGCTCCTGTTGTGAAGATTATATCACAAGGTCAGAACAAAATGTTGAAATATTTGTAGTAAGAGAATATTTTGATAATTTATAAATTACCATCTCTTTTAGTATTGGAGGAAGGGTTTTCCTGTTGTTATTTTTTAAAATTTTTCTATAGGGTGTGTATGCTCACAGGAGAGAGACAGAGAGAAAGAAGGAAAATGAGAAAGTATTCCCTAGGGGGAACGACCAAGTCACAACTCCATCTCCTTCATTCTCCTTTCGAGATTTTGGGCACTCATGCACACATCCCAAGGCATGTTTTTCAAGCCACGTGGTCTGGGACTTGAACCATGAAGTCGGCCATGTGGGATCTAGCTGCTCTAACCACCACCCCACCTAGACGGTTAGCAAGAAGGTGTTCTTAAGTTACAATAGGCAATGACTATATTACCACTGGCATGTGTTTCATATTCATAAACCATCTCATTTAAATGCTGTTAAGCTACAATAATAATATTTTTAAAACTGTTTATAGTTTTATAGTTTAATCAGTCTCAAGAGTTTTATTTTTATACTTCATTCTCTTAATCAGATGTAGAGACAACTTACATCTCATCAGCATGGGTACATGTTTAAAAAGAAAATACAGAAATGCACTTTTTTGACTGACAGAAATGTAGCTCCATTTAATAGATATTTTATATTTAGTATTTTATTATTAAGCTTAGTTCAGTATAAATGCACATTTTCAATGTCATGAATACATGGCATGAATGATGTGAGAAGCAATTTGCATTTATATAGCACCTTTCAAAGGCTTGGGATAGCAAAGCAAAGCATAAGTGCTTGTGTAACTTTGCAATTAAGAATTCACTTCTAATTACTGCTACTTAAATGTGCAGTCTCTTTTTAATCACAACATTTTTACACCTGTGGTTAAGTGCTCTGACAGAGCCTTAGCCTTATCTCTAAAGTATGCAAATTGCATGACTGGGTTTTGTAATGAAGTCTACAATTGCCAGAGGGAAAACTACCACAGACATGTAACACCAATAACAATATTAAAGACATCACTAAATTCAAAAGCATCGTTCTGCTGGAGAATGTACTTATCCAGATACACACACACACACACACTCACATGAATGAACGTCCAGCTCTGGAGCGTGCTCAAGGTTCAGGCTTAGATATACGTCTGCTATTACACCAGGAAGTTAAGAGATGAGATCTGAAAACCAGCTTGTAAACGTGTGCGTGTCTGTAGTAAATCTTTAGCTACTGGAGCTACAATTGCTAACATGTGTGAGATTCCTAGTTCTCTTGTATAACCAAGGGACTAGTAAATAACATGGTGTTAAAAAAAATTGATATCCTGCTACTGGAGGAAAGCACAATTCCGCTGCAACATATGGTTCTGGAGGGCTGCAGCCTCATAAATGGAGCTGAGGAAAGAAACGCAATTTTGGGAAGGTGGTTGGAGCTAAAGAGAAGGCCCCGGTGACAGCCATCTACATAACTGACTGCAGTAAAGCACGAAGCTCCATGTCCAAGAGCTGATTAGAAAGAAGATTTATTAAGAACCTATGGTGATCTGGGGACCCGTGTAACACAAATAGACAAGGCATTATTCCCGCACTCGCAAGGGCTGCCAATATACAGCAGAATGGGTAGACTTAGAAGCAAACCAATTTCAACAAGCCATTCGACTGCGAGGGATTAGAAGAAATCAGAAGTTCTCAGATTCTTAATGATGTATTTCAGCATATAAAAATAATTTTATAATTGACCCTTCATTTAAAAAGCAAATATTGAGTCCTTCCAGGATGCCAGGTATTGTGTTCCTTTCTGATTAAAATAATAATGCTAACAGCAGCAGCAACAACAGTAATCATCCTAATTATAATCATAAAAGAGTGTGGGGAAATAAAAAAAACACTTCCTGCACTCAGAAAAGGTACAGAATCAAGGGTAGAAGAGAAAACTAAGCGATAGAGCCGGTAGAGAAGAAATAACAGTGTGATGTGTGCTCTTATAAGCTTGTGCAGTAAGCTATGAGAGCAGAAGACACATTTAACGCTGCAAGTATTTGAAAAACAAAAAATCTGTAGAGAGGCAAGGAAATTTCTACAAAGACTTGAAATACAGTAGGATTTTACCAGCCACAATATTAGAGGAGGAGGGGTGAATAGGAAGGGATGGGGGCATTGCAATATGAAAATACATACAAATTCTCTGTGTAACCCTTGACTTCAGGCATAAGCATTGCTGTTATGCACCTTGTTTAGGACTACTGCCCCAGAAGTCTAAGTGTTTGTATTTATTTCTAACTGAGTGACTGTGGACAAGTTACTTAACCAGATTTAGCCCACTTTCCTTTTCTGTGTAATGGGTAAAGACAGAATATGCCTTTAAGGATCATTGTGAAGACTTAATGTCAAACACAGGATATTTCTAAGACAGGATCTTGCCATGTTGTAATCCTCCAGCCTCAGCCCCCCAGCTGGTCTACAGGCATGTACCACCACACTTGGCTCTAAGCGCTTACCATTTTTCAAATGTTTATTTGTATATTTATTCCATGAGAGACAGACAGAGAAAGAGATAGGCACCCCCAACAGGACCATCGTGCCAGAATGTACCTCCAGCCATCCACAAGGAGGCCTTGGGATGGGAAACCAGAATGCTTCTGTGTGGCTTCAGTATTGTGGAATGATGTGTTACTGGTGCACTTAAAATTTTGACAAGACTAACATTCAGTAAATACCTTTTTCTTTTTATTTTTTAGTTCAGTTTCCTTTTAAGTTTAGCTAGAACCATTACCAGTATATGGCAAATAAAGTTGTCTCTGGAGAGCTTATCTGTTGCTAAATTCAGGAGGGAAAAATCATGGTGCTTTCATTTGAGATAAATCAAATACAATTCTGGTCACCATATTTAATCCTACTTCTTCCTTTCCCTGCTCATGTTTCCTGTAACACATAGGTAGTCTTTACAATAATCTTTACAATAGTGAAGATTAGTCTTTACAATAATATGAAACAAATAATATCATTATTCTCATTTTGTAAGTGAGGAAACTGAGGCTTAGAGGTAAAATAATTTTGCAGTTTCAAAGAGCCAGGAATTTATAAAGTCATGACTAAAACTTGGATATTTCAGTCAACACCTAAACATTGGTTAAGAGCACCTAAAGTTTTAAGATAAACCAGCTCTTACCCACTTTACCAGAATGCCTCAAGATAGACTTGGGTCCAACAAAGTCACTCCTCAGGAACCAAAGCAAAATGGGAACCTGGCTTCCATACCCAGCAGGGTAGATGGCCTAGGAATTCTGCAACACTCTCCTACTTAAAATTCTAAAATGTTGAATTGAAAAACATGTTTTTAATCATATTGAAGATACTGTCACAAAAGAAATGTATCTGCAGAGGAAAAGCATTTCGAGGCCCAGGCATGGCTAAGATTCTATTATCCATAGCACAAAGAGTCAATGTGGATGGAAAAATATCGTAGTAAGACAATAGTGAGTCAGAAGCCATTTGGGGCATGGTGGCATTCACCCGTAATCCTACAGACTCCAGAAAGCTGAGACCAGAGAATTTCAAGATCAAGCCTGGTCTAAGAAACATAGCAGGACCCTGTCTTGCTATGATGGCACACGCCATAGTTCCAGCTGGGAGGCTGAGGTAGGAGGACTACAGCATAGAAAGACCCTATCTCAAAAATAAATAAATAAATAAATAAATAAATAAATACAAACAAACAAAAAGAAAACATGAAAATGGAAATTCTACACAATACATGATCAATAAAACCAATTTCCAACAAGGAAATCCTTAGAGATTCTTGGATACTTTGAGCTACATTTTGAGGATTTCATGGTATAGAGAAAGAAGAGAAAACCTAAAACTCACCAGATCTGGGTAGCCTAATACAAGACAACAGTAACATGAAACAAATGCCTTCAAAGGAAATCAAAAAAGAAGTGAGGGAAGCCCACCTGCTATGGCTATGAAATCATTCTATAATCCATAGCACAAAGAGGAAGAATGGATGGAAAAAAAGCTCATATCAAGTACGATAATACTGAGTTAGAAGCCATTTTACTGATTTACTCTGTGCTGCCGACCAATTGAGCCTGGATCCAGGTAATAGTATTCTTTCATTTGCCTCCATCCAAAATCTGACTACATAAATACCAGATTACAATTGAATGGAAAGCAAATTGGACCTCCAGTGTAGACTTGTCAGCTGAACTATACTCATTTCTGAAAATAACACAACAAACACCAGGAAAAACAAATAATCCCCTGTCTCATCTACCATTTCCCTGAACTAGATCTGCAAATACTCTCTGGGATCTAATAATTTTGCTTCAGAACTGAAATTCTTAAAGAAACTCTGGGAGTTAATGAATTCCAAATTAAATTGGGCTTTGGACTTTAAATTTTCTTTAGCAGATAACCCTTCACTCTCACTGCAATGTTAACTTTCTTATTATTAAAATTTATATTGTGGGGCACCAGAAGATGGAGTAATGGCTGCATCACTGGACTCCCATATGGTCCACTGTGTTTCAAGTTCCAAACTGGTGGCTTCAAACTCACGCCAGGCATATGTGTGCATGTGTGCCCAAAATCCTGAGAGGAGAATGGAAGAGAAGGGATTGCGGTATACCTATTCCCCTTGGCAGAGGGGTGATTTCTCACTTTCTGTCTCTCTCTCTGTCTCTCTGGTACACATGCTCTATAGCACAAATCTCTCTTTTAAAAAAATTATATTGTGCATGAGTTTATGACAATCCATACTTTATAGCCTGTGTTCAGAATCTGGATAACTAAGTGTTAACTGAAGAACAGCAGAGAAATGGGTGAGAAGGAGAGTTTAAGGACAGAGTACTCTGAGAGTAGACAGGGATCATTCCACTAGTAGAAGACCAGGAAGGATGTCCATAGTGATTAATCAAGTACAGTAACAGAGATGGAAAAAATAGGGAAAAATAAATGAGAAAAGCAGTATGTTTTTCTTACAGACTAATGAGGCACAGACATCACTCAGTGAGTTAAAAACAGTACATATGATTCACATCAAAAACTTTAAAAACACGAAATATTCACAATAGTATTCCTCTGCTTCTCTTTTCTTCTGTTCTCACTCAGATGTTCCCTCTGTACTTCTATCCTTAAATTGACTGGTTATAGTAGGATAGATTATTAACGACCTTGAAAAGTGTTCAGATATAAGAAGTTAGGCAAAAGATAGTCTGTAGATTTCTGAGTAAAGGAGTAGCATGAGGCATGTGAAACTAAGGGAATTCAGAGTGGGAAAATCTGTTATATGGACTAAAATTCAGAATGGAAATCAAAGTTAAAAACTAGATCACATGTGGATTCTTACATTTTTTTCTTTATCAAACAGATAAGACTACTAGTTCTTAGGCAGTAGAGATTTTATTATTCAGTTCAACTTAATCAATACCACTATCACATCTACTATGTGTTTAAGTATCTTACTAGTGCTTAAAATATGGAGAGAGTGCCATCGAACTTTGCTTTGGGTTTTATCAGATTAAAACCAAAATTGGTATCTTTTGTGTAGCTCTATATTTGTAGTATTTTAGCCAAAATGTCTGATAAATGCTTTGTAGAATTTTTTCATCAGGAGTTGCTCAGATTCTCAGAATGGCAACTTCTACGAGAAGTTTGAAGATGAAATAATTTGAGGAAGAGTCAGATTATGCATCAGCAGAAATTTCCACATGACTAACAATTTCTCATTTTGAAGTCAGAAAAACATACATTTGATTCCTGGTTCTGTCATATTTTAGATGCAATATCTTGCATTCCTCTTGGGTAAAATGAGGATAGTAATGTGATTCACAAAATGTTTTCCAAGTGCAATAAATTCAAAACTTTTGTGAAAATTACTTAGCATAATACCTGGCCCAGAAAACTTGCAATATTTGCTTACTTACTTTCTCAATATTCAAAGGAAAAAAAATAATAATAAATTGGAATTTCCGGACCTAATGGCCTTCCTTACAATTTGACATATCAACAACTGATAGAGCCACTGTTTATTTTCTCTTATAGCACCAAATTTCTAGATGTGTAGAGAATTATCTTGCTGTTTTGGAATGTTGCATAGTTTTTTGCTATTTTACAAATCACTTCGGTTCACCCGGAGGGTAAAAGTTCTTTAAACAAAAAAGTATTATAAAATCATATCTCCAGGGACTAGGAGGCCAGACTAATCCTCTACATAATGCAGAGAGAAATCATTAAAGCTCACTTCAGGGTAACATTTCAAGGGAACACCGCATATGTTCTTTTGCTTTTTTCTGTTCTCATAAATAGAATAAGAAGAGAGTGGCATTTCAAGAATTCTCTAATTTTATTATTTTCTTTCAGAGAGATTTTTAGTGTAGAGTACATATACTCACCAGAGGGACAGAGAGACAGAAAGTTAGAAATCACCCCCCTGGGTCATGCTGCAATCCCTTCTCCTCCATTCTCCTCTCAGGGTTTTGGGCACACACACACACATGCCTGGTGTGAGTTTTAAGCTGCCAGGTCCAGGACTCAAACTATGGTTGACTATGTGGGAGTTCAGCAACATAATCATTATGCCATCTGCTGGTCCCTCTCCTCCAATTTTTTGTTTGTTTGTTTGTTTTTTGGAGAGGTTTTCGCTATAGGGCGCTTGTGCTCGCCAGACAGAGAGAGACATAGAGACAGAAAGTGTGAAATCCCCTCCTGGGGGAGATGGTCATGCCGCAATCCCTTCTCCTCCATTCTCCTCTCGGAATCTTGGGCACGCACACACATGCGCCCAATGTGAGTTTTAAGCCACCGGGTCCAGGACGTGAACTGCGGTCGACTAGGTGGGAGTCTAGCAACATAGCCATTACACTAACTGCTGGTCCCTCCCCCAATTTTTAAGTACTTTTCTGTATCATTACAAAGTTTTTTGTAACACTGAATGTTCTATTTTTCTTTTTTTTTCCTTTCCACCATGGATGATGGAGCAATAGGTTTCAGAGTTAAGCCAACTTAATTCAAATCTTGTCTGACCAACTACTGTGTTATCTTTGGAGAGTTACCTCACCTTTCTAAGGCTTAGTTTCTCTCTATGCAAACTGATAGTAATAATCTGTAACACAGTTGCATGGATTAAAGGAGGTAAAATATAAAATATATCTTTGCAGTGTGTGGCATAGAGAAAATAATAGATATTTTCAACACTTCATAACCGTTATCATACAGAGGAAATGGCTATGTAAATTCACATAGGTTTGCACTGGCACCATAGCTTCAGGTAAAAGGAGCTGGATTCTATATGACCAGTTGTGGTTTGAATCCCAGCGCTAGCAGCTTGAAAATGAGGCACAAAATAAATGCTCAGTATGTTTTAGCTGTTGCTTTTCCTATTAGTTTTAAGTTCCTTAAAAGAGAAAACATTGTTTGAGTTGATTTACATGAGTTATGTCTTTTTTAAATGTAAGAATAATAACAAGAGGCCTAGCCCCATAGCGTAGTGTTTGGGGTGCCTGGTCCTACACTATCAACCATAGTTTGGACCCCAGCTTTGGTAACTTGAGAAAAACACCAGACATGTGTGCATGTGACATGTGTGCCCAGAATACGGAAAGGATGGAGAAGTGACGGAGAGGGGATTGTGGCATGCCTATACCCCATTAGGGGGTTTTCTTCCTCTTTCAGTCTTCCTGTGTGTCTCTGGTGAGCACATGTGCATTCTGGCAATTAAAAAAGAAAAAAATTCACACAAAGCTTAAACTCCCTGTGGTTCTTTAAGGGGTTTCATTAATTGAGAATCCTCAGGTTTAAATCCACCAAGAATCTCCTCCAAAATTTGAACTTAAAATGGAAAATGCCAGATACAATAGGATATAAGCATAGTAAAATCCTTGTCAAAGTAGCTTAAAGAAAATAGCTGTATAGGCATAATTGTTACTGACAGTAAACCGACTCCTTTTGTATATTAAAAATGTGTTATTCTTAGAAAATGATAAGCAGTGTGATATCTTTTCTAAAGACTCACAGATATTCAGTCGCATTATCGAATTTACTGCATACTTTCTGAAATGATAGGCCTGAGGCATATTCAGGGTATATGTCTTATTCTTCCTTCCTAAAGGGTCCAAAAAGAAAAAAAGAAAAACAAAATTAAAAATTGATATAGAGTTATTTCCTTAATAAAATTTAAGGTAATTTTTAGACAGAGTGGAGCCTGAGTAATTAATCTTTAAATGCTGTATTTTCCTTTTATGTGAGTCATCTTGAACAAGTCACTCAAGCTCTCTGAGTTTCAGTTTCTTCACTGTCTTGAAGGATTACTGTGAGAAGCAAAATGAAATGATTAGGGTAAAAGAACACTAGCAGTGTTCCTCATTTTGCTAACATCCTAACATGAGACAGACACATCTTCTCGGATAACACAGACATATTTAAATTGCCTTCTGATTCATTCTAAGCTTTCCTCTTATCCCTCTACTTTTTTTGGTTTTGTTTTGAACTTTTAACCCCCTTTTTTAGTATCTGTCTTTATGTCTGGTCTTACTGGACTTGTGCTTAGACTGCTGTATCTTTCAGTTTGCTTTCATCTCATTCCATAGCCAACACCTAATGACCCACAACCACGTTCAGGTGCAGACTATTGTAAAGAGGCTGACCCTTGACTCCATGAGCAAGTTCCCCACTGGCCCCAGCCCTGTAATAATTAGCAACCACCAATCTAACCAACCCCACTGGCCTGGGAAAGACATGCAAAGTGGCCTAAAAATTGCTACCTCTAAATGTCCATGGAGTTAAATGAAAAACGTTTGCTATTAGAAGCTCAGTATAAATGCTTTGGCCTCCACAAAACTGAGAAAAATGTTTTGAACTAAAAGTATTTTGGAAATAACACGGCATTTTTTTCAACATCAGCTGACCCAGAGGCTTGCCTTCTTTCCCTGCCACAGTGTGAATGGTTCAGCTCCTAGGCTCTCCGTATCACAAGGTACAGACAGCTTTGGGAATAGATTTCTCCCACGACTTAAACCCGAGACATAAGAACATGTCCTCAAAAAGCATTGCTAGGAGCAGAGAGGGAGCAGCTTACAGGTGGATTTCCTATTCCTGAGATGTAGCTAAAAATGATGCTACATGTGAGAGAGACCATCCCGAGACAGAGTACCCGGGTCACAGTGACGTTATGTTCCACTGTGCTCCTCAAATTCCAACAGCATCAGGGAGGAAGGTAACAAAGAAAGCGCAGCTAGGCAAAAATTTCCCTTCTAAAAGTACACTAAAATTCTCTGCTACAACAGAAGAAAGAATTAAAGATCCAAGTACAAGACCATTCTGCATGCCTAAAAGGTCTCCATCCTCAGGCTTATATTGAGATTCATCTTCAAACAAAAGAAATCCTTCTCACTTCTCCTTTAGGAAGTCAAAGGAACCACTAGAATTAAACCACCTGTCAGTTAGCCATTACTTTGTGAGATCCCTTCACCCTCTTGACTTAAGTTTGCTCTTTTGTAAAATGAAGTGCTCTCATCCTAATAACATTTCTTCAGATTATCACCTCTTGTGATGAGTCTGAGCCTTAAGATAACAAAAAGAATTAAATTGTTCCTATCCTTTAAATTAATGTTTTCAAACTTGGAGTGAATGTACCTATTCTGCTGAAAACAGTCAAGCATCTCCGTCGGTGGGTGCTCTGCAGAAGCATTTTACGGATCGCTGATTCTCAAACTTTCCCCATCTCAACTTAGTAAATAATGAAGCACCTTCCCATTAGCAGCAAGGGTTCACAGTAGTATTAATGTGTATGAGTGGGATGATTAGGTAGCAAATATAGGAAGGGACATGTGTGAGCTGAAAATCCCCAGATAATCCTGAAAAGTCATTTCCACACCATGCTGAAAACATTATTGCAGATTTAACTCATCTACTAAAATGTATAGTCTAGAAAAATGTCAAAGGAAAGAACGTTCAAGTGGCCAGATAAACCCTAACTAGCAGAATGAGAGAGAAATTAACTCCAGGAAGCATCTGAGTATGCCTTCTCAAGTAGTCTTTGGACAGCTTCTGTACAGCAAAAGGTTAAGTAAGATAATAATTATTCAGACTTCACCCTCCTGACCCCAAGATCTAGACAGGCCAATCACAAGCTATCTACATTTGAGCTCTGAGCAACCCCTTTCAGGGACTCAGGCAACTGAAGATTTTCTGCCTAGACATCATCCTCCTGACCACAAGATCTAGGTCAGAGTAATCCTCAATTCCCATGGAATCTGCTGCATGAAGTGAGAAAAAATATGGAACTGCAGAGAGATTGCAGAACATCTCCTCCTGCATGCTTCTGAATGTTCAGATATAACTCCAAAAATTAGAAAAAAAACAAAAACAAAAACATAAATCTATCAGATCACCAGAAACAACCACAGAGGCACAAGAAATCTAAGAAGCCAAGAAAAATCTCTGTCCACAATGGAAAAAACTAACTCCTTATCCTGCACAGACAATAAATACAGTGGAATGCCTGGACATGTCAGATAAAGAATGTAGAATATTCGTAGTGACAAAGCTAACAGATGCAAGAGAAGAGAGGAAACAAACTCCAGAAGATGCAGGAGAAAAAAGACAACAAAATCTAGGACATGAGGAAGTTCTTGCATAATCTAAAACAGGAAATACACACCATAAAAAAGAATGAAATGGAATTGTTCGAGATGAAAGCTGTAATACACAAAATTAAAACCTCCCTTGAAAGTATCAAAAGCAGATTAGCTCATGCAGAAGACTAAATCTCAGATGTAGAAGACAGAACCTCTGACCAAAAAGACTGAGAAAATAACCCCTAAAATGAGAATAACATACAAGTGATATTAGATACCATTAAATGCCCAAACATCTGAATAATCGGTATCCCAGAAGGTGAAGAAATTAATAAGGGCATTAACAATCTATTCCATGAAATCCTGAATGAAAACTTTCCAAACCTAGACAGGCATTCAAATATCCAGACCCAAGAAATACGAATCCTAACCTTTTTTCCTGGCTTTAAGCCTTAAGCAAACTTGTCTTAACATTTTTTTATTTTGATCTAGTAAAGCTAAAACTGCTTTGCTTGAAATTAGAGAATGCATTAAAAAATAACTATTTGATGATTGCAGTAAGCTATGTAGCCCCAGCGAGGTACTACTTTATAGCATGTTTACTCTACTCATTTAGGCTTATGCCTAAAGTCAGACTTGTGTTCATAGATCTGTACATATCAGCTGCAGTTGCTATTGAAAGTATTTAGATTAATTAAGATCTTTTGTGAATCAATAAAGTGTGAAAAAGAAAAAAAACGAAAAGCAAGGAAAGCAACTGTAGCTGCCAGAGACACTGTGGGAAGAGAGTGGAAAATGGCAGAGGGTGAGACGTAGGGAATCAAAGTGGGGGGAAGAAGAAGCAAAATATATAAGAAACAAGAAATAAAAATTATTTATTGATGATTACATGTACGGTAATATCCTTAATTGAACCAATATACAGTGTATTCTGGATGAAAAGTCTCATTTTATATACTGTAATGGTGTACAGTGAATGAATATAAATACATAAATTTAAAATAAAATTAATTAATTAAAAAGAAAGGGAAAAATATAATAATTATCCAAAGGAAGGAGAATGTGAATTAGGAAAGTTTTGATTTTTAAACTTTATTCCCTTTTAAAATTAATTACGAAGCTAATGATAATTA
>NW_006159649.1:3332273-3351516 GCF_000334495.1 Tupaia belangeri chinensis
AGGAATGCAAGAAGGAAAACTCAATAGCCTCTCCCTAGAGTTCTCTTATTTCTCCACATTGAAGGAAATATTTATGGTGGGGAATATGTATATCTACATCATTCTCTATGGTTGAATAAGGAATATGTATATCTACATCATTCTCTATGGTTGAATAAGTGTACAGATTTTTAGGTATATTTTCTTGAAGGTAAAAGACAGAGACAGAGAGAGAGTGATAAGTACCCTCCAGTATCTCATGCCACAATCTGCCCCCAGCATTTCTAGCAAGATATGTCACCTAGCATGCACATGTCAACCGGAGAAGAAACTCAGGATCTTCCAAATTGATCCAGCTCCACTTGAGCCTGCCTTTGACAAAACTGAATCACATCACCATATATAAATATGGAACTACACATATGTAAAGAGATAGAGAGGTGAGCAATAGAGAGAGAAAAGAAAATCCATTAGTTTAATTATTTCTTATGGATAAGCATGCAGACATTTTCAGCTCTTTTAAAAATAAAAATTAGTTAAATATCCTTATGCATCTGTCTTATATCCTTAAATATCTTTATTTTATTTCTATAGGTTTGAGTTTCAAAAGCAGTATTATCAAGTAATAGAGTATAGTAAGTTAAATTTAAATAATTAATTAACTTAATTTATTAAATATAGTTCTATTTCTTTTTTTTTTAAAAAAAAGTTCTGCTTTTACAGTTTTACCAGATGAGAAGAATCATTTTCTCTCATCTCCCAGCAATGAACACAATGATTTCTAGAAATTTTGCTTTAATTTAAAAGTGAAAATGGCAACAATATTGCCACCTACCTGTGATCTTTGATTAGCTATTCCTAATTATTTTGCTCTAAATTATTTGTTAGTGCTCATTTTTATATTAAGTAGCTTATTTTTCCTTTTTAATTTGTGTGACATTTTTGTATATTGACCACATTTCCCTTTTGTCCAAATAAGTTACAAAAGTTTGTATTGAACACAGATTTTTAGAAACTTTAAATAACAAAATTACTATATTTCTACTTGTTTTCAGTCTTGATATTTATCTTTAATTACATTGAGGATCATCTTCATATATAAATGAACATTTACCTATGTTTGATTAGGCCTCACCTATAAAAAATGAGGGAACCAGCAGTTAGCATAATGGCTATGTCGCTGGACTCCCACGTAGTCAACCGCGGTTTGCATCCTGGACCCGGTGGCTTAGAACTCACGCCGAGTGCGTGTGCGTGCATGCCCAAGATCCTGAGAGAATGGAGGAGAAGGGATTGCGGCGTGACCATCCCCCCTATGGGGTGATTTCTCGCTTTCTATCTCTCTGTCTCTCTCTGTCTGGCAAGCGCACGCGCCCTATAGCAAAAACCTCTCCAAAAAAAAAAAAAGAGTACCCTTTTGTCTATTATTTGCTTGTACAAATTTACCACACAAATCTGAAAAAAACAAGCTTTTATTTTTTGTTCTCAACCTGCAAATGTAGTATGTTGAAAATAATTTTACAGTATTATTTTAAGAATTATTTTATTTAATTTAATTTATTATTACATTTTAGTTTAATGAGAGACAGAAAGAGAAAGTGAAAAGCAAGCTGCAGTTGGCCATGTGGGAGTCCAGTACCTAAACCACCACACCACTTGCTGGCTCCAGTTTTACAGTACTAGCATATTATCTAAGAAAAAAAGAAAAGAATGATTTATCGTGGGGTAGTTGTCTTCTATGCTATTCAATCAAAAAAGTACCCAGAAGGAATACTTCTTTACCTTTCCCATGATCATTGTATTAAAATGTTCTGTTTCAATTCTCCTTTGCCAATTCTTTCTTCCCAATTCTTCCTTCTTTCCTTTCTTCCTTATTTTTTATGCCACTTTTTAACTTACACAATGTTATTTTATTTTAAAGGATTATTTTAATCTCAGCTTCTTTCTTTCCTTTACTCTTTCTCTCTCTCTCTTTTTTTAATTTTATAAATCAAGTAATAACTACTCCTTGAAAAAAGAAGTTAAACTTTACATTCTTTTATTCTCTTGGGGAAAAATAGTGCTCGTATCACCCAAATTCTAAGATAGATAAGTGGCAAAGACTTTAAAGTATAAAATATCATAAATCCATTTGGGACACATAGATCAACTTGATGAGACACCCCTTTATTGTTTTCTAAATGTGCGAGTTAAAGCAGGAGGTATCATTTCAGAGAAAAGAAAAAAATGATTAATGAGGACAACAGCAATGATGAATTGCATGTGCTTGTGATAAAAGTCTGTCTGCAAGGAAACCTAGATCCTATCAATCTAATGAAGAAATATTTTTAAAGAATTCAAGGACCTGCTTTTTAAACATAAATTTTTCAATGTTTTATTCCATAGGATTCATTTTATTTTAGATTCTCATCATTTTTAACTTACCAGAAGTTAAATTATGAAATATTAGATACTCTTTCTCTTGTCACATTTTAATGACCTTGATAGAAGAATGATAGTTATTATTTTATTATTCAAAGAATGAGAGAGATTTTTCACAAAGTTCCTTAGGATTCTTAGGTATTTATCATTATAGCAGAGTGACCCTAAAAATGTCATTACCATGGAACAAGGCACTTAAAATTGTAGACAAGAAGTGGAATGATACCTCAATTAGGGGTGAGGACATGAATCAATTAAAAAAAAAGTTGGTCCTCCACACTATTGCCAGTCACAGAAAGGACAACCAAACTACCAAATACATCTCTATTGAGAAAGTAAATTGGGAAATCCTACATTGCCGTATTTGCCATATAACATATTTAACAGGATTTAGTATCGCCTATGAAATTTTGTAGACCTGCAGATAAGGACAGTGATCCTCCATTAACTATAAGGTTACTTATCACTATTACTGACATTGATTAAGCATGTACTTGTGCCTAGCACATAATGAATGGATTATACTTTCTAACTAGTCCCCGAAAAAGGCCACTGAAAAGAACTCTGGCTCAGTTCACTTTATGAGAGGCCCAGCAGAAGTTACAGATCTCCACATTTCAACACTACCGCAGGCGTATGGGAGTATGAGATCCATGTCTTTTGGTCTAATGCCAAAAATCTTTAATGCCTGATTAACTATACCTCAGAAAGTTGTAATGAGTGGTACATGCAGAGGTAATGGATCTTCTGCATTTTAATAAAGATTTTGAAGTGACAGAGAAATGGAGAAGGGTAGAGAAGAATGACGAGACTCTTTGAATATTTCTAAAATGGTACTTGTTCTGATGCTCCATATCAGTACAAGTGTGTCCCAAGCAGTGGATATAGACAGGTGTGAAATATTCAATGCTGGGTGGTAAAACCTATTGAATGATTGGGGCAGTAGTTTCAAGAATTTCCTGGGACCAGCAGTTGGCGTAATGGCTTTGTCGCTGGACTCCCCATGTAGTAGACTATGGTTCAAGTCCCAGATCTGGTGGCTTAAACTCATGCTGGGCATGTGTGCGTGCGTGCCCAAGATCCCTAGAGGAGAGTGGAGTTAGAAGGGATTGTGGCATGACCATGGCCATCCCTCCTGGAGGGTGATTTCTTACTTTCTGTTTCTCTGTCTCTGTCTTTCTGGCGAGAGCATGACCCCCATAGCAAAACACCTCTCAAAAAAAAGAAAAAAAAAAAAAGAAAAGAAAAGAATTCCCTGACCAATGAGCAATAGCTAGGCAGCACAAGTAGACAAGGTGCTAATGATTTTTTTCCAAAAAAGTTGGAAGGATTAATAGATCTTAAAGTTTATTTGCTTCATTATTTAATGAGAGAGTGAGAGAGAGACAGAAACCCTTAATAGAGTCTTGATGTCACAATCCCTCCAGCTATCCAGCCAAGCAGGATTACATATGCCATTCAGGTATTCCCAGCATGTCTAAGGTCAACCTGCGATCTGAAAAATGAACCTTCTCAACATGACACAATGGTGAGTTACCACCTATGCCACAGCAGTTGGGTCAGAATAAAATCAATTGAGGTTCACATATACTTTTACTAACAAACATTAGAGAGTTGTATTGAAAGTATGGTATTCTAAATACACACACACACAAGGGTAATTTAAAACATATGCTCTCTTCTACTCCATGTAGAAAATGACAACATTGTATATATTTTTTAAATTGAGCCTAAATTCAGTATCTTCATGAGGCTGATAAGCTACACCTTTTGAGCATCATGAAGACAGATGACAAACTCCATCACAGTCTATTTGGAAAAATATATAACTCAAGAGGCAATGCCATAGACATAGAATTATTATAATGTTCTCTGTAAGAGATAGAGTTCTTCTTATAATTCTAAAGTGTATTTGGATTTATCACAGCTCATGGGCCCATTTTCTGACTCAAAGCTGGTTCTTTCTTTTACACTCCATATTGGCTTTTAGCTTTGCTTGAAGGAGAATTATCATATAATTTTGATGAAATATTGCTCACACAGTTGTAACTTATATAAATAACATGTATAACCGTCTACACAAAATCTTTCCTTTATTTGTGACAAGCTTAATGCAAGAGTTATCTGACTATAGCTAAGCCCAATTTTCTATATGGAAATATTTACAGTATGATGAGATATTATGCAAACACCACTACAGAGTTGACAATAAAACTTTTGGGCTTGCTTTTTAATTTAGCAATACCTGTAGCTTACAGAAAAGTATTAAAGGTCATACTATGTAGCTTTAACTCAGCCTCCCTAATGCAAACATCTTAACCAAAAAACAGGAAAACAAAATTGATGCAATAATATTAATGGCCCTACGGACCTTCAAATTTCACCAATTTTCCACTAACGTCTTTTTTTTTTTCTGTTTCAGTATCCAATCCAAGAGTCTACACTGTACTTAGTTATTGTGCCTCCTTATTCAATGCTGGGTGGTAAAACCTATTGAATGATTGGGGCAGTAGTTTCAAGAATTTCCTGGGACCAGCAGTTGGCGTAATGGCTTTGTCGCTGGACTCCCCATGTAGTAGACTATGGTTCAAGTCCCAGATCTGGTGGCTTAAACTCATGCTGGGCATGTGTGCGTGCGTGCCCAAGATCCCTAGAGGAGAGTGGAGTTAGAAGGGATTGTGGCATGACCATGGCCATCCCTCCTGGAGGGTGATTTCTTACTTTCTGTTTCTCTGTCTCTGTCTTTCTGGCGAGAGCATGACCCCCATAGCAAAACACCTCTCAAAAAAAAGAAAAAAAAAAAAAGAAAAGAAAAGAATTCCCTGACCAATGATCAATAGCTAGGCAGCACAAGTAGACAAGGTGCTAATGATTTTTTTCCAAAAAAGTTGGAAGGATTAATAGATCTTAAAGTTTATTTGCTTCATTATTTAATGAGAGAGTGAGAGAGAGACAGAAACCCTTAATAGAGTCTTGATGTCACAATCCCTCCAGCTATCCAGCCAAGCAGGATTACATATGCCATTCAGGTATTCCCAGCATGTCTAAGGTCAACCTGCGATCTGAAAAATGAACCTTCTCAACATGACACAATGGTGAGTTACCACCTATGCCACAGCAGTTGGGTCAGAATAAAATCAATTGAGGTTCACATATACTTTTACTAACAAACATTAGAGAGTTGTATTGAAAGTATGGTATTCTAAATACACACACACACAAGGGTAATTTAAAACATATGCTCTCTTCTACTCCATGTAGAAAATGACAACATTGTATATATTTTTTAAATTGAGCCTAAATTCAGTATCTTCATGAGGCTGATAAGCTACACCTTTTGAGCATCATGAAGACAGATGACAAACTCCATCACAGTCTATTTGGAAAAATATATAACTCAAGAGGCAATGCCATAGACATAGAATTATTATAATGTTCTCTGTAAGAGATAGAGTTCTTCTTATAATTCTAAAGTGTATTTGGATTTATCACAGCTCATGGGCCCATTTTCTGACTCAAAGCTGGTTCTTTCTTTTACACTCCATATTGGCTTTTAGCTTTGCTTGAAGGAGAATTATCATATAATTTTGATGAAATATTGCTCACACAGTTGTAACTTATATAAATAACATGTATAACCGTCTACACAAAATCTTTCCTTTATTTGTGACAAGCTTAATGCAAGAGTTATCTGACTATAGCTAAGCCCAATTTTCTATATGGAAATATTTACAGTATGATGAGATATTATGCAAACACCACTACAGAGTTGACAATAAAACTTTTGGGCTTGCTTTTTAATTTAGCAATACCTGTAGCTTACAGAAAAGTATTAAAGGTCATACTATGTAGCTTTAACTCAGCCTCCCTAATGCAAACATCTTAACCAAAAAACAGGAAAACAAAATTGATGCAATAATATTAATGGCCCTACGGACCTTCAAATTTCACCAATTTTCCACTAACGTCTTTTTTTTTTTCTGTTTCAGTATCCAATCCAAGAGTCTACACTGTACTTAGTTATTGTGCCTCCTTAGTCTCCCCCAACGTAATAGTTTTTTCTGTCTTTTAGTATCTTGACACATTAAAGAGTACTTAGTTGACTTTATTTAAGTTGTGTTTATTTTTCTCATGATTAAATAGAGGCTATGTGGGTTGACAAAAATACCACAGAAAAGAAATGACCTTCTGATGCATCATATCAAGAGGTCCATTATATTGCTATGTCTTATTATTGGTGATGTTAGCCTTTCTCACATGACAAAAGTCATGTCTGCCATATGTCTGCACTGTAAAGGCTCTATTCATATTATTATTATGTTGTGGATATTATCATTTGTTGTTATTGTTGTTGCTCAGTTTCCTCTTTGGTAGTTGGGAGTTCCTTTCAGTATGTCACATTTTAATAATTTTCAACACCTTTATTTTCTGGCATGCCAAGATATTTCAGTCTCTTCATATTATTTTTTTAGTCTGGTTTTGGAATCAGCCATTTTTCTAAGGAGCTCTGATTTCTCATATTTGAGAATAGATTTTCCTTTTTTAATTTGCCAGAAGGTGGATTCAACTCACTGGAGAGAGACAGAGAGAGAAAGGGAAAGGGAAGGAAGAAAGACAACCCTTCCCCATATGGGGAATGGTCATGCTGCAAGCCTTTCTCTCTCCATCTCCCTCCTTTCAGGATTTCAGGCACCCACACTCAAGCACCCAGCATATTTCCCAGTCTACCAGGTCTGGGAATCCAACTATGCAGTCCACTGTATGATCCAGCCTGGCCTAAGATCAGACTTTAAAAGTCATAATCGCAATTTAAGTGCTCTCTTGGACGAGCCCCAAGGTGTAACAGTTAGGTACAATATATAGGGAGCTGGATACCACATAGCCTACTGTGGTTTAAATCTTGGGTCACAGAGGCTTGAAAAAAATGCCAGGCTCTTATACATGGGTGCTCCAAATCCTGATGGGAGGAAAAAGGATTGTGGCATGAGCATGCTCCATTGGGATGAGTGCTTTTTCTCTCTCTCATTTTTTCCCTCATTCTCTCTGACAAGTACACATGCCCTCTGGCAATTAAAAAAAAAAAAAAAGTCTTCGACATTTTACTGGGATTCCATGGCTTCTAAGCAACCCCAAAGAAACTTAGTGAAAATATATGTACACACTAACCTGTGTATATGTACATATCTACATTTAATTCTTTATGTATATATGGATGTCTGTATCTATATCTATGCATTGTCTTTCTCTAGCTAGCTAGTGTCTATCATCTTTTCACCTTTCTATCAAATGAATTGACACTCCTACTCCTATTTCAATCCAAGGAATTCTTTTAAACCTTCACCTTTTCTTATTCATATCATTTTCCTCCACCAGTGAGAAACCCTACTCTTGTTATCTACAATAAGTTCACCTATTTGTTGAATCCCAATATAAAGAAAGTATTTTTCAGATTTTATAGCACATCTTTGCAAAGAAATATTGCCATAACTAGAGTATGGTATGCTGTACAGTTCAGTTATTTTTTCCTCCATCTTGTACAAAATATTGTTTTCCAGTGTTTTGTAGTTTATTTAATTTCTTCCCAACTCTCTTAAATGTAGTTATGTGATGGAAAACCTAAAATTAAGGCCAATATTATGTGTCTTTTTATTATCTGTTAAAATTGGGAGTGCCTCAAGCAGCCTAACCACAAGCTTTCCTCGTCATTCCTCATCCACAGAGATCTCCCAACCAGCAACCTAGTCAAATGGAGTAGGTGCCATTCCCGCTTCTCCCTGATACTGGGAATCAGTGGCCTAACAGGCATAAGGATTTGTCAAACCAAGCCAATAACATCTTCCTACAGGAACCAGGGGTCTCTACATGACTTCATTAAGTTTACTTTCCTTAATCTTTATGGCATTGAGTTGTTTTTAAAAGTTACAGTTTTAACAAACTCTAGGTATTTTGTTAGGTGTTGTAATTTGCTTGGTTGACAATGAAGACAAGGCTAATGAGTCTTCTTTTCTTCATAGTACCCTAGATTTTACCTTTTTATTTCCCTCTTCCCTACCCAGTTGCTAAAAAATGTTTTTCTCTTCCTTTATAGTTTACTTTTCCTCCCCTAGAAATTATATTGTTGAAAGATACTCCTTTATGTATGTATATTGTGTGGCTCATTTCTTACAGCTCATGCACTTAATTGCCCTGAAGCTCTCACTGCATTTTCAGGCTTACGGTAGGCGTAATATTTCATATGCCAACTTTAGATTAATATTGGGTACCTTCTGTAGTTTCTTTTTTCTGACTTCCTCACAGTATTTTATAGTTTTTGCTTACCAAGAAGCCTAGAGACACAGGAAGACTGGAGTTAGAAGTGCAAAGGAAAACAGAATATTTACAGATAAGAATACTACTCAATCTTGGGACCAGTATATGGCATAATGTTATGTTGCTGGACTCCCACGTAGTTTACCGTGGTTCGAGTCCTGGACCCAGTGGCTTAAAACTCATGCTGTGCATGTGTGTCCAAGATCACAAGAAGAGAATGGAGGAGAAGGGATTGTGGTGTGGACATCCCTCCCAGGAGGGGGTGATTTCTTGCTTTCTGTCTCTTTAGTGAGTGCACACACCCTATAACAAAAAATATTTCTTAAGAGACCAGCAGTTAGTGTAATGGCTATGTCGCTGGACTCCCATGTAGTTGACCACGGTCCGAGTCCTGGACCCAGTGGCTTAAACTCACGCTGGGTGTGTATGCGTGCGTGCCTGAGAGCCCAAGAGAAGAATGGAGGAGAAGGGATTGCAGTATGGCCATCCCCCTGGGGGGTGATTTCTTGCTTTCTGTCTCTTTGTCTCTGTCTGTCTTTCTGGTGAGCACACGTGCCCTATAGCAAAAAACTCTCAAAAAAAAAAATCTCTTAAAAGAAAAATACTACTATTTAACCTTAAAAAAGAAAGAGAGCCTATTATTTGCAGTAATGTGGATGGACCTGGAGGACATTATGTTCATTGAAATAAACCATGCACCAAAAGACAAATGCCACCTAATCTCAATATATTTCTATGTCATGGTTCCAGTGACTTTTAGATCCATCAGAGGAAATTAGTTCTCTGAGAGCTGGTTTCTATAGGAGAGATAGAACAAGCTGCTCACTCTCCTTGCATGAAACTGCCCACCTCAGTGCTCCCCCCACACATGCTGTCGGCCTAGGCTTTTGGACTTGCCAGTCTCCAGAATTATGAGTTAATAAATTAACTTTTATATTTTCATAAAATCACTTAGGCTATGTATTTTGTTAACAACCCCAAAATGGCTTAGACAGGTGGGAACTAACAAGTTGATCTCATGGAATTAGGGACTAGAATGGTGGTTTCCACAAACTTGGGATTAGAAATGTGGGGAGATATTACTCAAAAGATACAGTTTCCAGGAGATAGAAGGAATAAGTTCAAGAGATACATTGTATAACATGACTATAGTTAGTCACAATTCTCTTCTTGAAATTTCCTAGCAAATAGAGATTTTAAGTGTTCTTACCAAAAAGAAGTATGAGAAATAATGTACATGTTAATTATCTCTATTTCACCATTCCGCAATGTATACATACTTCAAAACAATATGTTACATACAATTAATATATACAATTTTTATTTGGCAGAGAGAGAGAGAAAGAAGAAAAGAAGGGAGAAAAAAGAAAGGATGGATGTGAAAGATCATACACTAAGGTGGCATATATTTTTTCTTTCTGTTCACAATTATTTTGAATTTGGAGCATTCCCTGAAGTCCAATTATTCTTCTCAAGGATGATTTTTGTGTAACTTCATTTTACCCTTCTTATATTTTTTTGTATTATTTTGTATTATTACCAGAAGATAGCATTGTCTGCAGTTCTCAGTCAGGTTTACATAATCTAAAGTCATATGATCATTTGTGATGAGCATTTTGTGTGCCAACACTTTAGTAAACCCATCTCTTTCTAAGTCATTTACGTAGGGGAGAGGTCAGGCTCATGACAATTTCTCAGAGTTATTGAATCAGAAACTCCTTAGTACAGATAAGGCTAAGAAAAAAATGTAGTATAAACTTTATGAAAAGAAAAGGAAGTACTGATATTCTAGACAGATAATCCAACCAGGTCTCTCTGTGAAATTTAAATAGTAATCCTGTCCACCATTTTGGAAAAAAGAAAAGGCTAGATGAGACTGACTGAAAAGGATGTCTTCTTTTTATTTTTTAGAGGCTTTTTTTTTTGCTACAGGGAGTGCGTGCTCTCCAGACAGACAGAGAGAGACAGAGAGACAGAAAGCGAGAAATCACCCCCAAGGGGAGATGGCCACACTGCAATCCATTCTCCTCCATTCTCCTCTCGGGATCTTGGGCACACACGCACACGCACCCAGCATGAGTTTTAAGCTACCAGGTCCGGGACGCGAACCGTGGTCGACTACATGGAAGTCCAGCGACATAGCCATTAAGCCAACTGCTGGTCCCAAGGATGTTTTCTTGTGCACCCACTGCATCTACCTGTGTGCTGCTATTCTGTTTCAGAAAGCAGACAGGAATGGGTATGAGAAGGAAGAACCCATTACGGTTGCTGACATGCGACAAAAGCTCACTTGTTAACCCAAGTGAGCTTGCAGTAGAATTGTTTCAGGGCAGTGATTTGTTCGTTCCCTGGAATCAAGGAGTCTGGTGATTTTGACAGATTTCTCATTTCCAGATATATTTAGCTCACTCCTTGCAGTAGTGCAAGTACAAAGCTATAATTTTTTGATTCAGGTTTGTTGGTCAAAGAGGCTAACAAGGCCTCACTTCTTTGTTGACTTTTGGCTGTACAAAGCAGCTCTAACTCAATTTGCCATGCGCTAACTGCAGCAGGTAACAAGGTTCGCAGATTTTAAAATACGTGTCTCATCCTCAATTCACCAACCTTACTGGAAATATTAGGTTGTTGGGGAAAAGTCATGACACATTTTTGCATAGAACACCATAGAAATATACGCCGTGACTTTTCCAACAACCCAATATAATCCAGTCTATCTCCCTACTGAAAATGATTTGCAAAAAACATTTATGTGCTTCACATGTTTGTTCATTCGTCATCATGCAACTGATGAAACATCTTACAGATGTACATAGATATAAATGTGTAAGTATAAAGTGTTACACAGAGAGCCTAACATACTGTCAGTAATCTGGTTAAATAGGATTAAAGATGGGAGAAATTTATTAAAATTGAAAATTGACGACAGAAATTGAGGAGCAAAACCACTCTGAATTCTGTTACTACTGTCTATTCACAAGTAGCTCATGGGAAAGGATTAAGGTGAGACTGGAAACAGTTGGGTGTTATTAGTAGACACCTAACAAAAAGAAAGTAAAGGACTATTCACTGGAAACCTTGATTATTTTATCAAAATTATGTCAAATTTCTATAGACCCACAAAATAATAACATATTTGGAGAAATATTTATGTAATGTTTTAGGTAATACAACTGTGTCTAGATCACAATTCAAGACACTAAAATGAAACCTGAAATCAGGGCAGTCAAAAACATCAGTCAGTCATTCACAAGACTATGTGAAATAGCAACAGATTTTTTTTTTTTACTTTTTAATTTAATTTTAATTTTTATTTATTTACTTATTTTTTGAGAGGTTTTTGCTATAGGGCACGTGCACTTGCCATAAGGACAGAAAGAGACAGAGAGACATAAAGCTAGAAATCACCCCCCCAGGGGGGATGGCCACACTGCAATCCCTTCTCCTCCATTCTCCTCTCAGGATCTTGGGCACACACGCACATGTGCCTGGCATGAGTTTAAGCCACCAGGTCTGGGACTCAAACCGTGGTCGATTACATGGGAGTCCAGTGACATAGCCATTACGCTAACTGCTGGTCCCAGATTTTCTAAACTGATTCAAAGAAGGGTTCCTGGTTTAAGAGCAAGGAGCAATTAAATTGATGTCTGACAGGCCAGAGCATCCAAATGACCAATGTACCTGTAACTTGATACTCTAAAGCTCATAAAAGTAACATAACAACTTGTCACCTTAAAAATGTTTTATGAAGCAGTTGTATTCTGGAGGAATTGCAGGAACTTACAGTACAAGCTCAGGAAATGGTCTTTACTGTTCTTACACCCATCTTTGGAGGTTGGATCAACATTGCTGAATTGAAATCATGCTAAAATGAACAAGTTTATCCATACCCTTCAAGGAAAGTTTAGCAATATCAAAATTCCCAGTTGCTAAGGAAGCATGATTCTTGAATTGTTTTGCCAGTTTCTCTTAATATTTTCATAGATTATTTGGCTCTGTTTTGTTTTCTTTTGTCCTGGAACTACCTCTTTTCAATAAATAAGGGTAAATGCATTTGAACCAATTTCTTACCAAACTTTGGAGAAAACAGATGATTAAGTGAACACTTTTGTTTATAATTTTTCTTAGGAAAAATGATATATTTCATATGCCCCATAGCCACCTCTATTATTCCTTCTATTTTGCATGTACTCTTATCATAATAAAATTTGATTTCATTATTTTATATACTATATTCCTCAGCTATAATCTCTTTAATTCACCTTTGCATACTCAGTTGATAATGGTCTTCTGATATCCAGAACTATGATAGAATAAATTTCTATTGTTTTTAAGTCACCAAGTTTATAATAATATGTCACAACAGCCTTAGGAAACTAATACAGTATGGAACCATTTTGTCTTTCATCATTAAGTATGTTATGAAGTATAAATTTTTCATAAATGTACAGTTTATGTATTAAGAAGCAATATATAAAGGAAAAGGCAGAAATGTTTTGGGCCAGACAGGGAACATAGATACCGCACATACAGTAAGTCCAAAGGGCAGAGTTGAGATAACTAGGATAAAGAGACAAGCTGTAGAAAGTTAGTGACAATATCTTCTAGTCCTGGCCTCAGCTCTAGAACCTTTTATTAAAAGCATATTTCTCAGGGACCAGCAGATGGTGTAATGGTTACATCGCTGGACTCCCATGTAGTTGACCATGGTTCAAGTCCCAGGCCTGGCAGCTTAAAACTCACACCAGGTGCATGTGCGTGCTGGCCCAAAAATCCAAAAAAGAGAATGGAGGAGAAAGATTGTGGTGTGTCCATTTCCCCTGGGAGGTGATTTCCTGCTTTTTATCTCTCTGTCTCTCTCTCTGTTTCTCCTTCTCTGGCAAGTACACATACCCTGTAACAAAAAATCTATTCGCGCCCTATAGCGAAAACTTCTCAAAAAAAAAAAAAAAAAAGAAAGAAAATGTTTTTTTAAGATATGACACCAAAAACTCAAACAATCACAACAAAAAGATATTAGACTTTTCCAAAACCAAAATGTTTTTTGTGTCAAAGGACACCATCAAGAAAGTGAAAAAAAATGTAAGAAAATATTTGAAATCATATATCTGATAAGCATCAAATATATATCATATAAAAAAATTCTTATGATATAAAAACAAAAAGACAACACAATTAAACACAAGCAAGGTAATTAAATAGACATTGCTCCAAATATACACAAATGATAACAAACACATTAAGGGATTTTCATCACAATTAGCACTTAGAGAAATGCAACTGAAAATTATAGTGAGCTATACTTTTTACACACTAGAATGGATATTAGGGGAAAAAAACTAAAAATATCAAGTACTACTGATAATGGAGACAAAATTGAAACTCTCCTATACTGTTGGTGGAAATCTAAAATGATAAACCATTGTAAAAAAAAAAAAACAGTTTGCCAGGGGACCAGCAAATGGCATAATTGTTACTTTGCTGGACTCCCATGTAGTCAACCACAGTTCAAGTCCTGGACCTGGCAGCTTAAAACTACACTGGGCACATGTGCATGCATGACCTAAAATCTCAAGAGGAAAATGGAGGAGAAGGGATTACAATGTGGCCATCCTTCCTGGGGGATGATTTCTTATTTTCTGTCTGTCTCTCTCTGTCTCTCCAGTGTGAGCATATGCCCTATAGCAAAAATCTCTCTTAAAAAAAAGTTTGCTAAGATGTCAGAAAGTTGAACATAGATTTACCATAAGAACCAGCACTTCCACTCCTAGTTGTATACGCAGAAGAATTGAAAACATATGTTTACACAAAGCTTGTACACGGATATTAATAACAGCATTATTCATAAAAGCAAAAAACTGAAAATAACCTCACCAAAAAAGGTCCACCAGTTGATGAATGTATAAACTAAAAATGTAGTATATCCAGACTATAGAATATTATTTAATTAAAAAGGAACGAATCACAGATGAACTTTGACAGCATTGTTACATTAAAGAAGCTAGACACCAACAGTCACATATTACGCGATTCCATTTATATGAAATGTCCAGAAACAGAAAATCCATGGAGACGGAAAGTATATTACTGATTGCTAGACTGGGGGAGCGGGGAAAAATTCAGAATTCAAACTACCTTCTAATAAATACAATATTTCTTCTGATATTGATGGAAATGTTTTGAAGTGAATGTGAAAAGTATATAATATAATTAAATACCAAAAAACACTGAAATACAAAAAAAGGTACATGTCTTCTCTGGGTATTTCTCACTTTAAAATTTAATTCACATACTTAGGGTCAACAATTATACTACCTGTTATCTGCCAAAAAAGTTTTTATTTAAATAATAGGTTAGCTTTTATTAAATTTACTTTCTTACATGAATTTTAGTGTGTATATTAATTTAGGTAAGAAAAAAAGAGCAAACCTGAAAATGGAAAATGATATTAAAAGCATAAAAATGTCTTTACTCAAAGACAACATGATTTCTTTTATACTTAGATAATACTTAGGAATTTGCCAAAAAGAAAAAAGAAAACAAACAACATAAAAAACCCTAGCAGCATGAATAAGTAGACTAAGCAAAGTAAAGTTAAAAAAGGAAGAAATAGTTTCACAAACATAAAATTCTTACAAAAGTAAAATTAATTAATAATTTATAATGTATTACAATTCATTTTAGCTTTATTAAATGTATATCAAATTTCCAGGATAACTACTAAAATAATTCAATCTGAGTAAGTAATACTAGAACAGTACTAGGATGAACACTAAAAGAGTTTAACTTCCAAATTAGAAATAGGAAAATGAACAAAATTCACAAAATTGTCAGGAACATGAACCATAAACTAAACAATTCCAACCAAATGTGGTTTTTTTTGGAGAGATTTTTGCTGTAGGGTGTGTGCGCTCACCAGAAAGACAGAGAGAGACAGAGACAGAAAGCGAGAAATCACTCCCCAGGGGGAATGGCCACGCCGCAATCCCTTCTCCTCCTTTCTCCTTTTGGGATCTTGGGCACACACGCACACACGCCTGGCGTGAGTTTAAGCCACTGGGTCCGGGACTTGAACCGTGGTCAACTACATAGGAGTCCAATGACATAGCCATTACGCTAACTGCTGGTCCCTGGTTTTGTTTTTTAATTTGCCAGAGGAACACTAGCTGTAGAGAGAGAGAGAAAGTGAGAAAGCATCTCTCATGAGTAATGATCACTTTGTAAGTCTTTTTTCTCCACCTTTCCCTCCTTTAGGGATTTTGGGCATGTATTCACATGTGCCAGGTCTATTTCTCAAGTCACTGGGTGTAGCAAGTGAACTGCATAATTGAACATTTGGGATTAAGCCATCTTAACCAGGCCACATTCTGACCCAAATTCCAGCAAATTTTTAAAAAGTCTGTTTCATGCAGACTATGAAACCACTAACCAGAATGTGATTACAAAAGGATAACAGGGGCTGAAGAGTGGTAGAGAGGTAAAACATTTTGCTCCGTGAGGCAGGCTTACCTGGGAGGGTTGCTGGTTCACACCTGTAGACCTCACTGAGTAAGCTGGGCATCTCTGTGCTCACTACCAGGGCTGGCTGAAGTCACAGGTTGTATTTCAGAGTCTGGGCCTGTGGGGCTTGCTATATGTCTCTCCCTTTCTCACTCACGGAATGAAGAACTAGTCTTAAAAACATCCCAATAACGATAAGATCATTGAAATAAATGCCGTGTTTGAAATGTGCTGAGATGGATGACATTGTGCACAACCCTACCATGTTATCACATGGCTCCATATAGGTCCTCTCTTCTACCTTGAGCTGGTGGGAACCAGGTGCCCACAGAGCAGTAACTAAGGAAAGAAGATGGTGAAGGAGAGCAAGCAGAAACTAGAGTTGAACCTTGATGATTTCTAGTGTTTCTGCGACTTAAAATAAAGAATGCTAGTTGCCAGCTGGGACTGTGCTTTGTTTTCCATACCTAGGAAAACAGAGGACTCACAGACCTTGCATCAGCTCTGACTAGAGCATCACATATGGCCCATCTTTAGCCAGGCTTTCAGCGGTGTGCTCTCAGCCATTGCTAACTGCTTGAAATATTTATAGTTTTACAGTGGTGTTATATGATGTATATGTTCCCACAGGCCTTGGTGAATAGCATGACTTATGAATTTACTGAATTCCAAAACAGATTTATATATTTCCTTTTGGCTATGCTTTATTGGATGCTTACTCCTATCCAGACACATAGAAGACCCTGTCTGGAGGGTATCTTGCCAATCACTGCACTAACAAGCAAAGTGAAAAACAGCAAAGCATTTCAAGCCGAATAAAAATTCATCTTCACATAAGTACTTTTCTGCAACGGAGAAAAGAAATACTGAATGCTTGCTGATGAGTAGAGTTTGCTGGTAAATGAGACACTTGCTTCATACTACCTTATAAGCAGTAGTGGGTACTCCCAACTTAGTGCCAATGTGGAGAGAAAGAAGTCAAGTTGTGGAGTATTGTGCTAAATGCAGGCCTGATTTTGGGTAGCACAGTATGGTGTAACATAGCCTAGAAAGCTAAGCAACATAGAAATTTAAGAAGTATTTTCAGTGGGCCAGCCAGTGGCCTGGTGGTTAAGTTGGCTGGATCCCACTGTGTAGTTTGAGCACTAGATCCAGCAGATTGAGAATCACACCAAGTGTGTGTGTGTGTGCATGCTCTAAATCCTGAGAAGAATGGAAAAGGGATTGCAGTGTTATCATCCCACTGGGAGAGGGGAGGGATTTTTCATTCCCTTTCTCTCTCTGTCTCTTTGGCCTGGAAAATGCTCATGGCCTACAGCTAAATTTTAAAATATTAAAAAAAATTAAATTATAGGGGCCAGCAGTGGAATGGTGATTAAGGCACTGGACTCCCACATGGTTGACCATGGTTTGAGTCCCAGATTCTTTGGCTTGAAAATCACACTGGGTATGTGTATATACATGCTCAAAATCCTGAGAGGGAATTTTGGCATGGCTATTCCCCTGGTGAGTGAGTTTTCATTTTTCCCTCTCTCTGTCTCTCTCCAGAAAGCACAAGTACCCTATGGCAAAAAAATAAAAAAATAAAAATAAATAAAAATAAGTTGAAAAAAGATTTTAAGAGCATTTATTTGCGCCCACCTCTATTCCACCAAAATCCACCTGTGCCTCCACATGTATGTGTATGCAGATATACATATAAAACTTTAAATAGTTGATGAAAAGATAAAATTATTCATTTATTTTTTACAAAGAAATTGACATTCATACAAAGTCTGTTCATATATGCATCTACATGAACTTTTTGAAGCCCCTCATATGTATTTATGCATAAGTATACACATACATATACATGTTCATATTCATCTATATGTTTTCAAAGTCACAAGGGCTTAAACTACCTGTGCAGAGTGATTAATGAAAGCTCTTATTATAGTTGATGTTTTTCTTCTCATAATGAAAGTATGTCTGTATCGCTTGAAACTTGAAAGTTGTATTTTCCTCCAAAACTTGGATTATTGAACAGGGGAACAAGGGTTTTGTTGCTTGAGTCTTCTCTCAGTCAGACATCCAATTATTACTTCCTTTTAAGGAAGAGTGTTTTACAGGATAAAAAATAATTACATATATTTAGTCTGAGGTCTTTGAAACTATATTTTATTTAGACTTGTCTGTACTCACAAGTGCAGACAGAATTCACTGAAATGGTAATAGCATAGCAAAAGGGTTTTCAACTCAATTACTCATCAAATAGGAATCTTAGAGAGAGTGAGCTTCAAAAGTTCTCTGACATCTCTTTTTGGAAAGGGCCAGTAACATGTTTTTAGAAGTTTTAAATCTGAACATTTCTTAATTAGTCAAGTAATAAATGAAGGCCACTTATACCTTGGGAACAAAAAGATGTTTATGAGTCATTCGTTTATGAGCAATCACGATCTGTTTCCTAAATATATGAAAGAAAGATAAAAATCATAGGTCAAGGGCTAATTTGCTTATAGATTTAGAGTTTTATAAATACATACTATCTTCTCTTAAAATGCTATCAGACAATATTTTAGGATATTTATCTTTTATTTTTATTTATTTTTTCATTGACAGAGGGGAAAGTGTGCTTGCTAGAGACAAAGAGTGGCAGGAGTAGGAGGAGAAAACACCCTCCAGGGGACATTGTCACACCAATTCCCCTCCCTTCCACTACTCCAACCTGTCAGGATATGGGGAACATATACACGCACATTCAGTATGTTCTTCAAGCCACTGGAACTGGGACTCAAACCATGGTTGGCCGTGTGTACTCTAGTACTTCCAACTACTAAACTATGGCCCAGAATTTTCTTCCTTACCTTATGGTCATAGGGCAATAAAACTTGAATCTGAAATGTTATCAATTTTTTTTAAGAATATACATCATTTCCTCAAGTGGTCACCTGAGATGAGTGTGATAGTTCAATTTAAGCTTCTCCTCCTCATTAGCAGAATTCAGGCCAGTGTACTGGAAGAAGTAAGTCTCCCATTTCAAGGCCATCTGTCAGCAGGA
>NW_006159649.1:3351547-3364823 GCF_000334495.1 Tupaia belangeri chinensis
TTTTCAATTCCTAGAGGCCACCTTCATTCTTTGCTACCTTCATTCTAACTTCGGGACAACAGTGGTTTGTTAACTCCTATTTGAATACCTTCCTCCAGGGAAGGCCTGTTCTCTTTCCAGGACTTACCTGATTAAGTCAGATTCAACCAAGGCAATTTCCTTTCTTAAAAGTCAACCACTTTGGTTCCTTCATGACATCTACAAAATCCTTCACAATGGATCCTACACTAGTGTGTAGAGGAGTTATCTTAGAATTAATAGCTGGGGAATCTTGAAAAACATTTTAAAATTCTGCCTGCCCTATATACATTTGAACATTTCCTTAAGAGCCACTTTATTATCTCCAGAAAGAACTCATATCATCTTTGAATAAATATAAAACTAGCATGTGACTGTGAACCCCTTGAAGGCAGCAAACATGTTTCTCTTAGCATGCCAGGAACTCACATCAATCTTTGTGCAAGAAATGATAGTTAAATAAACACATCAAAAATCACATTATTTAAAAACAACTTTTGCTTATTTTAAAAGATTTTCAGAATAAAAATGGAGTCATTTATGTCAACCCTGACTTTACTGAGCTGGGAAGTCTATGGAGGAGGTGTTTCTTCATGCCAGAAAGCCTGATAACAAGAACTGGTTATTTAGAGAACCTGCCAGAATCATAACTTCACAACCCAACACAAGAACTAATTCTGTATAAACAATTGCCCAAATACTCTGTCTACCCTTGGATTGATGCCACCCTCTTTTTGGTCCTGGTAGTCAGAGATAATTGTCCCCAGATGTCTAGTATAATCCCTCCTACCCCTTCCCACCCATCTGTGAATTTTGCCTTTAAAATGTGTCCAAGAATTTTAAGGCCTTAGTGACCATGTTCTGGGGCTACCTGAAATACGCCTGCTTGGACTGTTATGCTGGCTGTTATCACTCATGTTTAGATTTAAAATAAACCTCTTTTAAGTATTTTAGAGTTCAATTTATTTTAGACTAACATTATTTAGGTAAAATGTACATAATTGTGATTCAAACTCACTCTACCATTTGGAGTCACATACAGTAAAACCAGTATCAAAACATTTTAAGTCATCTGCAATTTTTTTCTTTCTTTAAATAGTTATTTATTTAATAGTATTTACTATTATCATTTCTTTTAAATTTGCTATAAGGGACATGCATTTTCTAAGTCTGTGAAAGAAAGATACAGAGAAAGAGAAAGTGAGGAAGCAAGCTGGGACTCGAACCACAGTTGGCCATGTGGAATGACAGTACAGTGCCTTAACCACCATGCCAAATGCTGGCCCACTAATTTTTTCCTATCCTTGAGTTTTTTTCATCTCCAGACTATACATTTCTAACTTTATTAGCCTTTTATTGCACGTGCTTCCTAATTTCCATTACTATCTTGTTAACATCTTGGACATTTTAATTTATTTTCATTTTAGTGCTTATGAAAGGCCACAGAATTCTGGATATTTTCTGCCATGTTGTTGTGATTTTATTTTTTTGATATTTTTGTTTTATTGGTTCAAACTACAGTAGGATGATTATCAACTGGGTTTGAATGCCATATTTCTATAAAACAGTCCAGATGCCAATAGCATTTCAGAAGTCGCATATGTTAACCTATTGAAAATGTTAACCTATTGAACCCATAATCTAATAAACCCCTTAACTTCTTAAAAAGATATAATACTGCTAGTCATGGCCCCTTAAAAGTAGGTAGTTTTAGATACAAAGCATATTGATTTTTATTAATCTTTATCATTAGACTTAAGACTTTCACTCAAATCCTTTAAAATTACTTAAGAACCTGACTGTGTCATCAAATATGTTATTTGAATACCTTCTCTTTCTTTCCTTCATTTTTATGACTCCATTGGCTAAATGTCAGATTCAATCTATATCTCCTACTTACTCATAGAAGCTATTGACCAAAACATAAACTCAATCTTGACCAGAGTCAAGTGTAACTGGCTTATATGTTGGCATTAATTCAAGAAGCAGCACTCAACTCTTTACCAATGTATTTGATAATGTTATTTCCCAAGAGAAATTTTCAAAATGTAGTTATATTCACTTTTAAATATTTATCCAATTTAGGGAACCAGCGGTTAGTGTAATGGTTATGTCGCTGGATTCCCACGTAGTTGACCGCCGTTCGCATCCCAGACCCGGTGGCTTAAAACTCACGTCGGGCGCGTGTGCGTGCGTGCCCAAGATCCCGAGAGGAGAATGGAGGAGAAGGGATTGTGGCGTGACCATCCCCCCGGGGGATAATTTCTCGCTTTCTGTCTCTATGGCTCTCTCTGTCTTTCTGGCGAGCACACGCACCCTACAGCAAAAACCTCTCAAAAAAAAATTATCCAATTTAGATAAATTATGTCTACAATAGTTTTCTCACAGGTCAAATGAGATAGTTCAATGTAATTGTCAAAAAAAAAAAATACGGCTTTACAACATTAAAGAGGGACCAACAGATGGTGTAATGGTTATGTCACTGGACTCCTGCATAGTTAATTGCTGTTCAAGTCTGAGACCTGGTGGCTTAAAACTCACACCAAGCGCATGTGCATGTGTACCTAAAATCCCAAGAGGAGAATGGAGGAGAAAGGATCATGGCAAGACCATCACCCCTAGGGGTTATTTCTCAATTTGTGTCTCTCTGTCTCTCTGAAGAACACACATGCCCTATAGCAAATATTTTTCTTTTAAAAAATTAAGGAGAAACTTATTGAACATTAGTTTTGACTTTAGCATTAAATTAGCATGAAAAATTTGAATTTTATTACATCTTGTTCTCTCACTTTTAAAATGAAATCTGACCATAAAAGGCATATTTTGAAAGATAATTAATGTTATTTGTTGTATGTTTTTTAACTGCCTGAGAGAGTGTATGCATTTGCCAGATAGACAGGGACTGGGTAAAAGCACCCCCAATAGAGTGCAATCATGCGGCAGTATTCTCCTTCATTTTTCTGTCCTATCAGGATTTAGACCTGCTGCACAAGCACCCTGGTGTGTTTTCTCACGTTGCCAAGGCTGTGGTTGGCCATGTTGGGCCAGGCTCCCTTAACTACTAGTGTATAAGATCAGCCCATGAAACAGAATTAATTTTAAAAGTGAATTTAACCATAAAATTAAATAAGAATAGTTAGCTCATGCTGGATTCCCACGTAGTTGACCGCCGTTCGCATCCCAGACCCGGTGGCTTAAAACTCACGTCGGGCGCGTGTGCGTGCGTGCCCAAGATCCCGAGAGGAGAATGGAGGAGAAGGGATTGTGGCGTGACCATCCCCCCGGGGGATAATTTCTCGCTTTCTGTCTCTATGGCTCTCTCTGTCTTTCTGGCGAGCACACGCACCCTACAGCAAAAACCTCTCAAAAAAAAATTATCCAATTTAGATAAATTATGTCTACAATAGTTTTCTCACAGGTCAAATGAGATAGTTCAATGTAATTGTCAAAAAAAAAAAATACGGCTTTACAACATTAAAGAGGGACCAACAGATGGTGTAATGGTTATGTCACTGGACTCCTGCATAGTTAATTGCTGTTCAAGTCTGAGACCTGGTGGCTTAAAACTCACACCAAGCGCATGTGCATGTGTACCTAAAATCCCAAGAGGAGAATGGAGGAGAAAGGATCATGGCAAGACCATCACCCCTAGGGGTTATTTCTCAATTTGTGTCTCTCTGTCTCTCTGAAGAACACACATGCCCTATAGCAAATATTTTTCTTTTAAAAAATTAAGGAGAAACTTATTGAACATTAGTTTTGACTTTAGCATTAAATTAGCATGAAAAATTTGAATTTTATTACATCTTGTTCTCTCACTTTTAAAATGAAATCTGACCATAAAAGGCATATTTTGAAAGATAATTAATGTTATTTGTTGTATGTTTTTTAACTGCCTGAGAGAGTGTATGCATTTGCCAGATAGACAGGGACTGGGTAAAAGCACCCCCAATAGAGTGCAATCATGCGGCAGTATTCTCCTTCATTTTTCTGTCCTATCAGGATTTAGACCTGCTGCACAAGCACCCTGGTGTGTTTTCTCACGTTGCCAAGGCTGTGGTTGGCCATGTTGGGCCAGGCTCCCTTAACTACTAGTGTATAAGATCAGCCCATGAAACAGAATTAATTTTAAAAGTGAATTTAACCATAAAATTAAATAAGAATAGTTAGCTCATTTGCCTTAGAATTGTATAGTAAATGTAGACAAACATTTTTAAGATTTTTTCTAAAACATCCATATATAATTTGTACTTAATTTCAGACATCTGTTGTTCACTACTGGATCAGAATTTTCATTTTCTCCTTACAAGCTTTCGATTCTTATCTAAAAAATATTTAAGAGATTGACTGACTTAATTATCCATTCACTCATCAATATGTATTGAGTCCTGGTATTGATGAGTGACACACTGTGCTAGATGATTTTTAGTTAAAGAGAGCATCTTTGGGGACCAGCAGATGGCATAATGGCTACGTCATTGGATTCTGATGTAGTCGACCACAGTTCGAGTCCTGGACCTGGTGGCTTAAACTCACACCAGGTGTGTGTGCATGCATGCCCAAGATCCCAAGAGGAGAATGGAGGAGAAGGGATTGTGGCGTGACAATCCCTTGAGGGGCCCTGGGGTGGGGGGTGATTTCTCACTTTCCGTCTCTGTCTCTCTCTGTCTTTCTGGTGAGCGCACATGCCCTATAGTAAAAGCCTCTCCAAAAAAAAAAAAAAAAAGAAAAAAGATAGCATGTTTACTCATAGAAGTTAGAAGTCTGATATAGAGCAGGAAAAAGTAACACCATATAATAATACAACATATTGATGAGTATCATCAAAAAGATAACAAACAGAAGATTATCTGGTGGAAGAGAGAGAGATTATATCCTATTTCAATTGCTCCTTAAAATATTACAAGACATTTGCTATGTGTCAATAACAGTGATAAGCATTGGAGATAAAGGAATGAAAAAGGGACTATGACTTCAAGGCCTTTTTAATCTATAAATAACATCATCAAAGTCTTCTTGGATTTTTTTTGAGTTGTACTTTAAGCCATGTGTGATGTGTGATAAATTTGGAGCGGAGAAATACTGAAAGTAAGGAGAAAATTTAGAGACTATTAGAACAGCCCAGGTAAGAGACAATGAGGATGTGAACTTAGGCAACTGTTAAAGAATTCCTATTTTGAAGCCAAATGTGAGAGAATTCATTGTACTAAGTACTCATTGAATGTGGAGAAAGAAATTGAATAAATCAAGTATGCCCTAGGTTAATCAGTGTGTCTAGGAGAATAATTTCTTTATTATAAATACTGGCTTTAAGGAGAGAAACTACAGTAGAAAAGATCATTACTTTTAATGATGTGGATTGAAATGGTAGAATATTATATATTATTACTATTTCATTCCTAGGATGCTTCTTTCCATGTATCAGGAATTCAGGTACTGAAGAAACAGTGCACTCTGAAGGTTACAGGCATGGGCTCTGAAATCAGATTTCTTGGCCTCAGTTTGAATCCTGACTTTACCCCCTTGCTTCCTGAGCAATGTTGAGCCATCTGCCTAACAGTATACCGCAGCTTCTTCATCTGTAAAATGGAAATGATAGCAACAGTGTCTATCTCATATTATTCTCCCGTGCGATAAATTAATCAACACACTTTAAAACAATGCTTGGCATATAATGAGCACTCCATGCATCTTCTCATGAATCTGTATTTCCACCTGGGCCAGATTCTTGAACGCCTGGCTTAAATATTCAATTTACTACTAGACATCTTAGTTTAAACTCAACAGATACAAATACAAATGTATTAATACAATCCGTCTCCTTCTACCTAAAATAATCCTGGTCATTCCTCTGTATTCTCTATTATAGAAACCTGCGGTGGATTTCAGAACCTTTAATGTCTCCTTATCCCCACATAGTCAATGAGCAAATCCTGAGGACTTACCTCCCTAACCAATCTCTGATGTGTCCTGTTTTTACTCTTTGGGTTCAAGCCTTATTAACTCCTCTATGCTGTACTACAGTACACTCTTAATTGGTCTCTTCCAATAAATACTTGACTGGACACTATCTCTAATATCTTATTATGATGTTTCTCTGAACAAAAGTTCTTAAGAGCTTCCCGTTGCCCATACAATACATAAAGAACACGTCAGAGAAAGCTTCTGCACCCTCTCTGTGTGCTGGGGCCCCAGAGCACCATGACACCTCCACTCCAATCACAATCTATAGCCATAGCACCGCTGTTAATTCTTAGACAAAAACAAATGGTAGTCTGATTAAGTATTATAGTTTACACCTTCCCCTTCACTGGCAATACCCATTTTCTCCTTCTCAGTCCTCTCAGCTATGGAATTTATGGGTACTGGTCAAAATTCACCTCAAGGGTCACCTTCTCTCTGAAACCTTACAAACTGTTCTCCTGTCATCTGTCTCTTACGTTCCATAATCTGTTTTCTTTGAAACCCTCAATATAATCTGGACAATTTTCCTCTTGAAGCACATGTAGTCTTAATGATATCAATGCATTTAAATATCTATTTCACCTTATTAGACACTAAAGTTTTCAAACACATTTATGTAAGTTGGTAACATGGCACATAGGACACCCAGTACATGATCATTCATTAAATATTTCATGCATAAGGTGACTTCATGGCTAATTCAAGCTAAACGCAGTAAAGGTGACAGAGTATTCATAAAAGAAAATACATTCAGACTGGAAAAAGGATTATTAATGGGTTTTGATTTCCAGTCATTTAACAGATTCCTAAGATAAGAGTCATAAAGCATATCACCAGAGAAGGCAGGGGAAAGCATTTTATTAAAGAAACAAAAGTGGGTTAATTTTTAAGTTTAAAATAAGTGTTTGGGGATTGTCATAAATTTCCACCAAATGTTTTTGCTCCAAATAGTTTCTTTTAATTGTTACAATTTATTTCCAAAGCAAAATTGCGGTCATGTGCTTGTGTGTCTTCTAAGCTTAAATTTCTTCAAAGAAGTTCTGTCTGATAAAATATCTTGTAACTTCTCACTGGTACATTTTAAGGCGAGAAAGAATTAGTAATAATTTTTCCCTTTCCTTTCAATTGCATGGATCTTTTCATGGTCCTTAAATAGTCAAACAACCAACATAAATAAACTTTGATATTTTATTTCAAAATATATTAATATTATTAAAACACTATTTTTAACTCCTATAGTGTTTCAGCCAAAAATATCATTTTTTCCTTCCTTTCATGCTGAGATATTTCATTTTATTCCACCTCAGATATTTTAATCACAGAAAATGTAAGTGTATTAGCTTTCTCTGAAAACAGAAGCAAAAGAAAAAGCATGAAAGTACTGCAACACAGAAGTCATGTAACTACATGAACATCTCTATTCCAGAACATTCACTAACTCTCAGGCCAGCCACACAGAAAAGATTCTTAAAGCCATTTAATCCTTTCTAATATAGATCCTTAATATTCTATCACTCTGACTCATAATGATCCAAATTATTTTGTAGGTAAATACAATCAGTATCATGATCCTTTAACAGGACAAATACGTTATCAGCAAGGTAGTAGATTTCCCAGTCAATGACATAAAATTAAATTAAACACATTATATAACTCACATTAACACACTCTGTGATTGAATCGTTTAAGAAAAATGATATTGTTAATTAAAGTTCTGCACTACTGGATTCATCAGCAAATGCCCAGACTGACACAGAAAGTCAAAGTTTCCCTCTGGACAAATCCAACTGGAAGGAAACTGGCAGTATTCAAAAGATTACAAAGTCTTTTACAAGATGAGTACCTTGAAAGGTGGTAAAACTGCTACATCAGATAACAAGAAACAGGTTTATGACAAAAGGTGAGGCTGAATCCCATACCCTAAATATTGCCCTAGGTTTTGCCTTCTTTTCAGTGCTCAACATCTGAGAGTCATTCTCTATATCTGTCAATTAGTTCACCTCACATTCACTCCTCAGCCCACTCCAGCCTAGATTTTCTCTTTTTTGTTAAATAAATAAATAAATAAAATTAAAAAAAGAAAGCAAGAAAGAAAGAGAGAAAGAAAAAGAAAGAAGGGAAGAAAGAAAGAAAGAAGAAAGAAAGAAAGAAAGAAAGAAAGAAAGAAAGAAAGAAAGAAAGAAAGAAAGAAAGAAAGAAAGAAAGAAAGAAGAGAAAGAAAGAAAGAAAGAAAGAAAGAAGAGAAAGAAAGCAAGAAAGGTAAAGAAAAAGACTTCTTGTGGGCTAGCAGGTTCAGTGGAGGTTACAGCGGCTGGATTCCACATGTGTAGAACTGTATGATTTGAATCCCAGATGTGAGGCTTGATAAACACATCAGGTGTGTGTATATGTGTGCATGCCCAAAGTCCTGAGAAGAGAGTAGAGAGAGAGTAGAGGAGGGATTGCGGTATGGTCATCCCCCCCTGGAGACGGTTTCTCACTTTCCCTCTCCCTCTCTCCTCTCATGAGCACATACTCCTTATAAGAAAAACAAAAACAAAGAGCTCTTGCTAAAGTCATGGAGGATCTTCTTGCTATGAAAACAATGAACCTTCCAGCTGCATTCTGTTAACCACACTTTCTACTGTACTTTTGAGACCCTACACCCTTCAAGTGCCCTCCTCCAAATTTGGCTGCATTGTTTAAACTTCTTTTGAAAACCTATACTCTACTCCCTAGCCACTCCGTGTTATAATTCTTAACACTTGGTCACAGGATGCGTTGTCTTCTCTCTCTGCTCTTTGCTTATGGCATCTCAACAGTAACTACAGCTTTATTTAACAGCTGATACCAATGCAGTGTTTCTGTCTTATGAATGTTACCATCAGCAATACTGTCATAGTATTGTTTTTCTTTATGAAAGAGAGAAGGCAGTGTGTTTTTATTGGTCTCACTGCATTGCAATCTTCCTACTCCAACTTACAAGTTAACTAGGACCATAAGCACATACCACCAGGCCTGGCATAATTAGGCTGGGCTAGGAACCAAACCTGGGCTTCCCACGTAGTCCCAGCCCTCATACAGTGGCGCCTTCCTACTAGTGCCACTGTGGCTGTCCCACTCTATAAATGTAAACTACTTGATTACTCACTATGTCGGTTATTGTTTCTAAGATCAATATCTTTTCATTTTAATGGCTATCATCAAAGTACAGGCCACCAAAATATCTTACCCTTATTAAAGCAATATGCAATTTAACTTGTCCCCTACCTAGTTTTCTCCTGATGAGTTCTCTATGTTGCAACTAAAGTGATCTTTCCAAAATATGAATGAATACCATCACCACCAGCCTCTAAAATTTGCAAAAGCTTTCCATTGATTTTAGAATTAAAATAATGTTTTTTAGTAATTTTTCTTTATTCATAATAAAGCATATGCACATACATGTGCAAGTGACAGAAAGAGAGCAAGAGGAGGGAAGAGAGAGGAAGACCCTCCGCAGGGTCTGGTGATGCCCCTTTTCCTGTCTTCCAGTCTGTCAGATCTTAGGCATTCACCTGTGCCCAGTGCATTTCAGGCTGACCTGGACGGGGAATCAAACCTCAGTCATCTTGTGGGATTCAGCTTCTTGCGGGCAATACATTACTGCTGTGCCACAGCCTATTGAGTACTATATCAGCTTACGCTTTTATAGTCTACCCTTACCTCTCTAATTTCACCCTATACCAAGACCTTACCTCAGTCTTCATGTACAAATTCCCTGCTTTCTTTCAGGTCCTTAAACTCATCCTGTTTCAGCTCCTGTAAGGTCCTTGCAGGGCTTTTTTCCTTATTCTTTGGTCCAATTACCTCCTTTTCAGATACCTCATGTGCACACATGAGAGAGAGAGAAACACATTTGCCAGAATCTCCATGCCACAATTCCCCTTCCTGAGGCCTCCAGTTTGTCAGGATCTCAAACATGCACACTTGTGCCTGGCAAATCTCTATACATGCATGGTTGGCCATGTGGCTTCTGCTTCTGCAGTTCCATTTGCCACTGACTGCCAGCCTAGACCACTTGTGATCATAAAATTCTAAAGCAATTGCTAAGCCAGAAGGTGATGTGGAGGTTAAGGCACTGGACCCCCACATGGCTTACTCTAAGGTTCAAGTCCCAGATCTGGCAACTTGAAAAACATGCCTAGTGCATGTGCATGCCCAAAACCCCCAGAAAAAAATTCAGAAGGGATTGCTGTATGGCCATCCCTTTTGGGCAGAGGGCTGATTTCTCACTTGCCCTCTTCTTTTTTCTCTTTCTGGTGAGCACATATGCCTTATAAAAAATAAATTTTAATAGATATTGAAATGTTATTCTAAAATAGATTTGGAACAGCAAAACAACTATAATACCAACGAAGAATTTTGTAAAGCAAGAATAAATTGGGAAGAAACAGTCTAATAAATGTTGACTTTTTTTAATATATATCCATCTTATACAAAACTTAACTCAAAATCAAAACACAAAACATAATTAAATGTATAACTATAAAACTTGTATGAAAGAGCATAGATAATTTTTAGGATCGAAGGCTAGGCAAATAGTTCCTAGGATGGATATCAAAAGCATAATCCATAAAGCGAATCACTGACAAATTGTAAGTCATCAAATAAAATTATTTTCCCGTAAAATACCCTATTAAGAGGATAAAAATACGAGCTACGGACTGGGATAAGATTCCTTTGCAAACACATTATCCTCCAAAGGACTATAATCTAGAATGTCTAAAGAACTCTCAAATGAAATAATAATTTTAAAAATCCAGTTATAAAATAGGCATGAGACATACAGAAAAGAAGTCATCAAAATGGTATGTAAAGAAAAAATTATCACATAAAAATGTTCAACAATTTAGAAATTAGAAAAGTATTATTGAAATTAAGTATTAAGTATTATTGAAATTATTGAGTTGTTACTATATAGTTGTAAGAATGGCTCAAATAAAGACTAGTCAGGTGGCATGGGGGTTAAGGCAGCTGGATTCCACATGGTTGACTGAACAGTTTGAGACCTGGACCTAGCAGCTTGAAAGGCGCACTGGGTGCATGCTCATGGTCACCCTCTGAGGCAGAACTACAGCCAACTGGGGGTGATTTCTCACTTCCCTCTCGGAGTCTCATCTCTCCAGTGAGCACACATGTCCTAAGGCAAAAGAAAAAAAAAGAATTTTAAAAAGTATTGTAAAATAATAACTAGGCAAATTTAAAAATTAAAATATTTAACTAAGAATTAAATGTAGCTGAGAAACATGAAAATTTTTATGCTACCAATAATAAAAATGTTACAAATTAAAATGACAATGAAACATAATTTCTCGTATTATTTTTGAAAAAGAATTTTAAATATGGTAAGACTAAAACTTTCTTTTAGAAGTTTTTTATCTATTTATTTATTTTGCTATAGGGCATGTGCGCTCGCCAGAAAGACAGAGAGAGACAGAGAGACAGAGAGTGAGAAATCACCCCTCAGGGGGGATGGCGACATCGCAATCCGTTCCCCTCCATTATCTTCTCGGGATCTTGGGCATGCACGCACATGTGCATGGCATGAGCTTAAGCCCCCGGGTCTGGGACTTGAACCATGGTCAACTACATGGGAGTTCAGCGACTTGACCATTAACGCTAACTGCAGGTCCCTGAGACCGCTACTTTTACACACTACTGTTAGAACTAAAAAATCATACTTTATTTTGAAGCATATATGCCAAAATTGAAGCTATAGAGAGGACATTAGCATGACCACTACAAAGGATGCATGTAAATGTGTTAAGTATTGCATATTTTAAAATATTTAAAACTCTAAAAGAAAAATATTTTCAGCCAGGAATAGTATACCAGGCAAGATTAATGGAAAGGAGAAATAAAGTCATTCCCAGATAAACAAAAGCTGAAAGAGTTCATCGACACTAGTCCAATTCTTCAGGAAATTCAAAAAGGAATACTACATTAGGAAAATTAAAGAGAGATAAAGAAATAAAACACAAAATAATTAAAAAAGAGAGTAATGAAATTATAGAAATAAGTCTGCACATATTGATGATAATCTAGAAAGTTAATGGATTAAATTCCTCAGATAAAATACAGACTGGCTCTAAGTATAAAAAAAAAAAAAAAAAAAAAAAAAACAGAAACCCTCTATATGTCGCTTATAAGAAACACACCTCACTGACAAGGACATACATAAATCAAAAGTAAAGGACTATTAGGGTTAGGGTTAGGGTTAGGGTTACATTTGGGTTAGGGTTACGGTTAGGGTTAGGGTTAGGGTTAGAGTTTAAGGATAGTGCTAGGGTTAGGGTTACATTTGGGTTAGGGTTACGGTTAGGGTTAGGGTTAGGGTTAGAGTTTAAGGATAGTGCTAGGGTTAGGGTTACATTTGGGTTAGGGTTACGGTTAGGGTTAGGGTTAGGGTTAGAGTTTAAGGATAGTGCTAGGGTTAGGGTTACATTTGGGTTAGGGTTACGGTTAGGGTTAGGGTTAGGGTTAGAGTTTAAGGATAGTGCTAGGGTTAGGGTTACATTTGGGTTAGGGTTACGGTTAGGGTTAGGGTTAGGGTTAGAGTTTAAGGATAGTGCTAGGGTTAGGGTTACATTTGGGTTAGGGTTACGGTTAGGGTTAGGGTTAGGGTTAGAGTTTAAGGATAGTGCTAGGGTTAGGGTTACATTTGGGTTAGGGTTACGGTTAGGGTTAGGGTTAGGGTTAGAGTTTAAGGATAGTGCTAGGGTTAGGGTTACATTTGGGTTAGGGTTACGGTTAGGGTTAGGGTTAGGGTTAGAGTTTAAGGATAGTGCTAGGGTTAGGGTTACATTTGGGTTAGGGTTACGGTTAGGGTTAGGGTTAGGGTTAGAGTTTAAGGATAGTGCTAGGGTTAGGGTTACATTTGGGTTAGGGTTACGGTTAGGGTTAGGGTTAGGGTTAGAGTTTAAGGATAGTGCTAGGGTTAGGGTTACATTTGGGTTAGGGTTACGGTTAGGGTTAGGGTTAGGGTTAGAGTTTAAGGATAGTGCTAGGGTTAGGGTTACATTTGGGTTAGGGTTACGGTTAGGGTTAGGGTTAGGGTTAGAGTTTAAGGATAGTGCTAGGGTTAGGGTTACATTTGGGTTAGGGTTACGGTTAGGGTTAGGGTTAGGGTTAGAGTTTAAGGATAGTGCTAGGGTTAGGGTTACATTTGGGTTAGGGTTACGGTTTAGGGTTAGGGTTAGGGTTAGGGTTAGCGTTAGGGTTAGCGTTAGGGTTAGGGTTACATTTGGGTTAGGGTTACGGTTTAGGGTTAGGG
>NW_006159650.1:0-2789 GCF_000334495.1 Tupaia belangeri chinensis
CATGATTTTCACCGAACTGCTTATGGATGAACAGTTACTCTTTTCTCTAGGAGAAGAGGTATTTTCTTGTTTTCCCATGTTTCTCGTGATCCGGCGGTGATTTCTTGTCATCTGATGGATGTTGTGTTTCTTTCAAATTCTTGAGGTTCAGCCTTAATGTTCAGGAGCAAGCAGACAGAGGTGATCCAGAATCTCTTTGCTGTTCTATTGTGCTCACACTAGCTTGTTTGTTGAAGGCTGAATTATTAGTAGAAAATCTTCATTCCCTTAAAAATCTAGTTCACAGTAGCCATGTGGAACCTTGTCCTGAAGGCCCGTGGCTTCTTCTGCCTCCAGAGTTTTCTATGACACAAAAGTAACTCTTGGTCGTGCTATCAGTCTAGGATCATCCCAAGGTGGGAGATACGAGACAGCAGGTACTTCCCACATTCTCTCCCACACTCAGTCACCAGACTGTCACATCCTCACAGTATACGCACACACGCACAGGAAAAAGCATGCTTATATTGAATGGAATGACCTTAAAAGGCCTCCGGGGATGGAGGGCAGCTGATGGTACAGAGTAAAACATGATGTGTGCAAGGCTGACCCACACAGGTAGGCTCCAGGTTCACAGACAGGCAGGTTCACCTGCCTGAATATGCCAGGTATAAGGGTGCCTATGATCCAGGACTGGCTAAAGCCTGAGGTGGATCACAGTGTCAAGATTCTTTCTAGGGATGCTGTTTTTCTCTCAGACATGTGCACAAGAAATAACCTTAAAAAAAAAAAAACAGCCTCCAAATGATGTCATTTATACTGTGCTCTGTACCTGAGAGAAAAGCCCAAAGGACCATCTTGGTAGAGTGTGACAATTGCTGTCTAGGATAACCAGTCACTATTTCACTGCATGACCTCAACTGAACTGATGATTCTAATTTGCTGGCTATGTGATGTCCTGCACCACAGACACCTGAAGCTTACCAATGAGACTGCGGAAGAGGGGACTACACATCCCAAGGATGGTTACCACTATCCTCAGATATGTTTTAATCCAGAATAAACATCCTCATAGAATCCCACATGAAATGTGAAGCTTGAAGTCATTATTTGAGACATGGCAACCTACAAAACAGTGCAGGTTTATTAGATAGCTACTAAAATAAATCATGGCCATGGTTTTAAAATGACTTTTCATGTGTTCCAGTTACTTACTAGGCATACTGTAAATTAACTGTGAAGTGCTACTTCCTGCAGGGATTTTCCAAAAAAAAAAAATATAAAGGGGTTATAAGGCTAAGGAATGCAGACACGCATCATGTCTGCAGAAATCATTTTTAAAAAAGATCAAATGTAATATTTTCTTTCAACATGGACAACTGCTTTGAGAGTTTCCATTCAAGCAGCCTTGAACACAGCCTCCAGCATTGGCCAATTACCCCTGACAAATACCATTTGGCCCTGAGTGATGTTGTAAGTGAAATAAAACAGTGGGAGGGAAAAAAATCAGAACATGATAAAAGGCATTTTTTTTGGTCTGCTGAGAACGTACTGTAAGTTATACATTCATGAGGTGAGGCCATGCTTCCTGCCAGCAACAGCCCCATGTGAACTGAGTTCTAAGGTGACTTTTGTTTGACAGTAATAGGAAGGGAAGACAAAACTCCATTTTCATGTCCCTTAAAAGGGAGTCAGCTCTTTCTTCTCTCTCACAAAGAAAACTATGTATATAAACAAAGGGAGAGCCACCAGGCCCTGTTCCTCCATAGTTCTGCACAATATGAGCTAATGGGTGAAAACAAAGCCATTAAGTCAGCCTGGCCAGATTGCCCACGGCTGCCCAGCTCAGTTGCCTCACTGGCTGCTATGTGAGCTTGGAGCATGTCAGAACCGGCTTCTAACCAAAGTCACAAAAAGAGGAGAGACAGCTGGCAGTCAGAGCAGTTGTCTGGTCCTCCCCACCCCCATCTCATGCTCCTTTTCTGAGACCTTCCTGTCCCAGGACCCACAAAGGTCTGAGACAGCCAAGGGGAAAGCTTCCCACTGCCACTCCCTTCCCAATGTCCTTCTCTGCTCCAAGCTCATTCAGACTCAACAAAACTCATCCCTAAGCTTGACCTCGCACAGTGGGGAATCAGCAGCTCAGTTCAAAAGGCCCATGTGATATCCAGCAACCCAGACTCAAAGTTGGCCTGTCTTCTACCAGCTGGTGGCCTTGGGCAAGGAAGGGGCCTCACCTATTGACTGCTGAGTTGGACTGTCCCTTCTCCTAGGAGGGGAGAAGTAGTCTGAGAATGAGACTGGCTCACAGAGGGCAGCTATCAGGCACTGAGCCCAGCACTGTGGAGCAAGTGCTAAAGGAAGGCCGCAGCCTGCAGGAAGGCACCTGAGCGCTCTGACCAGGGACTCTGGACCTATGCATGGCAGGCTCAGTGGTTCCAGGGCTGCTCTGCTGCACAGGGTCTGTTTTTTTTCCTAGTGCATGGGAGTCTCCTAAGTGCATGGGAGTCTCCTAAGTGCATGGTCTGCCGGCTGGGGTTCGCTGCCCCCTGTGGTGTACATGCAGGCCAAGCCACCTCACCTGCACAGCAAGAGGTCTTTGGGAACATCCACACCCCAAAGCAAAGGGGCACACACACTGTGGGGCAGGTCCAGAAATGGATTCTCTGCAGCTCTACACAAACTGCAATGCTTTCTTATTCTAGAAACATCTGGGAGATAAGGAGCCAGAAGTCATAAGGGCTGCCTTACTCTAGCTAAGTGGGTGGTCACTTCAAGTGACCCTTCCTCTCTTTGCCTGCTCAGCAGGA
>NW_006159650.1:2801-20016 GCF_000334495.1 Tupaia belangeri chinensis
TCAGGTGCCCCTTCCTCTCTTTGCCTTCTCAGCAGTAACTGAATCTACCTGCTATCAATTACAACAGCAATTTAAATCTGGTAACTGGAGTGAAAAACTTTTTCCCTCTATTAATAAAAAGAATGTGCTAAACACATGCTTTATTGCTCTCTATAGGCAGATATGGGGTTGTCCCTGTGGCTTATCATCCTCTGACTCCTTGCGCCCTGACTTCTGAGCCACCAATGTGAGCTCTTTAACTACTCCACCTGGTCAGGCCCTTTTGTGGGCAGCTGCCACCTTGAATTAACGTTTTATCTGCCTGTTTCTCATGCAAGGAGATCTAGCAATCCAAAATAGAAAAGAGACATCTGCATTTTCCCCCAGTAGCAACACAGAGAGCTGCTTCTGCCTTATTTAGATCCTACTAATATTTGGGGGAATCGTCCTCTATTTTTTGCCTGACTAGGTGCTGCAATGCCCGAGCCTGCATTCTCAGCTCGCTGGTCCTCTTGCACCATCTAGTGTATGAGGATGGAAGTGGCTCAATCTATCACAAAGTCTCATGAAGATTCAAAGATCCACCTGATATTTTTCAGGCATCAACCCAAACACTCTGGATGCTCAGATAAAAAAAAATAATAATTCATCTTAAAGGAGACGTATGAGAATGACAAGGATTTACTAATCATCCATTTGTGGGCCAGATGCTTATGTTTATCTGTTGAACCAAGCATAAAGCATTTGATCTCTGAATTCACCTGTGCTGAACATGGATTGGTAATTCAAACGATCATTTATGTAGCATGAACTTTCTACTTGACATTCTGTCTTGCCTCTGAAAACTACTGTAATTAAAAGTCTCTGAAAGCCAAAATCTTCCAGCTGGAAAAAGTTCCTATACCTTAAAGACTCAGGACAAGGAGTGTAGCAAACATTGGTCACCTGGGAGCTCTAAAACCACCAATGCCCTCTGGCACACCCCAGATCAATTAAGTAAGAACCTATGGGTATGACCCCAGTCTTGGAGCTTTCTAAATCACCACTACATGATTCCAATGAACAGTTAAAGCTGTGAATTGCTGCCACAGTCTTTACTAGGCTTAGGAGTCAAAGATACTCAATAAAATGGATCTGAGACTTGGCCTAAGCAAAGTTTACACTGCCTCTTCAAACACTCCCCTTAAATTTGACCCAGCTTCCTTAGTGACATCCTAAGTTTTCTTTTGTCCTTTTTATTTTTCCCAAGTTAATTTGTTCATTTCATGGGAGAGATAGGGGGAGACAGATATTCTTAACAGGATCTTACCATACTGTGAGCGCCCCCTGTATTCCAGCCAGCCTAGATCAAAGGAATGCCCATGGGCACACCAAGCGTACTCAGGTCTACCAGGATTCAAACCCAGGGCCTCCCTGCCATGGCGTCCTATCACCTGCACCTCCACGGCTGAGCCCCCTTTTATCTAATGGCAGTCTAGTAAGTAACTTCCTTTGGGATAAGGGCCAAGTTAAAACTGGAATTATTACTGTCCCAATAATTGTAAGCAGGTTCCCTGCAACCTGGACTTTGCCTTATCTCCAGATTCTAGACATGGTTGGGGATGGAGGAATACTGGGATCTGAGCAGTTTCCCAGGCACTAGATAAAGCTTTCAATGCTAATTGTCAGAACTCCATTAGTGGGCAGGGGCCCCTCCCAGGACAAATTCCTCAGAGATGGGAAAACAGTCTTTCTCAGCCCTCTTAAAGTTCCTACTCCCCTTTATGATGTGGGTTGTCACTGCAACCATGATGCTGTAAAACTGAAATGGGACCATTTCAGATGAGGCTGCAGGGAGAGGAAACGGCCCACTCAGATTACTGAGCAGGCCCACAGCTCGGTGCAGGAGCTGAGTTGCCCGATTCTTCAGGGCAGTCTGCCCAGAGAGATCAGGAAGGCTGCCTACCGTAGCACAAGACCAAGGGAACAAACTGCTTTACAGTGGAAGGTCCATCCTGTCCTCTGGACTGTCTCGTGAGGCAGAAACAGGTGTCACTGACAAATCGCAAAGCTGAATTCAGATGTCAGACACTCCTGGGTTCCAGTCCCAGCTCTGTGATGTGGGACAAGTCACTGATCTCTCTACACCTCGTATCTTCATCTCTAGCAGAAGATCTAAGACCTTCCGTGTGGAGCTATTGTAAAAACTCAGTGAGAAAGATGGACATAGATGCCTAACACCAGGAAGGACTCACAAGTTGTCAGTCCCTGCTCTCTTCTGAGACTGAGGATTCCACTTTTCCTTCTCCTCTGATAGCCCTGCTCCAACATTCTGTTCTTCAAAAGAATTTATCCTTGGGCAAGTTCCTCTACCTTGGATTCCTATCATCAAGGTCAAGTTTGCATAACATTACATATCCAGAACTGACCAGCTAAATCCTGGAGATCCTCCTTTGGAATCTCCCCATTGGTGGTTTGCAAGCTTAGTACAAATGGAAATCACCCTAGGGCTTTTGAAATGGTAGGGCCATTCCTGGGCCCTACTTCCCAATTCTGACTCAGTGAATTGGAGTTGGGCTCATTAAACTGGCTGTCTATGATGTGTGAATCAGGGGAATATGTTTTGATAAACATGATTATAACACTAAAGGCCTCAACTGCCAGTTAGGGAAGGCAGCCCCCACACCCTATAGCTCTGCACTTAATTGTGTATCCTGGGCACATGACTTCCCTACTCTATGCCTGTTTCCTCATCTAGAAGATATGGCTAATGATACCCTCTTGGCAGTGAGTTATCCTTTTTAAAGATAGGCTCCCTGGACCCTGTGTATGCTTGCCCATAGTGTTAACGCATATCCCTCTTTCAAAGTAGGTTGTGGGTTGTGCCTAGGGGGAGAACATCTCAAAAAAGAGGACTGTATTATCTCAGCCCTCTGAATTTCCTCCAAGGCTGACCAATCCAGCTGCCCTTTGATGTTACACCATCCTGCTCGGTTGTGTGTCTCTCTCATGGTTATGCCCTTGGTATATGAGCATTTGGAGCAAGAGGTCTGGAAAGTAGCCAAGGTTTGAATCCTAGGTCTACCACTTAGCAGTTGTGTAATCTCACAAATAACTTTACCTCTCTGAACTCTCATTTCCACATTACAAAATCAGGACACTATAATCTCAAAAAATTATAAGGCTTAAACAAGATAATAAATGGAATATGTAAGGAGAGGGCTTCTTGGTCACAGATTGGCAAACCTGGACTTTCCTGTGAAAGTGTTAACTGAAAGTGAGAGAATATCATTCTCACCAATTATGTACTAAACTTTGATTTTTTTCAACAGCTTTATTGAAATACAATTCACATACTACACAACTCACCCATTTAAAGTCCATGATCTTTGAGTTTTAGTATATTCAGAGGTCTGCAACCATTCTAACAGTTAATCTTAGAACATCATTTTCATCAAGCCAAAAATAAACTCATCTTGGGACCAGCAGTTAGCGTAATGGCTGTCGCTGGACTCCCACGGGTCAAGTCCCGGACCCGGGGCTTCAAACTCACACCAGGCGCATGTGCATGCGTGCCCAAGATCCCAAGAGGAGAATGGAGGAGAAGGGATTGCGGCATGGCCATCCCCCTGGGGGGTGATTTCTCGCTTTCTGTCTCTCTGTCTCTCTGTCTGGCGAGTGCATATGCCCTATGGCAAAACCCTTTCAAAAAAAATAATAAACCCATCTTTAGCTACCGCCCTCCAATCCCTCTAGCACATCTCCTCCACCAGACCTACGCAATCACTGATCCATTTTCTTAATATATATATATATGTATGTGCCTACGCTACGGGTTTCATATACATGAAGTTATATGAAGTCTTTTGTGACTGGATTATTCATTTGGCATGCTGTTATGGTTCATCCACGTAAGAGTATATACTTCAGTCCTTTCTATGACTGAATAATACCCCACTTTACGGATATACTGCAGGTTGTTCATCCATTGATGGACATCTGGGCTTTTGGCTATTATGAATAGTGCTGCTGTGAACAATGACAAACAATGGTCAGCGGAGTGTGGCCCAGCACCTCTCTCTGTAAATCAAGTTTTATAGGAACACAACCATGAGATCTGCTTACATATCATCTTTGCAGTATAGTTTGGCCAAAGACTCTATGTCCAGAAAGTTTAGTTTTCAAGTGGCCCTGTCCAGAGCTTGCAACTCCTGGTACAGCATGTCATGAATACACTGCAGCAACTTAAAAATACAATCCACACATTGTGATTGTATTCTCATATAAACTATATACATGAACAGGGAAAGATTTTTAAGATATAATAATGAAAATGTTCTATTTTGGAACCAGCAGGTATTGTGGTGGTTAAGGTGCTGGACTCCCACATGGCTGACCGTGGTTTGAGTTCCAGACCTGGTGGTTTCCTTTCTCACTTTCCCTTCTCTCTTTCTGTCTCTCTCTGGTAAAATTTAAAATAAAATAAAGAAATAAAATAATTATTTTAAAAAAGAAAGAAAGAAAGAAAAGAAAATATTCTATCTAAGCTTCTAAAATGAGTAGGCACCATTCACTTGGTTTTGTTGAGACCCACAATGAGAAACATTGAGTTCTGAGAATAAACAGCCAGGAGGTAGAACTGAAGAACTTGGGCAACAGCTATGCTTAATGGGATGTCCCATGCATAGGACACCCCAACATCTTTGAGTCCTGCCTGTTCCTCCAGGACTTCTCCCTTCCAGGGAGTCCTCTGAAGCTACAGGCTGCTGAGAGTTGTGGAAGAAGTACCCCTTCTGCACACACTGGGTCTCAGAGGGATAAAAAATAAAACCAAAAGAATAGAGGTTCAAATATCCCCAAACCTCTAAGTCAGTGGCCCTAACCTGAAGCACAGAATCAGCAGACATGCCCCCAAAGCACAGTTGTGCTGATGGGGCTTGGCTCCCCAGGTGGAAAGGCCTGCCCAAGAGAAACGCCAGATAAAGCCAGAAGAACGATGTGGCCAAGTTAGCTCTTCTTCCCACAGTAACAAGAGGAGCCCTACCTCAGGCATGTGATGGGCCAGGAAAGGAAATTCCCTCCTCCTGGAAGCCCTGAGTGTTCCCTGGAAGGCTCTTCAATACAGGAAAGGGCTGACTGATGGCTGCCCCAGATGGGACCCAGGACTGCATGCCCATGTCCGCCACCTGCCTGGAGCCACCCACCGCCAACTGGCCCTTTGACCCAATGGTATCATAGCATCTTAAAAGCGCAGTTTCTTGGCCTTTTACAGCTGCAGAGACATATGAATAAGGATATGCAGTGACAGACCACACACAGATTCCAGCTGGCTCCTGTTTCTTCACAGTCTCCTCTCCTGACAGATCTGTACTCTCTTCGTACTTCCTTCAGGACTGCTGCTTATTTAGTAGTGTAAGAAGTGTCATTCGGGTGGCACATCCATCTTTCCTCACAGCTCCACAATTCCCAGGACCTGTCCTGCCCTCTGCAGACATCATCCAACATCCTAGGAGTGGCCACCACTCCCTCTGTGAAGAAGCACTTAATAACTTTTTATTGGGAAGAAAAAAGAAAAAAAATTAATTGTTACATAATTGTTTAATAAAAACCATTCAGTTGTCAATGAGTCTTTATAAAATCAATTTAATCCATCCAACCTTGGTTTGAGATGTTGAGTCTCACCCACCATAGGAGGTGATGAAATACATCAGGTAAAGTCAAGTAAAAGCTGTTTGCAAGCTCTTTAGGATCTCAGCAGATGCCTTGAGAATCTTTAGCTCCTCCATCCACAACATTTCCACCAAAGTTAGCTGGTTTGTCAAAGTCACTTTTTCCTCTTTCATTTGGGTAACCTGGAATTTACCATTAAATTATTTGAACTGCATGTATCTCAAAAATTTTACCATTTAAGAAAATTTTTACATGTAGGGACCAGCAGTTGACATAATAGCTATGTCGCTGGACTGCCATGTGGTCGACCGTGGTTCAAGTCCCGGACCTGGCGGCTTAAACTCATGCCGGGCGCATGTGCATGTGTGCCCAAGATCCCAAGAGGAGAATGGAGAAGGGATTACGGTGTGGCCATCCCGCCTGGGAGGTTATTTTTTGCTTTCTGTCTCGCTGTCTGTCTTTCTGGCAAGCACACACACCCTATAGCAAAAACCTCTCAAAAAAAAAAATTTTTTTTTACATGTATAGTTCAACAGCATCAAATATAATCACATTTTTGTATAAGTTGAGCACCCTAATCCAAAATGATCCAAAAATTCAAAACTTTTAAACACTAACATGACATTATAAGTTGAAAATTCCATACCTGACTTTGTGTGATGAGTCATAGTCAATATATTATAATATAAAAAGTGTATAAAATTACCTTCATAGTAGGTATGTATATATAAGACATAAATGAATCTGGTATTTAGAGTTGGGCCCCATCCCAAAGATACCACATTATATATATATATACAAATATTCTAAGAGCTGAAAAAAATATAAAATCCAAAGCACTTCTGGTCCATTTTGGATAGGGATCCTCAATCTATATAGCCATCATCACTATCCATCTCCAAAACTCTATTATTCCAAATATAAATTCTGTAGCTACTAATTAATAGTCCTATTTCACTCTCTCTCAAGCCCCTCATAACCTCTACTCTACTCTTCTCTCTCTATGAACTTGCCTGTTCTAGGTACCTTATATAGGAGAAATGGCTTATTGCATTTAGCAGAATGTCTTCGAGGTTCATTACACTGTTTTTCCCAGTCATGTTTCCATACAAATGAAATGATTTCTCATTTCATTAAAACATTTACTAAAAATATAAGAGGGTAAAAAATTAAAAAAAAAAAACTTGAAAATCTGTTACTAAGTAATCATGCAATCATTTTTAATTCTATTACTCTAAGGCATAGTTAAGAGTTTACTAAACTAAGGAGCTGGAAACCACATGCCAATCCTGGTTCAAGCTTCCAGCCTAGTCAGCCTGAAAACATGCCAGGTATGCACGTGCATATTCCAAGGATCATGCTGGCAAGCTGGAGGACTACAGAATAAGGATCACAATATGACCAAGCCCTATGAAGGGCACTAATTTCTCCTTCTCTCTCTTCCCATCTCTTGTACACATACACATGCTCCATCATGAATAAGAAAAAAGTTTAAATAAATAACAAGTATAAGCAAAGATACAGAATCAATCTAAGTGTCCATCAACAGATGAGTGGAAAAAGAATATGTGGTATATATACACAATGGAATACTATCCAATCTTTATAGTAGTTAAGGCACTGGCCTCTCACATGGCCAACTGCAGTTTGAATCCTGTACCTGGTAGCTTGAGGATCACACCAAGTGTGTGTGTGTGTGTGTGTGTGTGTGTGTGTGTGTGTATGTGTGTGTGTGTATGCCCAGAAACCCAGGAAGAGAATGAATAATTAGGGATTGTGTAGTGGCCATGCCACCAGGGACTGACTTCTCACGTTCCCTCTCATTGTCTCTTTCTCTAGTGAGCACATGTACCCTACAACAGAAACTTTAAAAAATAAATAAAAAGATTAAAAAATGGTAAGTACGTGACGTGATATTTATATATTGATATATATATATAGATATATATATATATATTATATATTGTTTGACTTACATCATTCCATAATGTAAACACATATCACAACATGTTGTACACAATAAATATGTACAATTTTTATTTGCCAATTAAAAATAAAACCTTAAAAAATGTTTTGAAAAGGTGTAGACACAATTAACACTCAAATGTAGATATTACATCAATATTTATCTATTTAAGGCAATAAATAGTGCTCTTATAAAATGCACTATTCTAAAATAAGACCAAAATAAGTAACTTGTTGATCAAAACACTTCTTTAAGAAAAGATGTCCTCTTTCAGAAACACACCTTTTCTTTTTTTTTTGGAGAGGTTTTTGCTATAGTGCACATACACTCACCAGACAGAGAGACAGAAAGTGAGAAATCACCCCCCAAGGGGGATGGCCACGCCACAATCCCTTCTCCTCCATTCTCCTCCCAGGATCTTGGGCATGCACGCACACGCGCCCGGTGTGAGTTTCAAGCCACCGGGTCCGGGACGCAAACCACAGTCAACTACATGGGAGTCCAGCGACATAGCCATTACACTAACTGCTGGTCCCCAGAAACATACCTTTTGAAGCATATCATTAGCCTCTTCTATGAAGTAATAGCATATTTTCTGGGCTATGTCCAAACTTGTCTTCTCATTTGTATCTGAAATTACTTCCCCAAGAAGTACTTTTTTCCAGCGTATACTAGAAACAAAATATCCAAGAAGATAATTTCAACAGGCTCTCAGAAAATACTTTTGCACATCAGCACACCATGCCAACACTTCTATTTTTCCAGAAGCATAAAACTCCTTCCATAAGCAGACTACCTAAAACTTTCATGCCATTGGCAGTTCCTATATGGCAGCAGGCAAGGTCCAGAAGAAAGGAGGAGGAGGAAGAGGAGGAATCAGAAATAAAAAGCAAAGAGAGTAAGCACTCTCTGCAGGCAAGGATTGAATTTGATTCTCACTATACCACTGTGTCTGGCACGTAAGTAAGTGGAGTCACATCCACCAGCTATGGGAAAGAAACAGAGACAGAACAAGAAGGCTCATCTACGGCTCAAAGGCCCAAGGAGAAAAGGTAGGAATTTCTCAAGTGATAACTTTCCTAAAAAAATGGCAAAAAGGAGGCCAGCCTCATGGGCTGACTAAGGGAGTAGATTTCTATATGGCTGACCATGGTTCGAATCCCAGCCCAGGTGACTTGATAAACATGCCAGGCACATGTGCATACATGCCCAAAGTTCCAACATAGTAGAGAAATGGAGGAGGAAGGATTGCAGCACGACCATGTTCCATTGGGGGGTGCTTCTCCCTGTCCACCCCATCCTAACTCTCTGTCTCTCTAGCAAGCACAAGCACCCTCTGGCATTTAAAAAATATGTAAATAATGGTAAACTAGAACCCATTTCACAAAGTAATGCATATATGGAAGAAGAAATCGACAGCCAAGCCCTTCTCTATATGCAGGGTGCCCCATATTATATACTACATTTCCTGTGCTATGAAGGTAGGCAGGAAATGGGACTCCAGGGGTGAAAGGGCCAGCTGCTGCAGGCAGAAAAGTATCGGTATGTTAGGATGGGCCCAAGGGAACCAAAGCTAGATGCTGAGCCAGAAGGTGGCAGAGCCAAGGATATACGTTAGGAAGAAGCATTAGCCACTGAGAAAGAAGGTAAGAGGGACAGATTTGGATGCAGATAACCTAGAAGTGGAAGTGACCCAGAAGAGAAGACTGGATGGCTGCTGCACCACCAGAGTGGAAGGACACAGAAGCCAGTTAGAAATTCAGAACAGCTGACAAGAAACAAGGACCAGGCTCAGAACTGGTTCAGGAATGACAGCTGAAATCTCAGTAATAAACAAGTTCTCAGCAGAGAAAAAAGGAAATTACCATGATCAAGCAAGGTGCTCCATGCACATTTGGCCCCCTCCACATCTATAGATTCCACATCCATGGGTTAAAAAAATTGCTAATCAAAATTTTTAAAATAATAATTTTATATATATATGTGTATTTATATATATTTATACTTATAAGTATAAATATATATAAATACATATATATCCTGGCACATCTTACTGAATGTGTAGACATTTTTCTTGTCACTATTCCCTAAACAATACAGTATGACAGCTATTTACGTAGCATTTGTACTGTATTAGGTATGATAAGTAAACGAGAGAGGACGTACAAGTACATGGAAGGATGAGCACAGGTTATAGGCAAATACTACACATGCCACTTTATATAGGGCCTTGAGAATCCTCAAGACTTTGGCATCCATGGGAGGCCTGGAACTAAACCCCCGCAGATACTAAGGAACAATTCTACAACCATTATCTAATTTAATCTTCACAACCACCCTGTAAATAAAGCATTCGACTTAAAGAAACTGAGACTCAAGAAAACTGTAGAACTGGGGCCAGCAGATGGTGTGGTGGTTAAGCCACTGGACATGGCAAACTGTGCTCAAGTCCCAGACCTAGCAGTTTGCCTTTCTTTCTCTTTCTCTTTTGCTCTCTCGCTCTCTCACTCTCTCCCACACACACACATGTGCCCTGTAGCAAAAATCTCCTAAAAAAAAATACATAAACAAATAAAATTAAATAAATAATGATTATTTTTAAAAAGAAAATCAAAGTTGGAGAACTCACCCCAAATGACAAAGTAATGAACTGAGGCAGAAATGGCATGCAAACACACATCAGGTAGAATTTCAACACATACTTTTCCTGTCACACCACTCAGATATTGAGAAATGACTCAAAAGAAGAAAGAGGCCTAAGGATGAACTCCTATAAACACCCAGGTGTTTCATTTCATTTTATACCAGGGCCAGTTTGTGGAATTTGGATACCACATGGACAACTGTGTGCTTGGAGTCCCAGCCTCGGCAGCTTGAAAACACACTAGATGTATGTGTGTGCATGCCCAAGACTGCAAAAGGAGGGAGAGAATGGAGGATAAGGGACTACAGTGTGACCATACCCCACGGGGGGGAGGGGGTGTTTCCTCATTTTCCGCCACCTCTCTCTGTCTCTCTCCAGCAAGCATGCAGGCCCTCGGGCAAAATTAAAATAAAATAATTTATGACAGGACCAGCAGATGGCATGATGGTTATGTCGCTCGACTCCCACACAGTAAACCATGATTCAAGTCCTGAGCCTAGACTCATGCCAGGTGCCTGTGTGTGCACACCCAAAATCTCAAAAGGAGAACAGAGGAGAAGATATTATGGCATGGTCATCCCTTATGGGAGATGAATGCTCAGTCTCTGTCTCTCCGTCTCTTTCTGTCTCTCTGGAAAGCACATGCATCCTATAGCAAAAATCTCTCTTAAAAAAAAATTAAAAACTGGGGGGACCAGCAGGTGGTGTGGTGGTTAAGGCGCTGGACACTCCCACATGGCCGACCAGGGTTCAAGTCCTGAACCTGGTGGCTTGCTTTCTCACTTCCTCTCTCTCTCACTGTCACTCTGTCTCTCTCCGGTCAAATTAAAAAATGAATGAATGAATAAATAAAATAAATAATTATTTTTTTTTAAAAACTAAAAATTGGGGCAAGCAGATGGTGTGATGGTTACGTCGCTGGATTCCTACATAGCTGTAGTAGTTCAAGTCTCAGACCTGAAGGCTTGAAATTCATGCCAGGCACATGTGTGCCCAAAATCCCAGGAGGACAATGAAGAAGAAGGGATTGCAGCATGGCCACCCCCCCAGGGGTAGATTTCTCACTTTCTGTCTCTTGTCTCCCTCTCTCTCTCTCTCTGGTAACCACACATGTCCGATAGCAAAAATCTCTAAAAAATAATAATAATAATAATTATGTTGAAGTACTACAAAGAACTCATTCCTTGTCTCAAGGATTTAAGGAAGTTTTACATGGGTATACACAAGATAAAACAAAATGTAAGATGAATAAATGGGGAAAACAAGATAAAGAGAAGATGAGAAAAGGAAAGATAAGACACCCAGGAATGAGTCAGTGGTAAATTGCATGCCTTAAGATCTTGTAAGTTTGGGTGGACCACAAATTTGCCTCTTGAGTTTTCTGGCAATCAATAAAAAGAAGAAAACATATCAGTTAGAGAATTTATAGTGTCTGTAAAATAAAAACATCATCTGCTGAGAACACACACAACTACTATGGTGTTGAGACCAGGGAGAAATCTTATCTCCTGAGTCCCTAGAGAAGAAGAAGCTAGCAGTATCACAAACAATAACGAACATGAAATGAGCATCACCTACGTCCAGGCACTGAGCTAACAGCTACTCGAAAGCATTATCTTATTTGATCCTAACTGTTGGTGGCTAGGCTTCTCCAGCTTCCAGCTCTCCCCAGAGACTGGGCAGCAGTGGGATGGAAGCAGTGCTCCCTGACAAGGCCCTGGGTTGAAGGGGGTCCCTTGTAGGGCACAGCGCAGCCCAGGGTGCTGACAGGAGCTGCGGAGGTGAAGGAGGGGCTAACTAATACAGCCTCCCCAGGATGCAAGTCTACACCAGGAGCTCCTCTCCTTGCCTCCCCCATGGGAAAAATCCAGGCTTTCTTCAGCAGTATGCCCAGGGTAGGCCCCAGTGGGCCCACGGCTAGAGGCTCCACTTATTCCAGAAAAAATCTACTACTCGGAGCTCTCCTCTGAACGGTGCCACTGCTCACACTTTTAAAGTATTGACCCTGTGGGGCCAGCAGGTCACGTGGTAGTTAAGGTGCTGGATTTCCACATGGCCAACCACCAACCCAGTCTGGATGAGACAGTGTGAAAAAATCACACTAGGTTCATGTACATGCGTGCCCAAAATCCAGAGAGAAGGGACTGTTGCATGGGAGTAATTTCACACTATCCCTCCCTCTGTCTCTCTCTGCTGTCTCTCACATGTGCCCTATGGCAAAAAAAAAAAAAAAAAAAAATTAGACTGACCCTCAACAGCAAGCACCAGGTCACCAGGGGAAATATCTGAGTAGAGATTTGCAAACTTTCAGAATCTTGTACTCTGAATATGATTCTAAAGCCAGAATTCCAGAAACGGTGAAATCTCAGACACGGGCCCAGTGCTGTGAAACGGCAGTAACACAAGAGCCCTGCAAGGCTGGAAGCTATGTAGCCAATTGCACGCTTGCCCAGGTTAGTCTGAAAACAGGCCAGACACAGGCACCCTGGACCCTGAGGACACAGTTGACAAGCTCTTGTCGAAGGTTCTTCTCTCGCTCTCAAAAGCATGAGGATATACTTACTATCATTAAAATTTTTAAAAAGGGTCAGCAGGTGGTGTGGTGGTTCTGGCTACTGGAGTCCCACATGACCAACTGCACTTCAAGTGCCAAACCTGGCAGCTTGCTTTCTCATTCTCTCTCTCTCTCTCTCTCTCACTCGTGAGCATGTATGCCGTATAGCAAAATTTAAATTAATAATATTTATTAATTAACCTTTTTTAAATTAATTAAATTATTTCAAAAACTTAGAAGTAAAACATTCATTACATAGGCAAGTTGTTTATGGGACAAGCAAGTTCAATATACAATGACATTTTTTTTTCTACTCAAATTGAGTATTGGAATGCAGGTCAAAAAAACTCCAAAGTCACATCTGGATTATAGCAACAGTTTAACGGCAACATGTGTGGAACTTACAATTCTTTGGCTTCCAGACATAACAGTTTAAGGGCTGTTAGTAACCTCCAAGATGGTCCATCCCATCCAAATGTCAAATTTCTAAAATAGAAAAAGAATGACAAAGCCATCATTTTTCAGTACTTCTTGACACCATGCCTAATGGCTGAAGAGCCGAACACTGTTTTATTTTTTAATATATATTTTATTTTAATTTTTTTATACATTCAATCACATACATTACTTGGCTTACAAAGTGAATGTTCCAACATGAATATATTTCTCACTAGTTCAGTTGGGGATACTATACACATTATTGTCAACAGATAATAACCCATTTCTGTGTCCCATAAATGTCTTGCCTTTTTTTATTTCTCCTTAATGTCTTTCCTCAGACTCTCCTCCTTCTCCCACCCTCTTCCCACAATGTCTCCAGTATCTGTAACCATTTTCTATGTTTCTATATCCTCTAGTCTTTCAGTTTCAGCCATAGAGTGCAGGTTGCTAAACATATTATTGTCAATCTTAGTTGAAAAGACAAAGGAGAAAAAATAAATGCACAATACTAAAGAATAAAGCCTAAGTAACAAAATTCCCTTTGTGTTTGAAAAAAAAAAGGGGGGGGGAAGCTATTTTCCAATCAACTCCAATAAGAAGCTGAACTTGCATGAGGGAGCCACAGATAGTGAGTACAGACCACAGATCCATACCCACTCCTCTCATAACAGTGAGATGAATGACAAATTTGGATTATCCTGGGGATCAAACCAAAGGCTCCCACCACAGCCAAACTGCCTTCATATTATTGCTGGATTATTTTTTAAAAATATATTTTTATCCAGAAAAGAATATATGAAAAGGAGAACAATGAACCCTGTTTATCTCATCTGATATAGAATCACCCAGTCTTCCCACCTACTCAAAAGCCTCTACCATGTTATCAAATGACTGGGTTCTCCAATAGGCCAGCCTGGCCTGCAGGAGCCCAGTGTCAGCCCACCTGACCACGTGGTAAAGACAAATGAACCCTAGGCCATCAATCAATACCAGGTCTCTATTTGGTGCAGTAATTTAATATTTCAAGCTTGTATCTTATGTCCCCAAATTAGTTTCTTAAAAGTGTCTTACACTCCCTTATGTCCCATATCAAGCATGTATTTACTGCACATAGTAAGTGCTCAATAAATACTTCCCTGTCAGCTGACACAGAGACAGAAGGGGTCTCACACCTATGGAAACCCTAACCCTCAATTTTCTCATGAAAAGGAATAAATTTAAAAGAAAGAGAAATACTTACTCAATAAAGCCATGATCCTTCAAAATAGAAATCTTTTTCTTCATCTGTTTATCTTCTGATGGAAGATATTTAACAAGTATATCTATATTTTTTAAAAAATCAGACTAAGATTTAGGATATAATTCAGACAAAAGTGGGTCAACTCACTTTTCTTCCTGTTAATAATCAAGACACATAAACAGTTTCACCAAATTTACACCAAAAAAATCTATTTTTCAAGATCATTTCAATGAGATCATTATTTAGCCTCTGAAAAGCTGTATGAATTCCAGGCAAGAGACAAAACATCCACAATTTCAGTGCATGTTCCCACAAAACAAATCAACCAACAAGATCAAGTAATTAACACATGTGCACAACTGTTGGAAAATTACAACCAACAGAAATATAGGCTCTGTGAAAACATGAGAAAAGGACTTAATATTGTGTTTTAAAGACTAGAATTCAAAAGAGTGGCAACATAATTGCAACCATAAAAAACTTGAAGTAAATATGCACAGATTATCAAAGCTACTTGGGGAGGAATAGGGCAATGAGGAGTTTTTTCTATTCTATTCGTAAAATGTATCAATAACCAAAATGTAATTTTTGTACAAATTAATTTATTCTATAAATTATATTTCATGGCCATCAATATTAGTTATCAGGATTCTGAATACATCAGGTTTACTCAAAACTAGTTTTTTTGAAGAGACAGCAAGTTCCAGTTTTTGCTTTTCTATTATTTTGAGAAATAACATTATTATTCCACCTACATATCACTTTGACCAAGTTTCTATTTCCATTCAAACTTACATGAAAATTATCTCAAGTCATGCGCTTGGTAAACCTCTGGCCATTTCCCATGGCCTAGAAATCTACTTCTCTGCTGCTTCAGAAGGAGAAAATATCAGTCTTCTGTGTACTGTTTTTAATACTATTTTTGGAATTTTCACACCATATATTTAATGACTAAATTATTACTTGAAAATATTACAGGGTGAGTATCCCTTTTCCAAAATGCTTGGCGGGCTAGCTGATGGCACAGTAGTAATATAACACTTTGGGATGTTGGACCAACACGGAAACGTCCTGGTTTACAGCCTGGAACCCTCCTGTGCACACCAGACATGCATCCTTGATCCAGGCTGGCTAAAGCTGGGGGTAAATCGTGGTGTAAAGACTGTTGAGGATGTCTGTCTGTCTGTCTCTCTGAAAGAAAGCAAGCTTTAAAAAAAAATGCTTGTCACCAGAAGTGTTCTAAATTTCAGATTTTTTAGATTTGAAGTATTTGCAGATACATAATGAGCTATCTTGGGGAAGAGACCCAAGTCTCAGCATAAAATTCATATATGTTTCATATACACCTTATTCATATACACCTCATATATACATATCCTGATAATTTTATACCATTTTTTTTATTTTCAGAAAGGGCACACACTCATCAGAGACAGAAAACACTCCTCCATAGGGAATGATCATACCACAATCCTTTTTCCTCCCTTTCTCATCCCATTAGGATTTTGAGCATACACACGCATGCATCCAACCTGTTTTTCAATCCTCAAGGTCAAGACTTGAACCATAGTTGTCCATGTGGGATCTGTCTCTCTATACACAGGGCTTAACCACTGCACTATGAAGCTGGTCCTTATTCGGTATTTTTGTACTGCAGTGTTTTGACTGTAATCCACCACACAAAATCAGGTGTGAAATTTTCCACTTACGGTATCATATTGACACTCAAAAAGCTTCAGAATTTGAATTTTCAGAATGAGGATGCTCAATCTGTAATGCTAATGGTGGTGGCTAGTTAGGAGATCATAAAAGAACACCAATGAAATCAAGATCTCATCATGGCAGTTAACTCCAATGGATTTATCTCTGCAATTAGCTCGTGTTTTACACACAGTAGGTGCTTAATAAATATCTTCCATGTTGTTTCCTAATCCTAGTCTGTGTTTAGTGATAGTAATGATGTCTCGGTACAAATATTTCTATTTCTTCACATCTATTAATATTATACTTATTTTTGTATCAATGTTCCTTTTCTTCCATTCTATCTTCTGCCATAATATTGATACAATACAACTTCTTTCAGTCTTCTTGTCATGAGTATCAATCAAAGTCTGGTTGTTTTTACTCAAATGCTGAAATTATACACTCAGTGTAGGTCACCCTACTAGGAAAAAAATAAATGGTAGATGCATGTGTTTTATGCTCTTGCTATTTTAATTAAAACTGAAGATAACTACATCTCCAAGTGGAAGATAGAAGTATATCATCTTAATAAGAACAAAGTTGATCCCAACCTGCTGAGACATAAACACAAGCATGAGGATTATGAGTGGAAACAAATCCGTATTCCAGGAGCAGCCGCTGGTTATCATGAGGACCATAGCAGATGAACACCTCTTCATATTTTCTATAATTTGAAGCCGCTTGAATTTCGTAACAGCGAGTTTCCTCATTAAATGCTGCTTTAACCTAGAAAGGAAAATTGTTAGTTTGTTTTTGTTTTTGTTTTTGTTTTGGAGAGGTTTTTGCTATAGGGCGCATGCACTCGCCAGACAGAGAGACAGAGAGACAGAAAGCGAGAAATCACCCCCCGGGGGGGTGGTCACGCCGTGATCCCTTCTCCTCCATTCTCCTCTTGGGATCTTGAGCATGCACGCACAGGCGCCCGGCGTGAGTTTTAAGCCACCGGGTCTGGGACGCGAACCGCGGTCGACTACGTGGGAGTCCAGCGACATAGCCATT
>NW_006159650.1:20355-45508 GCF_000334495.1 Tupaia belangeri chinensis
TAGGTGGGACTCCAGCGACATAGCCATTACGCTAACTGCTGGTCCCCCATTGTTAGATTTTTTTTTTTTGAGAGAGATTTTTCACTGTAGGGCGCGTGCGCTCGCCAGACAGACAGAGACATAGAGACAGAAAGCGAGAAATCACCCCCCAGGGGGGATGGTCACGCCGCAATCCCTTCTCCTCCATTCTCCTCTCGGGATCTTGGGCACGCACGCACACGCGCCCGGCGTGAGTTTTAAGCCACCGGGTCCGGGACACGAACCGCGGTCGACTACGTGGGAATCCAGCGACATAGCCATTACGCTAACTGCTGGTTCCCTAGATTGTTTTTTTAAAGGCATACAACTAAAAGCTATTTGGTTATTGTATTAATTTAAGGGAAGTGCAGCTTTCAAATATGCCCCAATGAATTTAACTACTTGTGGGGAAAACACCACTTCTGCACTGCAGCCTGTTTTGTTTGCCTCAACTGCATCCCACTGTGAGGGAGAAAATCTTGCTAGGGTTCTAGGGATGGCCTAGCACTCAACATCCAACACTGGACAGATAAGACTCCCAGCAGTTTATCAGTCACATACAGTCACAGCACAGGGAAGACAAGCACACCCTGCTGGGCCACACAGGGCTGCACAGCGTGAACTGTGAATGAGCAGGGCTGTGGGAGGCAGGCTTTACAGCAGCAGGAGGATGAATGTCCCCTGGTTCCCACGAGAGGGTGTGACTGGCTGTTTGAATCATTTCACAGGCTGGTAGGGAGTGAATTCTGTTAAGTTGTAGACTGGTATGTGCTGACAAAGGAACTAGCTGGGGTGGGAAGGCTTTCCACTAGGTAGAGGGCATAACCAGTGAGAAAAAGGGAACTTAAAGTCAGGCCACTGGGGCTCTACGAGATGTCCAAGGAGCACATGAAATTTGAGGTCTTAGTAGATACAGCTGTGACGTAGCATGACCTTGGTCAATATTTGTGACGGTTTTGTTAATTAATAGGTACTGAAGAAAACGAGAAGTCTTAACTGTGCCCACAGTAAGAAGTGAGTATAAGCATTAAGTCTTCTTTACTAAGAAGCAAATCCCAGCGAGGATGAGGATGAGTAACAGGCTTAACTTCCTAGCTTGTAGCATAAACAGTAGATTAGGGCTATGGTCTGCAGGCTTTGCTAGCCTTGTGTTCTCTGTCCAAGTTGTTGTTTTCTTACCAAAGGACACGTGCACGTGCCAGAGACAGACAGGAAGAGAGAAGGGAAAAAAAGCATCACTCTGGGACACAGTCACACTACAATCCCTTCTCCATTTCTGTCCTTTTGGGGGGGTTGGCATGCACAGATACACACACACACACACCTGGCATGTCTCTCAAGCCACTAGGTCCAGGGCTAAAACCACACAGATGGCTATGTGGGATCTGGCTGCCTCAAGCACCAGGCTATGGAACCATCTCTACTGTTGTTTTATAATCTTTTAATACTGTAAATCTGGGACCAGCAGTTGGCATAATGGCTATGTCGCTGGACTCCCATGTAGTCAATCACAGTTCGAGTCCTGGACCCAGTGCTTAAGCTCACGCCAGGCGTGTCTGTGTGCTTGCCCAAGACCCCAAAAGGAGAATGGAGGAGAAGGGATTGCAGCATGGCCATCCGCCCTAGGGGGTGACTTCTTGCTTTCTGTCTCTGTGAGGGCACACACTCTATGACAAAAACCTCTCAAAAACAAAAAACTGTAAAACATTCTGAGCTCAGGGTCCTCAGGCCAAATACAAGCTGTAATTAATGGTCCCTCCATGCTAAAGTGTAAAATTACTGCTTTATAGCACAAGTGCGCCAAAAGCCCCAACAAAATAAAGTCATACAGTGGGGCTGGGTCCCTATGTCTAGCATCTATTGCTCTCCACATGCCTGACATGATTTCATCAATACCAACCACAAAAACATTCCTCTAACCTCAGACTCCTTTGCTTTCAATTTTTAGAAATACATCTTACTAGGCTAGCTCTGCATCCTGATGGTTAAGGCAGCTGGAGCTCACATGGCCAATCATGTAGTCAGGGCCCCAGACCTAGTGGTTTGAGAAATACACAAGATGTGTGTGCAAACATGCCCAAAATTCTAAAAGGAGAGAGAGATGTGAAGAAGGCATCATGACACAACCATATCTCATGGGGATGATTTTTCCTCTCCCTGTCTTCTCTCTGTCGAGCACATGTACCTTCTAGCAAAACAAACAAACAAAATACATCTATCTATCTACAAAATTAACACAGAGACAGGCCAGGGACTGTCCTAAACCTCAGAAAGCATAGTAAGGCCTCCCCCAAGTCTTCTCTTCTGGCATATGGGCCAACCAGGCATTATTGATCTCATGCTGCAGCAGCACAGGCATGGGTCTAGCCACAGTGCCCTGAATAGCTTATAGGTGAGCCAACACACGGATTCCCCTCTGCCATCCAAGCCAGACCCCTACCCAGTATGCTATGCAAGTACAGTTAATCTCCTATACTTGCTGTAAAGGGAAAGGGCTGGGCAAGGGGAGATCTGCAACAATGTTTCCAGAAGCAGTATGTATTCAAGATTTCTCAGCCTCCTTTCTCACAAATATATATGCCTTCAGTAAACATTACTGAATGCTTACTGTGTGCCAGGGCCTGCCCTAAACACTGGGGTTACAAAAAGGAACAAAGAGAAAAGTTCACATCCTCAAAGTTTTCAGAGCTCTTTGGGGAGAGGACAAGTCAGCTGGTGACCAGAGCATAAATTGCTATGACAGCTCTGCCACAAAGTGTGGATGGCACAGGAAAGCAAGCTAGACTTCAGTGCAAGAAGGACTCTACACAAGAGCCAGGCAGGGCGCTACTGGGAAAGACAGCCCAGGGGATACAGGATGGGGCTCTGCAGGCCTGGAGAGCAAGAGTGGAAGAATGGGACAGGGGAGAAAAAGATGCAGGAGGGATAGTGGGGTCAAGAAGAGAGAGAGGCAGCAGGCTGGTCTAAGAGGCTTACCCCCTCCTATAGTTCTGCTCACTGTTCAAAGTCACAAGTTCTACATGTCTGAATCTTTCTTATCAAAACAGAACATAGGTCCCCTTGTCAGTTCCTCACCTGGACATTAGGGCTATGATTCAGTAGATCTAGGTACGGAGCAAGTGCATAAGTATCAGGCTCTGCAGAAAGGCACTCCCGCTGCCTGTGCCTCAGGTACACAGCTCTGGTATTGACGGTGCACCAGGCCCACAGGAGGGCACTGTAGCTGAAGACGTTGTCAACAGCGTCTGTAAACAGAGGCTGTAAAGAAGAGAAAAAGTCCCTGGAGGAAGTGAAGAACTCTTGCACACGGGCTCTCTGTTCTTCAGCCTTTGCTTTCAAAGGTCTGGGAAGAAGATTCACCACCTCCAGCTCCAAACAAACAGGGCAGGTATAGGCCTTGGGTAAAATCTCCAGGTACGGCTTCCAGGGAGACTGGTCCCCAACATGCCTTTCTGAGACTAAAAAGGTGCACAGAGCCAGCAGAGGAGACGGAGGAGGCTTCCACCTTTTAAAATTAAAAACAGTTTAAAGGACTTACTTTTATTCGAAATACAGAATAAGCTAGGTAGTCTGTTTTGCTGTCAGAGGGGTTGTGCCCAAACTGCCCACACACTCTAAATGGACTCAAGAACTCTTTCCTTCCTTCAGGGTTTCCTCTTCAAAGCATGACCCCAACCCATGCACCCTGAACAAGCCACGTGTTAAGTGTCAGAAAAACTGATTCAGTAACCCGCATTGTAGGTTTGTTTGCAGGATCCTTTTTGCAAAAAGCTCTTGCTACTACACTTGGTTTTCCAGTTTTAAGGCTTATGCCACAAGTTTATTTGCTTCACCTGGATGAGTATATATAAAGCACAGTAGTGGGGCTAGCTGGTGGCCTGATGGTGAAAGTGGTCAGATCCTACATAGGAGATTGAGGAGTTCAAGTCCCAGAGGTTTGAAAAACATGCCTGGCACATGTGCATGCATGGCCAAAATCCCAAAATGAGAAATGGAAATAGAATCATGGCATGATTATCACCCATGAAGGGTGTTCTTTCTCTCTTTCTCTCTCTCTCTAGCAAGCACACATGCCATTTAGCAAATTTACATAGATATATATGTATACATATACTTATATATACACATATGTGTAGATATATATATATACACATAATGTATATAATATATATACATTATGTATATAATATATATATACATTGGTAGGAGAAAAAAATGGTTAGAAAAAATCCAGACCTGTGCCACCCAATATAGCAGCATTGTGACACGCAGGTATTTAAGTTTAAATTATTTAGAATTAAACAGCACTTCAAATCCCATTCCTCAGTCAGATGAGCCACATCTGAAGTGCTCAATAGCCATCTGTGACTAGTGGCTACCATACTAGACAACACAGAGTCAAAACATCTCTGTCATTGCTGAAAGTTCTGTTAGACCGCACCAACCTAGACTGAAAACTTAATACACTCATTATATACTTGCTGCAGTTTCAAAACTCTTATTCCTAAACTTGCTTGCCTTATTACAAACTATATATTGAAGAATGTTTGTTTTGATTAGTTACCAATAAAAAGATCTCATATGGCATGAATACATTTAGAAAAAGTTTTCATTAATCCTTCAAAGTCCAGATTCCTATATTGTCATATGTTTGTACTCAAAATTTCACAATTATTCAGAAAATGTTAATACCAAGAGCAGCCTTTCCTCTACTCGGGCCTAAAAAGATGCATTAACCCTCTTTTAAAAAACATGGCGGGGAAAACAAAACAAAAGAGTCCAGGCACTAGCAGCTGACATAGCGGTTAAGGTACTGGACTCCCACAGGGCTGACTGCAGTTCCTGTCTCAGATTTGGTGGCTTAAAAAAACACACCAGGTGAGGGACCAACAGATGATGTAATGGTTACATCACTGGACTCCCACATGGTCAACCATGGTTCAAATCCCAGACCCAGTGGCTTGAAACTCAAACCAGGCATGTGTGCACATGTTCCCAAAATCCTAAGAGGAGAATGAAGGAGATGGAATTGCAGCATGGCCATCCTCCTGGGGGATGATTTCTTGCTTTCTGTCTTTCTGTCTCTCTCTGTTTCTCAAGCAAGCATACATGCCCTATAGCAAAGATTTCTCTTGAAAAGGAAATCACGCCAGGTGCATTTGTGTGCATGCCCAAACTCCAGGGGGGAGAATAGAGGGGAAGGGATTGATGTATGGTCATCCCCTGGGGAAGGTGATTTCTCACTTTCCCTCTCACTGTCTCTCTTCCTCTCTTAAAGTAAATGCACATGCTCTATAGCAAAAATCTTTATTTAAAATAAAAATAATTAAAAAATAAAGGATCGAGAGCTTAATTTGACTTAAGAAACAGTATTAACTCTTAACCCTTAAGATTATAGGGTGGGGGGACCAGTGTAATGTCTATGTCGCTGGACTTCCACATAGTCGACCGTGGTTTGAGTCCTGGACCCGGTGGCTTAAACTCATGCTGGGCGCGTGTGCGTGCATTCCCAAGATCCCGAGAGGAGAATGGAGGAGAAGGGATTGCGGCGTGACCATCCCCCCGGGGGGTGATTTCTCGCTTTCTGTCTCTCTGTCTCTCTGTCTGTCTGGCGAGCGCACGTGCCCTATAGCAAAAACCTCTCCAAAAAAAGAAAAAAAAAGATTATAGGGTGGGTAGTCTTACTTACTCTATCCTCAGAGGTACCCCAAAACAAACGTTCACTACTCCATGAGCTAGAATATATTAATAGTTCCCAGATCCCTACTTCAGCCTCCTCTCTTGTACATCTAGATAAAACTATTATATTTTTTTATAATAGCAACAGCCCTTTATACATGAATCAGAATTCAAGCAAGCACAGTAAACCTAAAAGGGGGGGGGGGGGGTACCACATTGCTCTGCAATGCTGCTCCCATGCAGGAAAGTCCCCAGTTCAATCCCAGGGCTTCCCTGAGCACTCTGGATATGTGTGTGTCCTGTATCCTGGTTGGCTGAGGCATGAAGTGAATCACAGCATGAAGACCATGCTGAGGGTGTCTGTCCCTCCCCACACTCAAAATAAATAAATAAATAGGGAGAGTAACTAGTGTTTCTTAAAACCTAGTGTAACTGAGAGCAAGCTATCATAAGCCAAGGCACTCAGGAGTGAATAAATCCTTTTTCACCATTTTCTAGTGATGGATCAGGATTCAAAACAACCCCAGGCAGTCTAGTACAAATCTTAAAAAGAGAGACCAGTAGATGGTATAATGTTATTTTTGCTGGACTCCCATGTAGTGGACCAGTTCAAGTCCTAGACCTGGCAGCTTAAACTCACGCCGGACATGCATGCGTGTGTGTCCAAAATTCCAGGAGGAGAATGGAGGAGAAGGAATTGTGGCATGGCCATCCCCACTGGGGGGGTTTCTCACTTTCTGTCTCTCTGGCAAGCACACATGTCCTATAGCAAAAATCTCTCTAAAAAAAAAAAAAAAAGAGAAACCTTAAAAATACAGTTTACAATGAATGATAAACTTTCTAAAGCAGAAAAAAAATCCCTTGAACCACTTCAGATATTTCTTAGCTACATAAGTGGCCGAGTCCTAAAAATCTGGACCTTCAACTACTTATTTGCCACTGACAGAAGCACATACACCAGATCCATGTGCGTGGTCACTTACCTAGTAATGTACACCCCCAAGTAACTGCCAAGCACTGTGTCTGTGGTGAGCAGGCAACTCTCAGGCAATGAAATAATCACCTGTCCCTCCTTGACAAAAAGAAAGTAAAGTTTAAGACATCTATGTCTTGGGAAGGACCTGTGAGTATGAGTCTTGTAAAGCCCTTGATCCCACAATCATCCCACGAGAACCTACTATAGCCCAACCACAAATTACCAATGAGCCCACCAATGAGCCAACTCATTCCCAACTCAGTGGGTCAGCAGACGCAGACAGGGCTGCTCCAACTCCAGGGATTACAACCCCAATAAAGGTTCGTATGTTAGGGCCAGGTGAAAGCACAACAGTAATGCAACTAGACCCACATGGGGACTCAAAACCCAGGACTTTCCTTGTAGTTCCCTGAATACACCAGGAGCACACACATGCCGATCACTTGGCCTGCCTGAGACTGGGGGCAAATTGTGACATGAAGATCCTCTGGGCCGTACTTTCATGAGGTACATTTGTTTTCCCCAAATTCTGCTACAGATTAAAGCCAACTGTACTTTCTTCAAAAAATAAAAATATTGCCCAACAATGTGAAAGTTATTATTACTGAACTGTAACACTTAAAAATGATAAAGATGTTGGTGGTGTGGTGGTTAAGGTGCTGGATTCCCACATGGCTAACTACAGTTTGAATCCCAGACCTGGAAGCTTGAAAATCAAACCGAGCATGCATGCATGCCCAGAATATCAGGAGGAGAATGGAGGGAAAGGGATTATGGCATGGCCATCCCCCAGTGGGTGATTTCTCACTTTCCTTCTCGCTGTCTCAGACAAATGCACATGCCCTATGGAAAAAAAACTAAAAAAAAGAAAGGTGTTAAATTTCAGGAGTATTTTACCACAATATGTTAAAAGGTCCTGTCATGTAGGTCACAATTCAGAGAACTGGATCCCACATGGCCAACTGTGGTTAAAGTCTCAGCTCTGGTGATTTGAGAAACACAGGGCATATGTACACACAAGCCAAAAATCCTAACAGGAAGGAGAAACTAAGGAAAATAGTGTGTGACCATGCCCTTTTAGGGAGTGCTTTCTCTCTCTCTGTCTCTCTCTCTCTCTCTTGCATGCATATGACTCACACAACTGCATGTGCCCTCTGGAAATAAGAAAAAAAAATTTTTTTTATTTTTAAATAATAAAAACAGTATAACAGAATTATGACATCAAAAGATACCATATTTTAAGTTAAATATATGTATGTAGCTGAGTTTAAAATAAAGAACTAAAAATACTTTTTAAACAAAGCAATTTTTAAAATAAAGGAAGAAATTTCTAGTTTCACAGAAAACTACATATTAGATACCCTTTAAGTAGCACAAAAAGAACTAAAAGGGACCTTGGAGATCATCTCTGGCTTTCACCTCCTTGTTTTCCGCTAAGAAAACAAGCGAGCAGGATGAGGAGCCTTGCTGTGGGTCCTAGACAGCTGAAGGCAATCCTGGGACAGGCTAAAAAGTCTCCTCCCACCACCTGGTGGGTTCTACCAACCACACTACACACAGCCTCTCAGATGAGAGCAGGTCCCCTGGCCCATTTAAAACAGGACCTGATTTCTAAACTTTGCCCTGGCAGAGACTGCTCATCGCTGACCCCAACATACCTTCTCTCGTCCCCCTCTGAAAGAGAATTCTATTTGAGGGCATCACACCAGGAAAAGGATGGTGCCTCCTCCTCCCTTTGCAGCTAGCAGGGGCTGTGACCGTTAATGGTAAGATGGGGAGCTGGAATTTCCTTAAAGGGTAGAAGCCTGCCCCTCCTTACCCCCTTGCTCCATGGACCTGCAAGTGCGGGGTTTCCTTATGGGTGTGACAGCGCTGGAGGAGTCTGGGCCTCTGCCCCACCAGCTCAGGGTATGCCTACTCCAGGCATGTATATATGACAGCAAAGCAAACTTTACACGCTGTGTAAGCTCCGTGACTCTGGGCTTATCCTCCATACGTACCAAACTTAACCCTAGTTGACGAAACTGCATTCAAACATGTCGGTATTAGGTAAGAAATGTCTGTAAAGTCCGAAATATATTTAGTTCACTTGATTTGACCCACAAAAACAAAGCAGCAAAATCTACACTGGGTTCCAAGAATAAAAGAGAAGTTCTCACCTTCAGGGATGTTTTGCTCATCAGGCCTCTTCCTGTACCTTAGGAAAATAAAGATGAAAAAAGGGTAAATTCTACTATATCTTCAAGGTTCTAGAGATACCATTTTGAATAAAACACATGAATGAACTTTAAAATTACACAAAGCTAAAGCTGGGTGTCTCTCAGCCTTTGACTCCCAAGGGAAAGAGGGGTCAGAAAACTATTCTGGAAAATGTCCTGACCTCCTTGTGTGTTGTAACGCTTGAAGGGCAATCTAAGCTTCAGAGTTGACACCCTAAAGATCATGATGGACTTTTCACAGATCTGCTGCTGGGCTCCTTGCAGAAACCTTAAAGCTGTGGCCTACCAGCTGACAGTGAGGGGTCTTACTCTAATGCCCACCCAATCTCCAAGGCTGAACCCTCAGGCCACTTCTATGTACTACTAGACTAAGCTTTCCCCAGTAATGACCTTAAAACCATTTTGACTGGCCAGTAAACCACTGAGGTCCCGCAATGCCTACAGAATACATCCTCCCCTCCCCTCCCAGCGTTACCCATCAGATGGGGTTTAGCTGGGTAGATCCAGGGTTAACGCTCCCTATAAGCGTACACTGTGGCAGGAGCACAGTTGACACAGTAACCCCACCAGCTGTACTGTTAACACCCTAGCAACTTCCATGCCTAAGGTTTCCCTCCTGGAACAGTCAGATGGACACAAAAGGATGCTCCTCCGGCAGGCATAGCTATTTTATGACCATATAAGACCTACAGTATTGGAACCAGCAGTTAGTGTAATGGCTATGTAGCTGGACTCCCACGTAGTCGACCACGGTTTACGTCCCGGACCAGGTGGCTTAAACTCACGCCGGGCACGTGTACATGCGTGCCCAAGATCCTGAGAGGAGAATGGAGGAGAAGGGATTGCGACGTGGCCATCTTCCCTGGGGGGTGATTTCTCGCTTTCTGTCTGTCTCTCTGTGTCTTTCTGGTGAGTACACGTGCCCTATTGCAAAAACCTTTTTTTTCCAAAAAAAAGAAAAGACCTACAGTATTAATTTGTCCAAATTCATAGTTCTTGGGGCCAGCAGTTAGCATAATGGCTATGTCACTGGACTCCCACGTAGTCGACCACGGTTTACGTCCCGGACCAGGTGGCTTAAACTCACGCCAGGCGCGTGTGCGTGTGTGCTCAAGATCCCGAGAGAATGGAGGAGAAGGGACTGCGGCATGGCCATCCCCCCTGGGGGGTGATTTCTCTCTTTCTATCTGTCTGTCTCTGTCGGGCGAGCCCACATGCCCTATAGCAAAAACCTCTCAAAAAAAAAAAAATCCTAGTTCTTGACCTTCCTTCTGTCAAATGGGAGGGAATACAATTCAGCAAGATCATTCCCTGCAGGATTACTGAGGAGCTCCTCGTTCATGGGAATTCCTGCCTCAATCCTCAGTTTTCTGGAAAAGATGGATTCAATGAGTTCTAACTCATCTCCTCAATCAGAAGTACACTGTAATATCTGGTCACACACATGATTTTAGTTTTTTGTTTGTTTGGTTTTTGTTTGTTGGTTGATTTTTAAAGTTATCTATTTTACTTATATTATTATCATTATTATTCAATTTGACCAGAGAGAAACAGATAAAGAGGGAAAATGAGAAAGCAAGCCACCAGGTCCAGGACTCAAACCACAATCAGACATGTGGGAGTCCAGCATCTTAACCACCAAGCCAACTAATGGCCCCTAAGATTCTAGTTTTAAGAACTTATTTATTCTGTGTATCCCATAGTATAGCCAATCATAACTGTGAGTCAGAATCCTCCTAAAATCAATTACTAATGGAGGATATTTTTCTATAAGATCATCCTTCAAAATACTCATGTGCTGGGACCAGCAGATGGCATAATGGTTATGTCACTGGACTCTCATGTCATCAACTGTGGTTCAAGTTCCAGACCTGGTGGCTTAAAATACACCAGGCACGTGTGTGTGTGTGTGTGTGTGTGTGTGTGTGTGTGTGTGTGCAAAATGCTAGTGTGTGTGTGTGTGTGTATGTGTGCCCAAAATCCTAAGAGAATGGAGAACGGACTGCAGCATGGTCATCTCCCCTGGAGGTGATGGTGATTTCTTGCTGTCAGTCTCTCTGTCTGACTGGCAAGTGCACACACCCTATAGTGAAAAATCTCTTAAAAATAAATAAATAAATAAAACTCAGGTACTGATCTTAAGTGGAAATTTCTCTCCAAACATACAAACAAAATCTGGCATGTGAAATAAATCTGGAAGTTATTTTACCTCTACTTTATAATGGATAGCATTTAATATCAAAAAACATACCATAATAATCTGTATTTACTATTGTATTTATCATAGATATACTAGGCAAGGCAGAGTACATTACAAACATCTCACTCTCTACAAATTCCATCGAATCATTTGCCAATTCCTGCTAAAGATTTTTGCTACAGGGTATGTGTGCTCTCTCAAGACAGAAAGGAAAGAAAGTGAGAAATCACTCCCCCAGGGGGTAATGGACATGTTGTAATCCCTTCTCAGATCTTTTATGTACTACCCTTATTCTTTCTGGCTTATTTTTCTATTTGTATTATCCTTTTCTTTTTTTCTTTTTTTGTTTTTGTTTTATTTTGTTGTTTTGTTTTTTGCTATAGGGCACATGCACTCACCAGAGAGAGACAGAAAGGAGGTAAAGTGAGAAATCACTTCTGGGGGGATAGCTATGCCACATCCCTTTTCCTCCATTCTCCTTTCAAGATTTTGGGCACATGCACATATGTACCCAGCATGTTTTTAAAGGAGCTAGGTCCAGGACTCAAATTGCACAGTCAGTCATGTGGGATCCTTAACCTTAACCTTTGTGCCTCCTCCTAGCCCCATATTCTTTTTTTTATTTTTAATTTTATTTCACATTTTGTAATTTCTTTTTTTTTTTTTTTTTGGAGAGGTTTTCGCTATAGGGCACGTGCGCTCGCCAGACAGACAGAGAGAAATATAGAGACAGAAAGCGAGAAATCACCCCCCAGGGGGGATGGTCACACCGCAATCCTTCTCCTCCATTCTCCTCTCGGGATCTTGGGCACGCACACACACGCGCCCGGCGTGAGATTTAAGCCACCGGGTCCGAGACGCGAACCGTGGTCGACTATGTGGGAGTCCAGCGACATAGCCATTACGCTAACTGCTGGTTCCCACATTTTGTAATTTCTCTCAGCAATCCACTTTCATTCATTTTTAGAACAAGGTTTAATACAAGTGAATCATATGCAACAAAGCAGGAAACTCAGCACATAGCAATAGATGTGTTCCCAGAGAAAACAAAGCCCTCCTACAAGTATCACCTTTGCTGAGACCAGCAGATGGCGTAATGGTTACACGACTGGACTCCCACGTGGTCAACTGCGATTCAAGTCCCAGATCCAGCAACTTAAAACTCAGTTTGGACACATGTGCATGCATGCCCAAGATCCTGAGAGGAAAATGGAGGAGAAGGAATTGCAAAGGGGCCATCCCTCCTGGGGGATGATTTCTCACTTTCTATCTCTCTGTCTCTCTGGCAAGCACTCTGCCCTACAGAAAAAAAATCTCTAAAAAATTTTTAAAAATCACCCTTGCTTACTACATGGCTCTCATGTGAGGAAGGTCAGGAGAGTTAATGGCAAATCTTACCTGGAAAACAAGCAGGCATTAACTTTGTATCTTCGAACTTCCTATCTTTCAGCCACTTCTTTAGTTCTATAAATTCAGACTTGTAGCTCTCATTCACTATTAAATAGGAGAGGAGAGAATTAAAGATGATTAGAATCACTGTATAATCAGATCATCTTTAAAGAAGAAAATCCCCAGGGACCAGCAGTTAGCGTAATGGCTATGATGGCTATGTTGCTGGACTCCCACGTAGTCGACCACGGTTCACGTCCCGGACCCAGTGGCTTAAAAAAAAAAAAAAGAAAAGAAAATCCCCAATGAAGAGTATCAGAAAGATCATAAAAGTTAATAAGCTGGGACTAGCAGTTGGCATAATGACTATGTCACTGGATTCCCATATGGTCCCACATGGTTTGAGTCCTGGACCCAGTGGCGTAAACTCACACCAGGCGGGTGTGCGTGCACACCCAGGATCCCAAGAGGAGAATGGAGGAGAAAGGGATTGCAGCGTGGCCATCTCCCCTGGGGGGTGATTTCTTGCTTTCTGTCTCTCTCTGTCTTACTGGCAAACACATGCGCCCTAGAGCAAAAAAATTGTTTTAATTTGACAAGAGAGAGAGAGAAAGTAAGAAAGCAAGCCATCAGATCTGGAACTTGAACCGTGGTAGGCCATGTGGGAGTCCAGTGCCCTTAATCACCAGGCCACCCACCAGCCCCGATTTTCTTTTTTTCATCATTGGAACCAATAAAAAAAAAAAAACTGTACCTCCTCTTGATTCAGAACTTCTGAAGAGTTTTCGTCTTCTCATACGGCTTGTCCTCCCTCTTCCCTTCTGCATACTATGTCTACAGTTTCTGCGTAGTTGTCAAATCTAAAATAAAAAGCAGTTCTCCATCTTACGTTCCAGTTGTATAATAACCACTTTTTGCATCTTTAAATATACATATGTATATTTCAGTAAACTATTTCCTCAAGTATTTTTGTACATGAAGGTCTTTTTTTACTATTTTTAAGTATATATGTATATACGTATGTATATGTATATATATATATACATATATATATATACACACATGCAAATTTTTATTTGCAACAGATTAGGAGAGACTGAGATCCAAGAAAACATACGAACCAGAGATAAGCATAAGGTCTAAAATGGCTACCAGAGTTTCCACATGACTTTCCTTGAAAGCATAAAAAATTAACCCACTGGGGCAAGCAGGTGATGTGGTGGTTAAAGGCACTGGACGCTCATGTGGCTGACCACAGTTTGAATCCCCCACCAGCGGCTTGAAACTCATGACCAGATGCAAAATCCCAAGAGAAGAGAGGAGAGGGGATTGCTGCATGGCCATTTCAGTGTTGTGGGGGGGAGAGGGATTTCTTGTTTTCTGTTTCTCTGTCTCTCTGTCAAGTACACAAGCCCAATACCAAAAATCTCTCTCAAAAAAAATAAATTACAAATACACTAAAGGCACCAGCAAGACATAGAAATAAAGTGGACCATTAATAAGAACCAATAATGGGATTTAGGGGGCAAGGCGGTCATGGGATACAGCAGTAAAATAAGGTGCTCTGTGATGCAAGCCCACCTGGGAAGATTCCAATTCAAACCCAGAGCTTTCCCTAAGTAGCCACGCACACGTGCTCATGATCATGGCTGCCTGATGCTGGGGATGAATCTTAGCGTCCAGAACTGTTGAAGATGCCCCCTCTCATTCACTGTCTCACTCATGGAAGAAATACTTTTTAAAAAAGAAAACAAATTACATTTAGCTATGAATAGGAAAAAGATCCGTGTTAAGATGTAAAAATATCCAAGCTATTATATCAAGTTAAAAGTTACAAAACATCAAAAATTAAATGACTCAATGACTCCTTTTGGGTTTGCTTTTGGGCACATGCATAAATTCATAGAAGAGCATTTGACAAAGGCTATTTAGAAACGAGCTAGGGAAGGGGCCTTTTACTATTCCTGTATCCTATCATGTGACTTAAGTACCTAAGGGAAATGATATGATTATTATATGCATAATTTCCGTGTTTTAAGTATATAAGTGGCTTTAAAAGCCACTCCTGAAAAACAGCAAGCCGGCACGGAAGAACGAGACAAGACCCCCCGGCAGTACCAACAGCCGACTCCGGCCTGGAAGGTTCACGGATGCACAGGAAGCTGCCGAGGTCGCCTCCGCCAGTGGGCACCGGTCCCCGCGCGCCTTGGTGAGGTTCGCCAAGCGAACCACTCCCGCAGGACGGAGGTGACGGGGCGCACAGGAAAATGCTAGGCTTGGGTTGGGGCCAGGCGGTCTGCAACCCGAACTCAGCCTCCCTTCTTCCACCGCATTGAAAAGGAAAAGCGCCAAGCCGCGGCCGGCTCCCGTTACCTAGGCGACGTGAGGCCCCAACCCGGAAGAACTTCTGGCTCACCTGGGTGCGGGCCAATGTCTTGAAGATGGCGGCAGCAGTGGGCGGGCCCAAAGCCCATGAGAACGCGTAACAGCGCCCCCAAGTGAACGCAAGTTGAAGCGGATGGAATGGAAGAGAGGCCGATCCCTTCAGGCCCGCCCGGGTCCATCCCCAGCGACGCGAGTCCTCAATCACACGCGGAGCCGCCTCTTTCGGCTTAGGGCAGCCTCCTCCAGCGCGCATGCGCCTTGCTTCCCCGGCGTCACCTCGGACTCCCTGCCCAGCCATGGACGAAGTCACCCCGACCCCACAACCTCCGCACGACCCGAGCCTTGCGCGAGGGTACTCACTGCCTGCCGCGGGTAGTTTGCCCTCTGAGGCAAACTCTCCTTATGCAATTGTTTAAAAAATAAAGAAGATGATTACCTAGGCCCCACGGCCGCGGTTCAACTAGCCCCGCCCATTTCGCCATTTCTGGCCAGTCCTAGGGTCACAGTCCAGCAAGAGAAATCAAATTACTGTTTTTGTTTTCTTTTAGAGGATTTTGCTATAGGGCACGTGCGCTCGCCAGATATAGAGAGTCAGAGAGATAGAGAGCGAGAAATCACCTCCCAGGGGGGATGGCCACACCGCAATCCCTTCTCCATTCTCCTCTCGGGATCTTGGGCACGCACGCACACGCGCCGGTGAGTTTAAGCCACGGGTCCAGGACGCGAACCGCGGTCGACTACGTGGGAGTCCAGCGACATAGCCATTACGCTAACTGCTGGTCCCGCAATTACTGTTTTTAATTGACACATAGTCGTCGTACCTATGACACTTTTCTATACAGGAGTACAATGCATAATTGTCCAATCAGGGCCGTTAACACATCCAGCACCTCAAACATTTACCTTTACTTTGTGATGGGAAAGTAAATTCTGAATAATTGCTGTAACTACTTCCAGATGAGGGAGCTCGATTTCTGCCGCACCAGCCCCCACCTTGATCACGGGCTATAGTTACTTGATTTTAAGGAGTACTATGTGAACTGGGGGAAAAGATTTTACAGTGCAGAAACCTGGCATACACGGCCTCAGCCGGGCTGTCAAGGATAATCTCGGGGATCCATCATGTTGGCAGCATATTCCCCACGTACTATGTGGTAAGAGTATTTCACCTCTGTGGTAGTCCTCTTGGCAACCCAAGAGGTAAACTAAGGCAACATACTTAAAGCAGAAGGAGTTTATTCGTACTAAATTTGAGGACTGCAGTGTGCATGGACATATTCAGGTTATCTCCAGCATGTGTACCCAGGTCTTACAATCTTCAGGCAGATTTTAAAGGCAAAAGCCACAGCAGGATGAGAGTTAAACTAGTTGGTTTGAGACAATGATCCATTCCAACCGAGCCTTTGTACCAGTTCTTATCAGGGATGTCAGCATGAATAAAAAACACCCCCTTCATGACCTACCCTGGCTTGGTTTATTCAGAATTTAACACATGTTGACATAAATGACTCCATTTTGAGTCTGACAACTTTTACACCCCTAAAAGCCATAACCCCAGTTCTTCCATGGAGAAAAATAAATGAAACCCCACCCAGTATTCCAAAAGTCTATCATGAAAAGCAAGTCAATTCTGACAAATTATTGAAAACCAGAGAAAATTAAAGAATTATGACAACTAAATATTGTGTAGTTTCCTGGAGGAGATCCTGTATTAGAAAGAGGATATTAGGAGGAAAATTAGTGAAATTCAAATAAAGCATGGAGCTTGGTTTATACCACTGTTCCACTGTTTTTGGTTTTTAGTTTTTGTTTTTTAATGGTACATTTATGACAATTGTGCCACAATAGTAAGAGTTAATAGGAGAAACTTGGGCCAGCAGAATGTGGTAGTAAGAAATTGGATTCCACACGACCAGCTCCATGGTCTGAGCCCCTGACCCAGTGACCTGAAAAACACATTGGGCCTATATTCATGCCTGCCCAAAAAATCTCAAGAGGGAATGGAGAAGAAGGGATTGCAGCATGGCCATCCCCCATGGTGGGGAGTGGGAGGGGCTGGGGGTGGGTGGATATGATGATTTCTCACTGTCTCTCTGCATGTGTGTCTCTGTCTCTCCAGCAAGCACACTTACCCTGTGGCAAAAAGAAAAAAATCTCCAAAAAATAATAATAATAAAAATAAGAGAGAGAGAGAGAGAAATTATATGTGAGAGATATATAGAAATTTATGTACTATGCACTATGCAACATTTCACAAAATCCAACTATTAAAATTTAATATTTCTTTTAAAGTAGAGAGAGGGGCCAGCAGATTGCGAAACGGTTACACCACTGGACTCCCACATAGTCAACTGTGGTTTGAGTCCTGGATCTGGCAACTTAAAACTCGAGCCAGGTGCATGTGCATGTGTGCCCAAATTCCCAAGCAGAGAATGGAGAAGGGATTGCAGCATGGCTATCACCTCTGGGGGATAACTTGTCACTTTCTGTCTCTCTGGTGAGAACATGCAACCTATAACAAAAAACAACAACAACAAAAAACTCTAGAAATACCACCACCAAAAGAAAAGGTAGGAAGGGCTGGAAATAGAGGGTTCCAAATTTAGAACTGTTAAAAGATAAATTTTGACACATTAAAATTTTAAAGAGTTGAGACTCACTGGTAGCACAGCAGGACCCACATGGGACGGTCAAGAGTTCATGTCCTGGGGCCTCTCTAAACACACTAGGCACAGCTGTGCTGGTAATCTGAGCTGGCTGGAGCTGGAGGTGGATCATCATGTGGAAGACCTGCTGGAGGTCGGTCTGTCTTTCTCTCTCAAGAGAAATAAATAAAACTTATTTTTAAAAATGTTAAGAGTTTATTTGAGCATGGTGAAGCAGAAGCACCTCTTTGAACTTAGATTATACTTGTTTCCTCCTTTTCCCAGAGTAAATAGAGTGATTAATAGTCTTACTGTCTTTGTTTAGATGTTCCTTAGCAATGTAAATACCAATCACCAAACCCCTGCTTGGAGCCATGGGGAACATTAAACAAAGGTCTGGATAGTGCCCTTACTACAGGGCTGACTACGGTTCGAGTCCCAGACCTGGCGTCTTGGTTTCTCACTTTCCCTCTCTCTTGCTCTGTCCCTCTCTGCTCAAATAAAATAATTGTTTTAAAGAAGAAAGAAAGAGTTAACCTGCTTGATTCAGCTTCTGTAACTGCTTTTACATGGTAGCCCCACTCCCTTTCCTCCTCACTGCTTCCTCAGTTTCCACTGTAATCAACCCAGAATTGATTGTGATCCTTGCCTTTATAAGCACCTCTCTCCTTTCACTCGGGGCTGCAGGGTTTTTGTTTTGTTGAGAGGTTTTCTTTTTTCTTTCTTTTTTTTTTTTTTTGTTGTAGGGCACTTGAGCTCGCCAGAAAGATAGAGACAGAGAGGTAGAAAGCAAGAAATCACCCCCCAGGGGGGATGGCCACCCCGCAAGCCCTTCTCCTCCATTCTCCTCTCAGGATCTTGGGCATGTACGCACACGCACCCGGCAATGAGTTTAAGCCACCAGACCCAGGACTCGAACTGTGATCGGCTACATGGGAATCCAGCGACATAGCCATTACGCTAACTGCTGGTCCCTAATTTTTTTTGAGAGGTTTTTTTGGGGGGCTGTGGGGTTTTGAAAGACACGAGTCCCCCTATATGCTACCAGCTTAATAAACTCCAATAAATTTGGCTATGTCTGTATGTCCTCTTTTTTCGCACTGAGTAAACTATACCAATGGATTCATGTATGTGGCAGCTCCAAACAGGAAATCATCTGTCTCTTTGGAAGGGGTACCAGGAGAAAGCTTTAACTGGATGAATGTGGAAACAGGGAAAAATAATGTTATTAGAGACCAGTCTTGTGTCCTGGTGGTTAAGGGAGCGAGATCCCTCATGGTAGACTACTCGGTTTAAATTCTGGACCTGGCAGTGGCTTGAAAACACAGCAACTATGTGTGCGTGCAGACATGGGACCCTGACTATGGAGAAGTGGAGAAGGGATTAGAATGTACCCTCTGGCAAAAATTAACACAAAGGGTGGGAGAGAGGGAGGAAGGAAGAAAGGGGAGGAAAGAAGGAAGGAAGAATTTTTTTGGTTGTATTGATAGTTGAAACATTTGCCTTAGTTGAATTTCCTGGAGAAGTTCAAGACAATGTAACTAATGTCTAGTTGATTGCCTATAATTAGCAGAGTTTACCTTTCAATTTCTTTTCATTCTAAATTAGCTTAGGAACTGAGGGCATTATAGCTATCTTACTTTAAAGATCTCCAATTTAATTAGTAGGTCCATGATTCACTGATGTCATCAAAGAGTAACACCAACTTTCCAGTTACCATCCTTAGGGAGCTGACCATCCACTTCAACTTTGTATTTACTTTCTCACACTCTCAAATATTAGTAGTTGCTGCAGGGAACCAGCAGTTAGCGTAATGGCTATGTCACTGGACTCCCACGTGTTCGACCACAGTTTGCGACCCAGACCCGGTGGCTTAAAACACACCAGGCGTGTGTGCGTGCGTGCCCAAGATCCCTAGAGGAGAACGGAGGAGAAAGGATTGCGGCGTGACCATCCCCCCTGGGGGGCGATTTCTCGTTTTCTGTCTCTATGTCTCTCTCTGTCTGTCTGGCGAGCGCACGCGCCCTATAGCGAAAACCTCTCCAAAAAAAAAAAAAAGTAGTTGCTGCAGCTCCAGGCATCACATTCTTAGAAAATTGCATTCAAGACAAGAAGAAAAGGGGCAGTTGAAATATGGACTTTCCTTCTATGAAGGGGGAAAATAATGTATATTCTTGTTTTCTACGTGGGAATTGACAAAGATTTTCTCCTTGGCAAATCCTAACCAGGTTCCTCTGAACAAAAATGTGTCCAATAAAAGTTACAGACTCTCAGCACAAATGATTTCCTCCACTCCAACCCCCCACATTAAAAGACTTAATCTTGGGGTGACTGGATCCCTGTGCATTGGAGTCCCAGAGCTGGCAGCTGGAGGAACACGTAAAGTGCATGTGCATGCATACCCCAAATCCAGAGAGGACAGAGGACAGGGGATTGAACATGGCCATCCCACTCTGCAGGGCGATTTCTCACTTTCTGTCTCTCTTTCTCTCCCTTTTCCCCCACCCACAGCTAGTGCATGCACCGTATAGCAAAGCTTAAAAATAACATTAAAAAATAAAAGACTTAAACCCTAACATAGTTCCTAATAGCTCAAGACTGCATCCCTACAATGATGCTAGCCTCCCTTAAAGCACCTTCCTAAGGATATTCAACACTGTCCAAAATGTTACTGTCCTGTTTTTCTGATCAATGACAACAGTAGGCCCTGATCACTCTCTCAAACCATTTACGAAAAATGCCGTACTGTTCTGAATTCTTTCTGTCCCTGTGAGATGTATATCTGTTTCTTCCATAAATCGGGAGTGTCTTTCTCAAGGACCTGAAAGTCGTTCCTCTAAAAATCATCGGAAATGGTAGGGCCCTAGTCTTTCATACTTCCAGTGGAAAGAGAGAATCCTAATTTTACTATTGCCGACTAGCTGGCACAAGTGGCTTAACCAGCATTTATGCTGAGTCACTCTTTGTCATTCATCATTTTGCTGACACTGCTCAATCTCCCACTGTCAACCCTGATCTTTCATTCTCCTAATACACAGTAACCTCTGTATAAATGAAAATTGGTCCAGTTCACACTGGGCCCTTTTCCCTATTGTAATAGTACTTAATTGTTTAAAAACTATCCTCACCACTTTAACTAGTGTCCAGTTTTGACTAACTTGACAAAATTAAGAAAATTGCTTGGAATTACATAACGTTTGATTCCAAAGTCCATGTTCCACCCTTTTAGGAAGGCTTACTGAACAATTTTTTTTTTAAGAGAGATTTTACTATAGGACACATGTACTTGCCGGACAGAGAAACAGCAAAAAATCAGCCCCCCAGGGGGATGGCCACGCAACAATCCCTTCTCCATTCTCCTCTCAGAATTGTGGGCATGCATGCACACATGCCAGGCACAAGTTTTCAGTCTCTGGGTCCAGGATTCAAACTGCAGTTGAATCACGTGAGAGCTCAGCAACATAACCATTACTCCATCTGCTGGTCTCCCAACATTTCTTAGCAGATGGTACAGGACTGTATTATCGGGAACAAAAATAACTGCTTAAACCAGTGGATAATAAAGATGTGAATTTATTTCTTAGGTTAATAGACGTGATTAAATTCTTTATCCACATAACCCCAAGATTGTCTGACCTTTAATGCTAACAACTAAGCCTCTTTTTTTTTTTTTATTTGAAAAGTTTTTGCTACAGGGTGCGTGCGCTCGCCAGACAGACAGAGTGAGACAGAGAGACAGAAAGCGAGAAATCACCCCCCAGGGGGGATGGCCACGCTGCAATCCCTTCTCCTCCATTCTCCTCTCGGGATCTTGGGCATGCACCCACACACGCCCGGCATGAGTTTTAAGACACCAGGTCCGGGACGCAAACCACAGTCGACTACATGGGAGTCCAGCAACATAGCCATTACGCTAACTGCTGGTCTCAACAACTAAGCCTGTCTTCTAGGTCATTAGTAGCAATAATGGGGGTATGGGGTGGCCATCTTGACTCTTTTATTATTCATTGAAATTGTTCAAAACCCAGACAAGGTGCTATGTATTGATGGCCACTCATAAACATGCCACCGAAATCAAGACCCAAATATGAAAGAGAAAAAAAGTACAAAATCGTCCAAGTAGAGCTTAATTCACAGGCTTTGAATTATTATATTTTTCAAAAGCAAAATTTAAAACATTCCCAACAGCCAAACTTATCAATCCTTTCCTTTGTGATTTTTCTTCCGTTCTTATGGTTATAAAGCCCTTTTCCCATACTTAAATATAAATTTTACTGGGGCCAGCAGGTGGGATGGTGGTTAGGGGGCTGAATTCCTACATGGCTGATTATGGTTCCAGTCCAACACCAGGCAACTTGCTCTCTCACTTACCCATTCTCTTTCTCTCATCAAATTAAAAAAATAATAGTAACAATAACAACAAATGGAAATAATTCTTTAAAATATATATATAAATTTTACTTATATCTTCTTGTAGTTGTTTTATAGTTTCATTTATAAACTTTTTTTCTCTTTAGAAATTATTTTGTGTATGTTATAAAGTTTCTTTGTTTTTTGTTTTTTTTTTTCTTTCCAATCATTACTCCCTTTCCCCAGAACCAATTCTGGAATGATTATTTCATTCCCCCACTAACTTTTGTTTAATACGCTTTTTTTAAAAAAATGATTTATTTAGGGGCCAGCAGATGATGTACTGGTTAAGAGTGATGGATTCTCACAAGGACAACCACAGTTTGAGTCCAGGACCTGGCGGCTTGCTTTCTCACTTTCTCTCTCTCTCTCACTCTGTCCCTTTCTGGTCAAATTTAAAATAAATAAAGTTGGGACCAGCAGTTAGCGTAATGGCTATGTCACTGGACTCCCATGTAGTCGACCACAGTTCGAGTCCCAGATCTGGCGGCTGGAACTCACACCGGGTGTGTGTGTGTACGTGCCCAAGATCCCGAGAGGAGAATAGAGGAGAAGGGATTGTGGCGTGACCATCCCCCCTGGGGGGTGATTTCTCGCTTTCTGTCTCTATGTCTCTCTCTCTGTGTCTGGCCAGCACACGCGCCCTATAGCAAAAAACAAACAAACAAAAAAACAAAAAAAAAAATCCTCTCCTAAAAATAAATAAAGTTAAATAAAATAATTATTTTTAAAAAGTATGTATGCAATTCCATTGTTATTTTTTATTTATTATTTTATTCATTTGTTATTTTATTATTTAAATTTATTTATTCGCTTAAAATTTTATTTTAATTTGACCAGAGAGGAACAGAGAGAAAGAGACAGAGGGAAAACAAGAATATAAGCCACCAGCTCCAGGACTTGAACCACTGTCAGCCATGTGAGAGTTCAGGGCCCTCAACCACCATGTCATCTGCCAGTCCCATTGTTTATTATTATTATTATTATTATTATTATTTTAATTTGACCAGAAAGAGACACAGAGAGAGAAGGAAAAGGAAAGTGAGAAAGCATGCCACCAGGTCCAGGACTCGAAACACAGTAGATAGATCATGTGGGAGTCCAGCACCTTCCCCACCACGCCACCAGCTGGCCCAACTGTTTGTTTTTTAAAGAATCATTTATTTGTAATTATTATTATTTTTAATTTGCTCTAGGACACATGCATTCACCAGGAACAAACAGAAAGAGAGATAGTGTGGAAAAGTGAAAAAGCAAGCTGCCAGGCTCAGCAAACAGTGTCTGGCCATGTGGAAATCCAGCACCTTAACCACCACACCACCTGTTGCACTCCCATTAACTGTTAACGCAGCTTTTATCATATACTAAAATTTTTGGAGAGATTTTTGCTATAGGGCATGTGTACTCCCCAGAAAGACAGAGAGAGAGACAGAGAGACAGAAAACGAGAAATCATCCCCCAGGGGGGATGGCCACACCACAATCCCTTCTCCTCCATTCTCCTCTCAGGATCTTGGGCATGCATGCACATGCACCTGGCATGAGTTTAAGCCACCAGGTCCAGGACTCGAACCACAGTTGACTACATGGGAGTCTAGCGACATAGCCATTACACCAACTGCTGGTCCCCCCCTAAATTCTTACTAGTATAAATTTTATGTGTTGTTTTTTCTGGTTCATCCTACCTTATTGACCTGTCACTTCTTGTGCCAGTAAAAGTACTAAAAGTAAAAACAAATGATTCATGGCCCTCCTACAGTCTCCAGTATTTTTACTATGTCCAAATCTCCCTACACACCACAAGCTGAGTGCTGATGACTCTCTTACTGAATTTAACCCATCCCACTTCCCTCTAACGCTGGCTCACCGGTTATATACATGAAAGGAGCTGGTGATATGGAGAGAGGCCAACTGGAATTGATGTGGATGTTTGTTCAAAGCTGCTTCCCAGCAGAAAGTGTTTCTGGAGAGTTTAAGCCACAGGGCCCAGAACTTGAATTACAGTCAACTACATGGGAGTCCAGTGATGTAACCATCTGCTGGTCCCCCTCATCACCACCACCACCACCACCGAAAGGAATTTTAAGTCTCAAAATTATGGTTTTCCTTTGGCTTGCTTCTCTCGATTTCAACCAGGATTTATTAATGTTTCACTTCATAGCATCTCAATCTTAATAAATGCTCTTTAGAACATTCATCAGTCCCTCACTAGGATCTGTTTCAGTGTTGTATGAAGGCTTTTCTTTCTTTGCACTCTTTTTCAACCTGAGTCAGGTGGTCCCATTGGGTATTCTCTGCATTCTTTCTACATAAAATGAGAACTCTATCAGGTCTTAACTGTATCAGGTCTTAACTTTCCCAGAGATGAGTTTCAAAAGATTGTTCACAATCATGGAATAACTCTTGCCATTTAGGTTCTTTACCAAAAGATCAGATGACCTCTCTGTGAAATCACCTGCAGTCCTCAGTAGGAATTTGATGAACTCCAGTTAACGTCATGTAGATTTCCACAACAGTATCTGACTGATCCCATCCATAATTCCTGATTTTCACTGTATATCCTGTTGTAATGGGAGCAACCACAGCAGCTGGCTTCTCATTGTCAAGAAGTTCTTTTTTTCCCTGTGATTTCTGTTGCATCTTGTTCTTGATTTCTATCTTAAATTTTTTTTCAGCTGTAGGGGCAACACGTACTCTTCCTAGTGACCTTTTCCAGTAACACTTTTACTTCTAGATCTTTCTGTAGCTCCTTTAGAGCCGTGGCTGTGGTCTTGCTGAGCACCGACCGCCCAGCTACAGCCGCGCAGAAGAGGGCACGCTCACAGCCTGGGCACACAGTGGCCCCTTCTGTGCTGATTCAACGTTCCCCACCTTTGCTGGAAAACCTGGCCAAGACAGCCAATAGCTCTGCTTGCAGGTGCATACATAAGGAGGAAGCCAACAGAAACGTGGTCCTTGTCTTCCAGCTCATTTCACAACTCTAATTCCAGAAACCTCCGTTTCAGAGATATTTTTTTGAAAACGCCAGAAAAAAAATTTCCGTGTAAACACCCCAATTCTTAAAGAGCGACTGTGAATTGTTGAATGGTTTGGGGGATGTGAAGAAAATTCCTTAGAGAACGAGACATGGGATCACTTCGGACGCAGTTTTACGGCCAACAGCACGGGATGCTGCCAGGCGGGCGGCTGCCAGCAGCTAACAGCCAGCAGATACCAGTCCTGAGGGGGGGGCT
>NW_006159650.1:45890-48508 GCF_000334495.1 Tupaia belangeri chinensis
CGGGCGTGTGCCCGGCGGGGGGCCTGCCAGCAGCTAGCAGCCAGCAGATACCAGTCCTGAGGGCGGGCTTCGCCAGCCCACGCCCGGGCACAACGCTGGCTGTTCTCCCGGAGCCCCGCTGGGGAGGTGGAGCCTGCGCCTGCGCGCTTCACCCGCGTCTCGCCGCTAGCGACCTCCCGGCGCTCACCCCGCAGCCGCCAGACCCGCTCCGACTCTCGGACTCGCCGTGCCGCTCGAGGTCTTCTGCAAAGTCGGCTTTCCACGCACGTGTCCGCGCGCCTTTCCGACCATGTCGTCCTGCAGCCGCGTAGCGTTGGTGACTGGGGGCAATAAGGGCATCGGCCTCGCCATCGTGCGAGACCTGTGCCGGCAGTTTTCGGGGGACGTGGTGCTCACGGCGCGGGACGAGGCGCGGGGCCGGGCGGCCGTACAACAGCTGCAGGCCGAAGGACTGAACCCGCGCTTCCACCAGCTGGACATCGACGATATCCAGAGCATCCGCACCCTGCGCGACTTCCTGCGCAAGGAGTATGGAGGGCTCGACGTGCTGGTCAACAACGCGGGCATCGCTTTCAAGAGTAAGGGGGTGGTGGCGCAGCAGGGCGGTGAACTGGAAGAGAGCCTCCAGCCTGGGAGCGCCATGGTGGGGTCCCTCGATTCCTTGGGGTCCGGAACATACTCTTTAGGGAGAAAAGGAGAGGCTGGGAGCCGCAGGAAGGGAAAAGCCATCAGCAAGTGGGAGGGTTTTCCAGCCTACGAGATCTTTCTCTTTCTCTGGCTTGGACTTTTGATGCTCTTTGCCAGATTTCTTTAGTTTTTCTGTGATTGGGCTTTAGGGCAGTTGGATGAATATTTTACTGATTTTGAAATAAGAAATTGAAAACAAAATTATCTGAGATCCCATGGATGCCCCCTTCACCCAGACTTCTCCAGGAGTGCCATTTGCAAAAATACTGAACATTATGGAACCAGGAGATTGACAGGGGCACAGTACTGTAACTAGACCCTGACTTTAGGCACAATGCACCGGATTTCACTTGCACTTTTCGTACGTCATTATTAACCATTTTCTTTCTTCCTTAAAAGCTGCTGATCCTACACCGTTTCATATTCAAGCAGAGGTGACTATGAAAACAAACTTTTTTGGTACTCGAGATGTCTCCACAGAGTTATTGCCTCTTATAAAACCCCATGGTGAGTCTGATGAGGAACCCACACCTTGTCTTTGCTATGTCTCCACCTTGCAGGGGCAGTTCTTCAGAACTTTGTCCTCACTTCTACAACAGCCATTGATACTCATTGTCCTGCTAGTCCTTGAACTCCTGGCTTGCTCTTCTCCTTCAGGCCTTAGTTCGAATGTCTGTTTCCTCATAGAAGCTCCACTCGATCCCTACCCCTCACACTTTGGGGTTCCTTGGGATTCCATCCTGTGCTCCCTCTGCTTCTTCAGTGATCTTATGGTACACTTCACTATCACTACTTCATTATACAAAATCTGTCCTCAGCCTAGAACACTCTGGGAGCTCCTGCCTCTCCACCTTTTCATGATGAACTCCTCCCTCCCCATCTCTGTCCCTAAATCACCATCCACGCACCAACATTCTGAGGTCATCATGCCACACCTGTTTATCATCAGTTCCCAGGTCCTGAGAGTTGTGCCTACTGAATTTCTCTCTAATCCATCTCAGCTCTACAGCGGACCTTCGATGTCATTCAGGATGGTTGCAAACCATGGGGCCTCCCTTCTTGAGCTCTCTCTTCCCAGTATCCTACACACTAACTACTTGGCCATTCCTTTTCCAAAATACCTCAGAAGCAAAATCCAAAGGTCTTAGCATGGTTCATGGGGATCATAATCTGAAGTGGCTTAAGTCCAGATTCATTTTAACTCCCCTTCCCCATGGCTTAGCACTCTGGCTATAAACTGTGGTTTTCTTTGGTTGCAAGTTGCTATAATATCACAAGCAGTGGGCCAGTAGTTGAACCACCACCCCTTGATACATTCCAATTCAGGCAAGCAGCAGCCGCTATTCAAAAGATTAAAATGTGTGGCTTAAAGTTGGCTGTATGGTTTTCTATCACTTCTTTTCTGTGTCCTCTCCTAAGAAGGATAACAAAGGACAGCACTTTCAAATGTCATCTGACTCCTACACTCAGCTAAAGCCTAAAGGCAGGAATGGTGGTCCTTAGGCAACTACCACACCCTCTCCGTGTCATATCCCTCTTGGAACTCATACTAGTAATTGTCTCTCAAATAGAAATTTTCTGGCCCACATTCCTATCAAATTTGCTGTTCACCATTTTTGTGCACACCTTTCTACATAACAATCTATGATGTATTTTAGGCAGAGTGGTGAACGTGTCTAGCATGGTGAGTGTCATGGCCCTTAAGAAATGCAGCCCTGAGCTGCAGCAGAAGTTCCGAAGTGAGACCATCACCGAGGAGGAGCTGGTGGAGCTCATGAACAAGTTCGTGGAAGATACAAAGAAAGGAGTGCACCAGAAAGAGGGCTGGCCCAATACTGCATATGGAGTGACAAAGATCGGGGTTACAGTCTTGTCCAGAATCCACGCCAGGAAGCTGAGTGAGCAGAGGAGTGCAGACAAGATCCTGCTGA
>NW_006159650.1:48531-63959 GCF_000334495.1 Tupaia belangeri chinensis
CCCAGGGTGGGTGAGCACTGACATGGCTGGACCCAAGGCTACCAAGAGCCCAGAAGAAGGAGCTGAGACCCCAGTGTACTTGGCCCTTCTGCCCCCCAATGCTGATGGGCCTCATGGACAGTTTGTTTCAGAGAAGAAAGTTGAACCATGGTGAGCTGAACTCACAGCTGTATCTGTGGGCTCTGTGTGGTAACTTGTCCTGATTTGACCCAAGGCACATTTACAATGTCAAAAATAATCCCCCAAAATAAAAATATTCCTATCCAGTACTCATTACTAATGTACTGCTAACGAATAGGCTACTCAGAGTTGACAACTAATTCCGTGAAGTCTTTGATGATTTTTTTCATGGGATACAAGAGAAAAAGTATAGTTGCTGGGACTTATGAATGAAAATCAATACATGAATAAATGTTTCTTTGTAAATACTCATTTGTACAGATTCTTTGTTTGCCGAACCACCCATCTTGGAAGTATGGTCAGACTAAAAGGTTAAGGAAGGGATAGGTCAGCAAAATAGGAAGAGGCAGATAGTGAATATTTCCAGCTTTGTAGTCCACACAATTGGAGGCAAGCACTCAAATCTGCCATGTGTGACAAAAAACAAAATGTAAATCAATGAGCAAGTTGGACTTAGCATTCAGACTTTAGTTTACCAACCGCTGGGTAAGCATGAATGATACCACAAAGGGAAAGGCAGTTCCCCAGGCCTGTAAAAAGCCACAATGGGGCCAGCAGCAATGGCCCAACAATAACACACACTGACGCCAGGCCCATGTGGGAAGAAGTTTCCAAATTTGCATCTGGAGGTCTCCATGGACATATGATCCAGGTCTGGGAAAGACTGGGGGTGCACTGTGGTATGAAGACTGTTGAGGGTGTGCATATATGTCTCCGAAGAAATAAAACTTTTAAAAGATTAGTTTAAAAATGTGAAGTCCCGGGGGGACCAGCAGTTAGCATAATGGCTATGTCGCTGGACTCCCACGTAGTCGACCGCAGTTCGTGTCCCGGACCCGGTAGCTTAGAACTCACGCCGGGTGCATGTGCATGCATGCCCAAGATCCCGAGAGGAGAATGGAGGAGAAGGGATTGCAGCGGGCTATCCCCCTGGGGGATGATTTCTTGCTTTCTGTCTCTCTGTCTCTCTGGCGAGCGCACGTGACCTATAGCAAAAACCTCTCCAAAAAAAAAAAAAAAGTTAAGTTCTTGGGGAGAAACAACCAATTTGCAATGTGTGAAACATAACTTATGTGAAACATTCTGCTGTGAAAGATTGAGACAAAAGAATCGTTAAATTCCCTCAATGTGAATATGTTATTAATGTAGGGAATAAGGTGTCATGAAGTCTGTAACATTTGCTTCAACAAAAATATATACAGAGATGAACAATCTAAGTCAAAATGTTAACAACTGTCCAGCCTTGGTGGATATGGAGGTGTCTGTTACACTACTCTTGACTTTCTGTTTGAAAGCTTTTAAAACATGGAGGGGAACAGATTCCAGGCTCTACTACATGGGTCCATGAACTCATGAGATTACTACATCTTGTCTCAGTTTCCTTAATTGTCCTATAGGGATAATGGTCCTAGGATTATGTTTATTGATATAAGATGGAAAAAAAAATACCTGGCACAAAGTCTGCCATCATTAGTGCCTGTACTCTGGGTCAGTACCACCCCTGGAGCTGATAAGAAGCACCTGTTTGCTTCAGATCACCCACTTGAGCTCTCCCTGGGCATGTGCAAATGTCCACTCTGTTCCCGCCCTCCCACAGAATCACTACACATTATACAAGGATTCTACTTCACGATTTTTCTCACTTTCTAGATTACAGAAATGAAAATCTATCACCTCTAAAAACAAGGATGTAGTTCTTACTTTAAAGTGAGATTTACTTTACAAAATTCACCCTTTAATAGAGCTGTTAATTCCCTCCTAGTTATTTTGTTTTTGTAAACAGACACCAGAAGAACAACAATGTCTAAGGTCAAGAATATAATATTTCAAGTGCTAGTTTGGAAATATATACCTGCATTGCAAGACATTTTCCCTTAATACTCTTTTAAAAAATCACCTGCTTTCTCTAAGAGCTTTAAAGAAAACATCATCCCAAAGTCAAATACCTAGTGCCTCTGGGAGAATGAAACACACAAGTGATTCCATCTGAATTATTAAGAATTTCTTAAACTAGGAGTATAAGCACATAGTACTAAAATTAAAATTTCAGAAAATACGCAATCATGACTCTCACAGATAAAAGTAAGGTGAGTGTATGTTTTATTTCCTAGAGGGCACATGCACCCAGCGGAGAGAGACAGACAGAGGAAAAGTGAGAAAGCACCCACCAAAGTGGCATCCACCTTGCAATTCCTTCTCCATTTCTCCTTTAGGGATTTTGGGCACACACACACATGGCCTGGCATGTCCCTCAAACTACCAGGTCCAGGACTCTTAACTAGACAGCCAACCATGTGGAATCCAACCACCTCAACAACCGTGCCATGGACTGGCCTAGTAAATTCTCAGTAACAATGCATTGAGTTGTTGGAAAACTCATGATGGATTTTTATATAGAAAAACATAGAAAAAGTATGTAATGACTTTTCTGATAACCCAGTATTTTGTCCCGTATGGTATGAGGGAACCAGGCAAGTGTTATAACCAATTCAAAGGAAAAACAAAGGGCACAGAAATAAAGAAACGTGCAGCTAAACTGCAGAAGGAGACCTAACTGTTTCACTGACTGGAGAGGAGGTCATTTAAACCTCTACTGGGGTGGATGTGACAAAGAGGTAGAACGCAATGCTCTGCAGGTCTCACCCACACAGGAAGGTTCCAAGTTTACATCCAGAGACCTCCCTGAGTGTTCCATGTGCCGGTGATCCAGAGCTGGCTAAAGCTGGGGTTGGATTGCATCTCCAGTACCTTGTCCATCTCTCTCACTTATGGAAGAAATACATTTGGGGAAAAAAAAGATTAAAAGAAAAATAGGGGCCGGCAGGTGGGGCGGTGGTTAAGGGCTCTGGATTCCACATGGCTGACTGCAGTTTGAGTCCTGGACCTGCTGGTTTGCTTTCTCATTCTCCACTCTTCTCTCTCTCACTCTGTCCCTCTGTGATCAAATTAAAATAAACAAATAAATAAAGTTAAATAAAATAATTGTTTCAAAAGTTGAAATTCTTTTAAAAAAATAATATACAGGGCAACTTTCATGTATCTATCAGTTACCTTCAAACTAGAAATAGATGTGAAATCTGTCAAATAATTAATAAGACTATACCTATTGTTATAACCCTTCCCTTGGAAACACCCTTCACTGTGTCACGTATAAGGGATCTTTAATATGTTCATAAAACTGACTTTTTTTTTTTTTGCACCAAAAATACTTGTGGGACCAGGCAGTGGCATGGTGATAATATAACTGGACCCACATGGAGAAGGTCCTGGGTTCATGTCCTGGGATCTACCTCAGCACACCAGGCACACATGCCTGTGATCAGGCTGGCAGGGGCTGGAATGAATCATGGTGTGGGGACCCTGTTTGAGGTGCCTGCTTTTTTCTCTCTCCATCTCTTTCTCTCCCTCTCTCACACACCAAGGACATGGATAAATAGATAAACTTAAATATAAATTTTAAATGAACTACTTTCATTCCATGTTTCCACAAACTTATTGAAGTACCCTCTTATGACCCTGACAAACACCAACTCTCATACTTAACCATCATGCCAAGCCTGCACCAGCACTTAGACAATGCTGGAGAGGGAGGAATCTCGAAAGAGGACTGCTGGTAGGATTAATGAGATTGAAAACAACAGTACCACTCCAGTAAATCCCTGCAGGCTCTGCTAACTTCATGCAGGCTCTGCTAACTTCATACTCCATCCTCACAGTCCCAACCCTCGAAGCAAACAGGGGCTTTTTTTCTTTTTCAGAGAGGTTTTTGCTATAGGGCTCATGCGCTCGCCAGAAAGACAGAGAGAAACAGAGAGATAGAAAGCGAGAAATCACCCCACAGGGGGAATGGCCATGCCACAATCCCTTCTCCTCCATTCTCCTCTCGGGATCTTGGGCACACACGCACACGTGCCCGGCGTGAGTTTAAGCCACCGGGTCTGGGACTCAGACCACGGTTGGCTACATGGGAGTTTGGTGACATAGCCATTATGCTAACTGCTGGTCCTGCAAACAGGGGCTTTTAAAAGAAACTCAGAGAGACTATATCTGGGGTAGGTGCATGTTTGCCCTGACCGCCTCATATCGGTCTTAACAATGGCTAGCTGGGTTGATGAGTCATCATTAACCTAAACCACACAACAGGAAGAGAAGGAATGGAGGGCCCTGAGATGTCATCAATCTTTAAGAAATAGAAGGCTAGTCAGCAATACTGCTAACAGTCTACCCTCTTTCAGCCTCATTGTGGTCCATATAATCCTATGTACCCATCTTCCAAGAATCCCCTAAGGCCAAATATCAGGAGGTATCTTGTATTCTCCGTGATCTCTTTAAGGCACGTTGTTTCTCTCTGCACAGCTACCATTCCATGCCCCTTAAGATCATCAGCTCATGGGCAACCAGCAGTTAGCGTAATGCTTATGTTGCTGGACTCCCACGTAGTCGACTGTGGTTCGCGTCCCGGACCCGGTGGCTTAAAACTCATGCCGGGCGCGTGCGCGTGCGTGCCCAAGATCCCGAGAGGAGAATGGAGGAGGATGGGGGAAAAGGGATTGCAGCATGACCATCCCCCCTGGGGGCTGATTTCTCGCTTTCTGTCTCTATGTCTCTTTCTGTCTGTCTGGTGAGCACATGCGCCCTATAGTGAAAACCTCTCCAAAAAAACAAAGAAAAAAAGATCAGCTCATGGCGCAGTCAGCAGGTGACAGAACTGAACTCCCACATGGCTAACCACTGTTCAAATCCAAGACCCCATAGCTTGAAACTTATGCTGGGCGCATGTGCATGTGTGCCCAAAATCCTGACAGGAGAATGGAAGAGAAGGGATTGCAGCATGGCCATCTCCCCTGAGAGGTGATTTCTCACTTTCTCTGGCAAGTGCACACTCCCTATAGTAAACATTTCCCTTAAAAAAAAAAAAAAACCTCAGCTCACAGGGACGTGTCCTTGTGAGAGGCACTAATCTGCCATCCTCCTCTCCTAGCAGGCAGAACTATTATGTACATTATCACAGTGCCAACTCAGAATAGGAACATTTTGGCCACAGCAAGTGGCAGGAACTCAAAAAGAACAAGTGTCAATTGGAGACAAAATGGATGTTTGGTGAGTATGTCACCTTAAATGCTCTCCACCTAGGAGTACAATAGTGTTTGTTTTTCCTACAGCTACATATACTGACTTTAGGGAATTATGCTGGAGGAGCATACCACACGTCCAAGGGACATGGTCAGGGATTACTTGTGATGTAATCAGGACTGCAAACCAGGTCTATATTGCCACAGAACCAACAGAGGTCACGAACTTGCCAGGACACTTCTCATTCGCTGGCAAGAAGTATCCTGTCCAACTCAGGGGGAGTTGCCATTCCAATCCCATTCAAGCCTCGATCCTTCAAGGAGCCATACCCAGCATCTGACATTGTCCTTTCTTTTACATCATTATTATTTATTTTTAGAGAGAGATTTTTGCTATAGGGTGCATGCACTCACAGGAGAGACAGAGAGTCAGAATACAAGAAATCAGCCCCCTGGAGGGATGGCTACACCACAATCCCTTCTCCTCCATTCACCTCTCATGATCCTGGGCACACATGCACACACACCCAGCATGAGTTTTAAGCCACTGGGTCTGGGACTCGAACCATGGTCATCTATGTGGGAGTCCAGCAATGTAACCACTATGCCATCTGCTGGTCCCAACATTGTCCTATTTTAACTTTGGTAGGAAAAGCCAACATGGGCATAAAGATTCCTCTTACTTTAGTTCCCAAACTCTGACAAGTCACCATCCCAGTCTGGAGAGCACACAGCTATTATGTCTTTCAAAGGCAACTTTGTGTAGTCTACTGGCAGCCTGGAATTTATACAGCGTGGCAAACCATTCCCCCCAGAGATCAGCAGCACTGCTGTCATGAGTGCTATCAAATCTATAGTAAAATTTTCTAGATCTAAAGATATATTTATTTATTATTTTTATTTTATAACAAGCACCAGCTAAAACCTTTTATATCTAATACATCCTTAATCAAAATCTCCAAGATTTTGAAGGCTTTTGATGAAGGCTATCCCAATAACATGTTTCCCATTTCACTAAGGCATACGGGGAATTTTTTATATATACATTCAGTCACTGTATATCATTACAGCTTGCAAAATGAATTTTCCCAGCATGAATACACTGTACACTAGACCAGTTAAAGATACAATTATATCATACACATTATCATCAACAGATAATTTTCCATTTTTGTATCCCTTGGAATTTTTTTGAAGTTTTTGCCTTAGGATGCATGTGCTCTCTAGAAAAAGAGAGAGACAGAGACAATGAGAAGAAAAAAAATCACCCCCTAGAAGGATGGGGACACCACAATCCCTTCTCCTTCATTCTCCTCCTGGAATTTTGGATATACATGCACACATACCCTGCATGAGTTTCAAGCCACTGGGTCTGGGATTGGAACCGCAGTCAGTCATGTGGGAGTTTAACAACATAACTGCTACTCCATATACTGGCCTGAGTTTTTGTTTGTTTGTTTGTTTGTTTGTTTGTTTAATTTGCTACAGGACACATGTGTTCACCAGAGAAAGAGGGAAAATGAGAATGTGCCTCCCAAGAAAGACAGCCACGCCACAATCCTTTCTCCTCCATTTCCTCTCAGGATTTTGGGCACTCCAGAACACACAACCAGCATGCTTTTCAGGTTACCAGGTCTAGGACTTGAACCACATGGTCAGCCACGTGGGAGCCAGCCACCTCAACCACCACATCACCAGTTGGCCAAGGGATCTTATTATTTGGGGTAGCTTGAGAATAAAGAAGAACCAATATTTTCATAACCAAAAAGGTAACTCTCTCACCAGACTCTCAGGATGGAGAAAACTTGCATTCTGTCTACCACCGCCTCTGGCATAACTTGTTTCGCCTGACCAGAGAGTGCCTGGGAACTTACTAGCGCTATAGGTCGGGGAATTCTTTCAGTACTTATGTTCTATTCCCAGATCTTCAAATTTGTCTATAAGACTTTTGCTGCTTGAGAACAAAGAGATAAGTCATTAAGGGACTGTTTACACATTCATAATGTGAATTGGCAAATAAACAGGATTCCATTCAGCATGACTCATCATGACAGATTTTACCACTCTATTATGAATGTTTTCATGTGTAGCAGTTAAATCCTAATCTTGAATCCTTTCCATCCCCATTGTGTATTCTGGTGGGGGAGAGAGGAATAATACATTTTCCCCACTATCCATTCATCAGAGTCAAAACTGTTTGCTTGGGCTAGCCCCATAGTGCAGTGGTTAATGGGCAGATTCCACATGGCCAGCTGTGTTCAAGTCCCAACCCTGGTGACTTGAAAGACAGGCATGTGTATGTGCATGCACAGGCCCAAAATCCTAAAAGGAAGGAAAAATGGAGAAAAAGGATTGCAATGTGGTCATACCCCATTGGAGGTTTCTCTCTATAGTGAGTACATACTCCCTCTGGCAAAAAGAAAGAAATAAAAAAGAAAGGAGAAGGGAAGAAAAGAGAGGAAAGAAAGGAGAAAGGAAGAAAGACTGATTATTAGTTTTGGAACCTGTATACTGTGGCCTCTAGTCACCCCGTACCAAACAAACTGGAGGACAGCACTGACATAATCTTCAGTCCCTGCATTAGGGGGTGTACATCCATGAGGACCCCCCCTTTTACTAAGAGAGATGTTTGCTACAGGGCATATGTGCTCGCTGGAGAGACAGAGAGACAGAAAGTGAGAAATCACCCCCCAGGGGGGATGGTCATGCAGCAATCCCCTCTCCTCCATTCTCCTCTCGGGATCCTGGGCATGCACGCACATGCACCCAGTGTGAGTTTTAAGCTTCTAGGTCTGGGACTAGAACCGCAATCAACTACATATGAGTCTAGCAACATAACCATTACTCCATCTACTGGTCCCCACAAGGCCCTTTGTGAGAGGGGGAGTGTTTGGAGATGACAATGGCCCCTTCTCTGCAGCAGACAAAGAAGTACACAATACATCACTGGGCAAAGCCCTGCAGAGAGCCAAAAGCACAGATCCTGCTAGAATCAAATCCTACCAGAGCTTTCCACGGGAGACCATATAGGTTCCTCTTCATTACCTCTGCATTTCTCCTTGTATTTCCCCTTGTCCTCTTTATTCTATCCCATTTTGGTTTCTTTGGTGGCAGATCTTTACAATTTATCAGACAAACGTTCATCCCATGGATCCTGGTGCCTGGGATTCTAATCTTCCTGAGAAATGATAGTGGGGATCCTACCAGGTGGCTAAAGCTGCTCCATGATTTTAGCTACTTCTTAAGTTATCACCTCTATATATGCTCCTTATGGCTGTTCTGTCTGAATAAAAGCTCTGAATTAGAGAAGCAGATAGTTATATGTTTTTCTAAGGTAAAAACCTTCCGAGTTACTTTGGCTCTTGCCTGGCTTGCAATTTCTTTGTCCACTTTTATTTTTATATTTATTTATTTTATTCATTATTATTGTTGTTGTTGTTTACATTTCCCTATTGTTTCATTAAGGATCACCAAAAGTCCCTGGGGGGATGGAGGGTATCTCCCAACTCACACACTGACCCAGAGTACTCAAAGAAAGAACTGAGCCAGGTCCTCCCAGCATGGAAGCCAGACCAGGATTTCCCCAGTACACTAACCTGTGGGCTTGCCCCCATCACTCCTGTTATTGCCTTCAGAGCATTCAGTACAGAGGCCCCTGAGATCACCTTTGCCATATTCAGTACAGGAGTCCCCAGAGCTTCTCCTTCGGGATGTTCAATACAGGAGTCCCCCAGGATTTGCTCTAGTGGGAGAATTGCCCCCCCACTAACCTACACTTTCTAAGGTTTTCTAACTGTAGACTTTCAGCTGCTAATGGGCATCTATTACTGATAGCAGCCCACCCATCACTGCCTCAGCTTTGTGGCCTTCCTTCCTTAGGTCTGTTTCATTTTCAGCCTCCTGACTGGTTCACCATATATTTGAGTGAAGGATCAGTGAGACAAAAATGAAAACAAGACCACTCCAATAAAGCACTGGGAAAGGGTTTATTAGGGTAAACTCATATACAGGCTACACTGCACAGTCTGTCTTCTGCTGCCATCCCAAAGTCCCAAACCCCAAAGCAAGCTGGGGATTTCAGAAGAAATTCAAAGAGGCTACGCATGGGTAAGAGAACATGTGTCCCAGCTCCTGAAATCTATCTAACAATGACCAGCTAGGCTTAAGAGGTGATCATTATTCCAAGGCAGCTACAACAAGAATGAGATGAATGAAGAGCCCCGAGATACTGCCAGTTTATTAGAAATAGAATTAGCCTACCCAGCTCTTTCAAGATTTACAATTGCAATGGCAAATGGATCACCAGTTCTTCTGGCCAAGGCTCTTTTCTAATTAATTCACTCTGAAAATATGACTCTTCTTTCCTCAGATCTCCCAGACTAATCCCTCTCCATGATGATTTCAAATCTCTCTCTTCAGAAAGATAATAGACTCCCTCAAGGAGAGTCATTAAGCACACCTGCAACTAGACCCATATGCTCTCCCTTCTCTTCTGTTATGAAAGAAGGGGAGTCCTCCTTCCTAGACCATACCTATACCTGAGTCCTGGATCAATCCAGAACTCAGTTTTACCATACATGTGTTCTTGCAATTGTTTCCTGTCCTTCAATGTTTACCTCTCTGAGGATATTACCATTGCGTAGTAAAATGTCTTAGTTTTCTTCCAATTTTAAAAATTCTAAAAAGAAGTCAAATTATTAAAAATACGCTTTCTGACCACATGGAATTAAGTTAGAAATCAATAGCAACAAAGTAACTGGAAAATACCCAGCGTTGGACATTTAAAAGCACACTTTCAGACCTGGCCTCATAGCCTAGAAGTTAAGGGAGCCAGATCCCACAAGGCTGACCACAGTGAGAGTCCTGGTCCCAACAGCTTGAGAAAACCTGCTAGGTGTGTGTGCATGATGCCCAAAATCCTGAAAGAATGGAGAAATGCAGGAGAAGGGATTGTGGTATAATTTCAGCCCATTGGGAGGTACTTTCTCCTTTTCTCCCCTATGTCTCTCTGGTAAGCATGTACACCCTCTGGAAATTCAAAACAATACACTTTTAAATACCCTAGGCCAGAGGTGATATTAAAGGGAAATTACAAAACATCTTGATGAGTGGAATAAAAAAATGCAATACATCAATGTGGGGTGCCACTGAAGTAGTACCTAAACTATTAATGTCTATATTAGAAAAGAAGAAATGTCTCAAATCAATAACCTCAGCCTCAAATAAGAAACTAGAAGAGGGACCAGCAGATGACATAATGAGTATGTCTCTGGACTCCCACATAGTCAACCGTGGTTCAAGTCCCAGACCTGTGGCAAAAAACTCATACTGGGTGCATGTGCATTTGTGCCCAAAATCCCAAGAGGAGAATGGAGGAGAAGGGATTGTAGCATGGCCACTTTCCCAGTGGGTGATTTCTTGCTTTCTGTCTCTCTTTCTCCCCTGTGAAAAACTAGCTCTTTCCTACTATACAAGATGGCAGGTGAAAAATCTGCAAAGCTGGATACTAAGAAGAAACCGGAAGCCAAGAAGACTGATGCCACTGGCAAAATTAAAAAGGGTGACCCCAAGGCTAAAAAGCCCAAGAAGTGGAAGCCCCATCCTAGTCCTGGGCATTGGCAGATACTCCCAGTCTGTCATGTATTCCAGGAAGGCCATGTACAAGAGGAAATACTCAGCCACCAAATCCAGGATCCAAAAGAAAGATCAATCCAGAACTCAGTTTTACCATACATGTGTTCTTGCAATTGTTTCCTGTCCTTCAATGTTTACCTCTCTGAGGATATTACCATTGCGTAGTAAAATGTCTTAGTTTTCTTCCAATTTTAAAAATTCTAAAAAGAAGTCAAATTATTAAAAATACGCTTTCTGACCACATGGAATTAAGTTAGAAATCAATAGCAACAAAGTAACTGGAAAATACCCAGCGTTGGACATTTAAAAGCACACTTTCAGACCTGGCCTCATAGCCTAGAAGTTAAGGGAGCCAGATCCCACAAGGCTGACCACAGTGAGAGTCCTGGTCCCAACAGCTTGAGAAAACCTGCTAGGTGTGTGTGCATGATGCCCAAAATCCTGAAAGAATGGAGAAATGCAGGAGAAGGGATTGTGGTATAATTTCAGCCCATTGGGAGGTACTTTCTCCTTTTCTCCCCTATGTCTCTCTGGTAAGCATGTACACCCTCTGGAAATTCAAAACAATACACTTTTAAATACCCTAGGCCAGAGGTGATATTAAAGGGAAATTACAAAACATCTTGATGAGTGGAATAAAAAAATGCAATACATCAATGTGGGGTGCCACTGAAGTAGTACCTAAACTATTAATGTCTATATTAGAAAAGAAGAAATGTCTCAAATCAATAACCTCAGCCTCAAATAAGAAACTAGAAGAGGGACCAGCAGATGACATAATGAGTATGTCTCTGGACTCCCACATAGTCAACCGTGGTTCAAGTCCCAGACCTGTGGCAAAAAACTCATACTGGGTGCATGTGCATTTGTGCCCAAAATCCCAAGAGGAGAATGGAGGAGAAGGGATTGTAGCATGGCCACTTTCCCAGTGGGTGATTTCTTGCTTTCTGTCTCTCTTTCTCCCCTGTGAAAAACTAGCTCTTTCCTACTATACAAGATGGCAGGTGAAAAATCTGCAAAGCTGGATACTAAGAAGAAACCGGAAGCCAAGAAGACTGATGCCACTGGCAAAATTAAAAAGGGTGACCCCAAGGCTAAAAAGCCCAAGAAGTGGAAGCCCCATCCTAGTCCTGGGCATTGGCAGATACTCCCAGTCTGTCATGTATTCCAGGAAGGCCATGTACAAGAGGAAATACTCAGCCACCAAATCCAGGATCCAAAAGAAAAAGGAGCAGGTTCTTGCAACTGTCACAAAACCAGTTGGTGGAGGGCATGGTGGCGCCCACCCTATGACAAAACCAATTGGTGGAAACAAGAATGGTGGTACCTGAGTGGTTAAACTGCGCAAAATGCCTAGGTATTATCCTACTGAAGATGTGCCTCAAAAGCTGTTGAGCCACAGCAAAACACCATTCAGTCAGCATGTGAGAAAGCTGTGAGCTAGGACCAGCAGTTAGCGTAATGGCTATGTCACTGGACTCCCATGTAGTCGACCGCGGTTCGCGTCCCGGACCCGGTGGCTTAAAACTCATGCCGGGTGCATGTGCGTGCGTGTCCAAGATCCTGAGAGGACAATGGAGGAGAAGGGATTGTGGTGTGGCCATCCCCCCTGGGGGTTGATTTCTCGCTTTCTGTCTCTGTTTCTCTCTGTTTGGTGAGCGCACGCACCCTATGGCAAAAAAACTCTTAAAAAAAAAAAAAAGCTGTGAGCTGGCATCACTCCTGGGACCATTCTGATCATCCTCACTGGACGCCACTGTGGCAAGAGAATGAGTGGTTTTCCTGACGCAGCTCAGCAGTGGCTTGCTACTTGTAACTGGACCGCTGGTTCTCAATCGAGTTCCACTGCGTAGAATACACCAGAAATTTGTCATTGCCACCTCCACGAAAATTGATACTAGCAAAGTAAAAATCCCAAAGCACCTTACCAATGCTTACTTCAAGAAAAAGAAACTGCAGAAGCCCAGACACCAGGAAGGTGAGATCTTTGACACAGAGAAGGAGAAATGCGAGATTTCAGAGCAGCGCAAGATTGATAAAACACTGGACTTCCACATGGCCAACCAAGGTTGGAGCCCCAGACCTGGTGGCTTGCTTTCTTACTTTCTTTCTCTCAAACTTTACCAAAAATCAAAGCTGTTCCTCAGCTCCAGGGCTACCTACAATCTGTGTTTGCCCTTACAAACGGAGTTTATCCTCACAAATTGGTGTTCTAAATTTTTTGCCAAGAATCTAATTAAATAACTGATCATATATATATATATATAAACTAAAAGAAGAGTGAATAAAATACAAACTGATAAGAAAGGAAATAGGGACTAGCAGGTGGCATGATAGTTAAGGCGCTGGACTTCCACATAGCCAACCAAGGTTGGAGCCCCAGACCTGGTGGCTTGCTTTCTTTCTTTCTCTCAGGTGAGCACATGTGCCCTGTAGCAAATTTTAAAATAATAATAATAATAATAGATAAAATAAATAATTCTTGAAAGAAAGATATAAAGATCAGAACAGAAATCAACATAACCAGAAGAAAACAAAACACAGAAAAATCAGTGAAATCAAAATGTGGTTCTTTGAGAAAAAAAATAAATAACTAATACCTAGCCATACAGATGGGGGGATATGAAAGATAAAAATTACCCATATCGGGAATGAGAGAGGCGTTATTACTACAAATAGTAAGAAGATAATAAGAATATATTGTGAACAACTTTCTGTCAATGGCATTAACAGCTTAGATGAAATTTACAAATATTTTTTGAAAAACATTAAGTTCACACAAGAAGAAATAGAAAACCTGAGTAACTCAATACCTTTAAAATGAACTTTGAGTCCATGGCCTAGTCAGCCTGAAAACATCCTGAGCATACATATGCCCAGGATTCTGTGCAGCTGAAAGACTAGAGAAAAAGGTTTACGATATAACCCCAGTCCTGTGGAAGGTTTATCTTTCCCTCTCTCTTTCCCATGCACTGACTCTATCATGATTATAATAAAACAAATGCACAATCAAAACACTTTAAAATGATCTTTGGGAAAATACTTGGTTGGATATAAAGGGAAACTATACACACAGCATGTGGCCACCTCCTCATCCTCACTCACTAACTTGCTTCATAGACAAGTGGAATCAGGAGGAGAGACGCACAGGCAGTTTTACCAGCTCTGCTTGGGAAAAGCTGAGTCATGATGAGACAGTAGTTCTCCTCTGAAGGTCTCAAAGTTACTAATCAAACCAACACAGATCACAGATCAAACACACTTGATTACACTAGAACAAGGCACTAAATGCCTGTCCTCACCTTGACATGCCTTTGGGAATTCTTTTTCACTTGAGCTTTATTCTATGGGTAGGCCACTCATAAGGACCGTATCTACATATCGATCATTTACTTGAAATTGGACAAAACGAAAATGCAGACACTTAACAAAATTAAGGCTTATATAACAATGAAACAGTTCAATAAATGGGTTACGCACAGTCGTGGCTTTATAAACACTTTCTGCCATATGGGATATGCTGGAAATCACACAGGGAGATGAACTTTGCCCAAACTGTAAGTATAATCAGTGGACATTTTTTTTTCCCTCTGATTCTTTCTCTTCAGTTTCTTTTAAGCAGAAAAGAGGGTCCATGAAAGCAATGACTGTGTCTAAATAATTTCATTGTGTCTTGGGAAAAAGTAGACATTCACATTTTCCTCTGGATATGGGTACATGGCATTTGCATTCCTCCTTTGGGGACTCTCCCAAAATAGTGTGTTTACTTCAACTGTCACAAATCTCAAGTCCCCTACTCACTCATCACAGTCTAGTTTTGCTGTGAAGGAAGCACACCTCTAGACCATGCAAACTATTACTTGGTTCAAATGAGATAAATAGAAAGATGTGTCTTGTTGTGACTCGATACAAAATTTGAGGGGGAGAATAGACCTGTGCCTGGGCCTGGGCCTGGGTACATTAAAAAACATGTAACAGCAGCCATCAGGTGGCATGGTGGCTAAGACTGGAGTCCCACATAGCCAACTGTGGTTTGAGTCCCAGACCTGGTGGCTTGGTTTCTCACTTTCTCTCTCTCTCTCTATTTCTCTATCTCTCTCTCTCAAGTGCACATGCCCTATAGCAAATTTTAAAATAAACAATAATAATAATAAATCAAATAGTCCCTTTAAAAAAACAAAGAATAAAAAAGAAAATCTATGACATTCAGCCCTTTATCAGAGAGAAGGGCAGAGTCCCTTGTTCTAGGTGCCACAGCGCTGGGTCCCAGAATGCATGGTGCTAAAATACAATTTTTATAAAAAAGTAAAATTGTGACTCTTACAAGGCTACCAAAATAAACGCATATTAAAATGTTATTTTACGGGACCAGCAGTTAGCGTAATGGCTATGTCGCTGGACTCCCACATAGTCAACCGCAGTTCAAGTCCTGGACCTGGTGACTTAAAATTCATGCCAGGTGCATGTGCATGCATGCCCAAGATCCCAAGAGGAGAAAGGAGGAGAAGGGATTGCAGCATGGCCGGGGGGGGGGGCTGATTT
>NW_006159650.1:63986-70986 GCF_000334495.1 Tupaia belangeri chinensis
CAGGACAATGTGCCTTTTAAAAAAAAAAAAAAAAACTCTCCAAAAAAAAATGTTATTTTACTTATAACATAAAAAAATGAGGCAAATGTTATAACGCATTCAAAATAAAAGCTAAAGGACACAGGTTATATGGAATAAAGGAACCTAGAGATGACCTACACCACTGTTCTGTGAGCTCTTGCCCTCCTGATGTGATTGGAATTCTACAAACATGCCCACCAGACGTGGCCCTGGACCTTGGATCTTCAAACCATGAGCTGAATAAACCTTTATTTTTATAAATCATCAAGTTTCAGGTATTTTCTGTTATTAGCAACAGAACAGACTAAAACAGTCCTTAAATACAATGACAAGTGTCTTTATGAGGGACAGAGAGAAAAGACAACCATATGAAAACAGGCATCAGTTGTAATGCAGCCACAAGCCAAAGAAAGTCTGCTGCCACCAGAAGCTGGAAGAGGTAAGGAAAGGCTTACCTCTGGAGGCTTCAGAGGGGACATGTCTGTGCCAGTGGCTTGACTTCAGACTTTTGGCCTCCAGAACTTTGAAACAGTAAGTTTCTGTCATAAGTCATGAAGGTTGGGGAATTTGTTATGGCAGCCCTAAAAAACAGAAACAGGAACCTAAACACGAGCAGGCATTCCATGACCTATAATTAGTCCTTCGACAACTTCCCTCATCACATCTACCTAACCACAAAACTTTCTCCTACCCACTCATACACAAAGGCTTCCAAGTTTGACCTGGTTCTCTGGGAACTAGACACAGAAAGCTTATGACAGCCACTTGGAAAGCTAATGACAGCCACTTTTTTTTTTTTTTGACCCTGTAGCAAATACCCATCCACCTATCCCCAGAGCAGTGGCAATAATAGCCAAGTATCTAGAGACTTCTGCCAACTTATGTCCAGGGACCCCTTTACCTCAATGGTCCTTCATGCCCTACGTTTCTGCTTGCTGAAAATAGCCAAATGCTCAAAAATACGCACTCACCTCCCATGAGATTTTAGTACTTTCTTCCTCACCCATCTATATCTACATTTGTAGCATCTTGATCCTTACTCCAGTTTTTCTTTATCTAAGAAAGGTAAATCTGTTTAGATGATTAGATGTTTAGATGGTCTCAGAACTATGTATCTGTCCCTCCTGTTGGAGACTCCCGTAGAAATCCAGGTCTGACATTGTTTACTTCAAAAAGGAAACTCCCAGGAGCCAGCAGTTAGCGTAATGGCTATGTCGCTGGACTCCCACATACTCGACCACGGTTCGAGTCCTGGACCCGGTGGGTTAAAACTCACACGGGGCGCGTGTGTGTGCGTGCCCAAGATCCCGAGAGGAGAATGGAGGAGAAGGGATTGCGGCGTGATCATTGCCCCTGGGGGGTGATTTCTCACTTTCTGTCTCTCTGTCTCTCTCTCTGCCTGGCGAGCGCACACGCCCTATAGCAAAAACCTCTCCAAAAAAACAAAAACAAAAAAAAAGGAAACTCCCTATAATAGATTTAAGTTGACCTTTAGAGAAGGATATCTTACTGGAGATCACTGCACTCTCTAAAGCTTATCAATAGGCTATGGTTAAAAGGATTAATATGTACATGACCAATACATATGTTTTTGGATTGGCATATGGTTTTGGGATACCCTGGAAACAATGTTGGCTTGTGACAGCAGTAGATGACAAGTAGATTAAGAAATACTTAGCTTGATATTTTCTGCTGCAATGACCATTACAAAGATAGAAACACAAGTAATAGAAAAATAGCTTAAAGCTAAAGGAAATGCTCTGGCTGAACGTTATCCCAAGAAGATGGCCAATTACAGCTTCTTAGAGCCAAATATTGGGAATGGTTCAAAGAGGCCAACATATCAAATGGCAAAAAGTAGCTCATTTGTTTTCGTTTGTTTGTTTTTAATTTAAATGTATTTATTTACATTCATTCACTATACAGCATACAAAATGAGATTTCCCGTCCAGAATACACTGTCTATTGGTTCAATCAAGCTCATCAACATACGTGTTATCATCAACAAATAATTTTCCCTTTCTTGTTTCCTGTATATTTTGCTTTTTTTTCCCATCCTTGATTCCCTATCTCTCGCCCTCTGCCATCTCCCACCCTCAAAGAGACTGCAAAAAACATCTAGCTACAAATGGTAAAAGAATGATCTCTAGGGACCAGCAGCTAGTGTAATGGCTATGTCACTTGACTCCCATGTAATTGACCACAGTTCGAGTCCCAGACCTGGTGGCTTAAACTCACACCGGGTGCATGTGCGTGCGTGCCCAAGATCCTGAGAGGGGAATGGAGAAGGGATTGTGGCGTGCCCATCCCCCCTGGGGGGGATGACTTTCTGGCGAGCTTGTGCACCCTATAGCAAAAACAAAACAAAACAAAACAAAACAAAAAACCTCTTCAATAAAGAAAAAAAAAAAAAAGAATGATCTCTCTAGTGCTTGAATTCTCTGCACCAATCTCCATCTCCTAGATGGAGAAGATAGCCAAGCATGGGGACACTACCCCTGTACGCAGGGATAAGACCAGAAGATTCTAAGAAAGGGCACACTACCAAGAGGCAGGCTATAAATCTTAAAAGTGCATCTCATAAGACTCAGATTGCTGATTTTACAGAATATCTTCTAAACCGTTTTTTGATAGGGACCTTTATTCACTATAAGGCACAAAAAAATCTGAAAGAGAAAATTGTAGAACTCCCAATACTTTCTGGCCAGTATAAACTGAATTTTGAGAATAATATTCTAGTCTCCAAAGGAGTTCTGACCCAACTTATTTGTTCCAAAACACATCATGGTTATAGCATTGCAGTTGGAACAGGGAACCACATCCTTAGAATCAAGAATATCTGTACCCAGTGGCAGAATTCATGTGGTTTATCTGAATACTACTGGTCATTTGAGGTAAGTGCTGTCAAGACCAGCTTGGGAGAGATCTCGACACCTTAAACAATCATTCCTACAAATCCCACACTAACAGCAGAATGCTCCCTGTACAGATGAGAAGCATCCAGGATTCACACATGGAGCTTATCAGCTGCCAACTTTGGTGTCAATGAGAAGTCTTCAATTTTCCAGTGTCAACCTAAAAAGAAGGCTGAGGCAATATAAAAATAGTTTACTTGGGGGCCAGAGCTTAGGAAGAATTTGCCAAATGAACTGACTGTGGTTCTCTAGACATGTGCTCATTGAAGTGGCAATCAAGAAAGCTGGTTTGGGACCAGCAGTTAGCATAATGGCTATGTCGCTGGACTCCCACATAGTCGACCGCGGTTTAAGTCCCGGACCCAATGGCTTAAACTCACACCAGGTATGTGTGCGTGCGTGCCCAAGATCCGGAGAGGAGATGGAGGAGAAGGGATTGCAGTGTGGCCATTCCCCCGAGGGGGGGGGATTTTTCACTTTCTGTCTCTCTGTCTGTTTTTCTGGCAAGCGCATGCATCCTATAGCAAAAAAAAACCTCTCCAATAAAAGAAAAAAGAAAACTGGTTTATATGACAATGAGGAAGGCAAGTAGAGGAAAGGCTACAAGTTGTTTGTCAAGAATTCACATTGATTCATTTAAACTAATGCAGGCATGGACCGGCCAGTTAGTGTGGTGGTTCAGGTGATGGATTCCCACATGGCTGACCATGGTTCAAGTCCTTGACCTAGTGACTTGCTTTCTCAATTTCTGTCTCTCTCTGGTCAAATTAAAAAATAATAAATAATTAATTAACAATTCTTTTAAAAATAAATAAAATAAAATAATACAGGCAACTGATGGCTATACCTTGTTCTTTACATCATGAATTTAAGAACAGAGATGAGGAAAGGTTGGGGTCACACCGTAAAGTATGTCACTAACAACACAAAAACTAAAATAAAGTTTAACTGCAGTAAGTCAATGCTAGGTTTCTATAATCCTTTGTAGCATCCCAGTTTGTTTACTGTAACCTAAAACATGCCTTTTGGGCAATAACCCTGAGGTATAGATATAGGACATAATTAAAGCTTCAGGGCTCCTGTTTCTCAGGCCTTTAAAATTTAAATAGACTTTCCATGCTCCAGATTGCTTTGAGTTGATTTGCTTTCACGCCAGCAGATGGTGTCTCACCATAGATTTGCTGGACATCAGTTTGCTGCTGCTCTGGGTCAGCGCCCTGCTCCATCAAGATACATAGACTGACCTGAGCCCAAGGATGACCATTCTGATGTTATGGGTTCCATCTACATTCCCAGAGACCAGAGACACCAAGGAGTCCCTTATAGCCTGGGTCATGCCAACCAGGGCCAAATGTTTTTTGTTTCATTTTGTTTGTTTAAGAGAGATTTTTGCTATAGGGTGCATATGCTTTCTAGAAAGACAGAAAGAGACAGAGAAACAGAAAGTGAGAAATACGCTCCCCTGGGGGGTATGGCCATGCTGCAATGGCTTCTCTTCCATTGTCCTCTCAGGATCTTGGGCACACATGCATATGTGTCTGGCGTGAATTTAAGCCTCCAGGTCCAGGACTCAAACCACAGTAGACTACTTGGAAGTCCAGTGATGTAACTATTACACCAGGGCCAGGTTTTAACTGCTAGCTAAAGATGAAGGTTTTCAGGGCAAAGAGAGTCTAGGGATGAAACCTAGAGAGAAAATCCAGGTGCACTGGCCTCTGTCAAATCCATCAGTCTACACCACTTCCTCACTTACATAGTCAGGGTCCCCAGTCCTACAACCAGCACTCAGAGAACTCTCGCCTCATCTGCCCCTATGACCATAAGACTACCACCATCAGCTTGTTTCTGTCCTCCTTAGATTCCTCCTAAGTCACATCCTGCAAGTCTTTCCTATTACCAGGATTGACAATAAGGTTATGGCATACTTTGTGTTCTGGTTGCCCCAGAAGTTTGCAGCCCATCTGGGCTTTTCTCCCATAGCCACCTTCAACACAGCCAGAACCATTTTCCATAGCATCTCTCACATCATGAAAACTTCTGCCTCCAGGGTTCTGTGAAGCCCAGCCTACCCTTCTCATTAGTTAGCTTAATGAGTGGAGCAGACAGGCTAGGTCCTGCCAGTAAGAGCCATCAAGACTTTGCATACCGCTAATGATGGTGAAACCCATGTGTCCACGGCGGAGCTAGTCCCAGAAGACCCAAGCCTCTCTTCTTGATGCACACTTCCCCTATCCTGTTCCCCTATTCTGTTTTGAGAGAATTATAACCAGTTGTGTCCATTAGCTTTTTAATTCTGTTTTTCTTTGTTCATGATAGAATATACATGTATGTGTTTAAACAAGGTGGGGAACAAACTACACACCTCTGGGAGGGCTGCCCTCCACAGTATCTGGTCATGCTACAATCACCTTCATGCAGACCTCTAACACACTAATCCTGGGCATGCATGCCCCATATGTTTGAGACTGACCAGTCTAGGGATTTGAATCATGGTCGCTGTGTTGGACCTGGCTTCTCCTAAGAAACACATCACTGCTGTGCCATAGAACAAGCTGTTCATTCACATATTTTTTATATGTAATAGCTTTCAGGGATTTTTTTTCTTTCATTTGAGTTGTCAAGACTCTACTTCAGATTTGATACATGGTCATTCTTTTCTAAGTTACTAAAATATACATTATGCTTAGCTTCAACCAGTCCCCAATTTCATAGCCATGTCCAAGGCCCCTCCAACCTTCCCACCCATCCCACATCCAGAGATGTCCATAGGGAATGTCCTTGGTCTTTAGCAGAAGTTTTCACTGGCCATGTTGAGATGCCATCCTAGTTCACGTGCCTGTAAACAAAGACAGTATGATTTGTTCCCTCTGTATAAGGCCAATTGCCAGTAGGTTTAAGCCTCCCTTTTGCCACTGGCATTGGAAGGCCTCATTGGCATTCAGCTCATCTGGATGCAAGATACCCTGTGGAGCGTCCAGCTGGCACCAGACCTCAGTTGGCCTGTCTTTGCACATGGAGGTAGGCAGGCCAAGTGGGAGAGCTCATTTTTCCCAGCAAGGAAGGGATTTTGCAGGCAGGGGGAAAGGGAGGCACTTGGAGGAGAAAAAGGAGATCAGAAGGTCCTTCTCATTTAGCCTCTCAGTCACAGTCTCTGACATCTTCAGAGCATGGCCCCCTCTGGGTGCCGAAGAGCTAGCGTGTGACTGAACATTCCCCCAGAGAGCCAGTGGCCCTCTGCCTGCTGCCATCTGGAGGATCCAGGGTCCACAAGAGTTAGCTGTATCTCTTTCCCACTATACACGATGGCAGGCGATAAAGCTGCAAAGCAGGATACTAAGGAGAAGAAACCTGAAGCCAAATAGGCTGATGCCAGTGGCAAGGTTAAAAAGGGTGGCCCCAAGGCTAAAAAGTCCAAGAAGGGGAAACCCCTTGCAGCCGAAACCCTGTCCTAGTCCGGGGCATCGGGAGATACTCCCGGTCTGCCATGTATTCCAGGAAGGCCATGTACAAGAGGAAATACTTGGCCACTAAATCCAGGATCAAAAAGAAAAAGAAGGAGAAGGTTCTTGTGACTGTCACAAAACCGGTTGGTGGAGACAAGAATGGTGGTACCCGAGTGGTTAAACTGCGCAAAATGCCTAGGTATTATCCTACTGAAGATGTGCCTCGAAAGCTGTTGAGCCACGGCAAAAAACCCTTCGGTCAGCATGTGAGAAAGCTGCGAGTTAGCATCACTCCTGGGACCATTCTGATCATCCTCACTGGACGCCACAGAGGCAAGAGAGCGGTTTTCCTGAAGCAGCTGAGCAGTGGCTTGCTACTTGTAACTGGACCGCTGGTTCTCAATCAAGTTCCACTGCATAGAACACACCAGAAATTTGTCATTGCCACCTCCGCAAAAATTGATATTAGCAAAGTAAAAATCCCAAAGCACCTTACCGATGCTTACTTCAAGAAAAAGAAACTGCGGAAGCCCAGACACCAGGAAGGTGAGATCTTCGACACAGAGAAGGAGAAATACGAGATTTCAGAGCAGCGCAAGATTGATCAGAAAGCTGTGGATT
>NW_006159650.1:71858-79646 GCF_000334495.1 Tupaia belangeri chinensis
GCTACTTGTAACTGGACCGCTGGTTCTCAATCAAGTTCCACTGCATAGAACACACCAGAAATTTGTCATTGCCACCTCCACAAAAATTGATATTAGCAAAGTAAAAATCCCAAAGCACCTTACCGATGCTTACTTCAAGAAAAAGAAACTGCGGAAGCCCAGACACCAGGAAGGTGAGATCTTCGACACAGAGAAGGAGAAATATGAGATTTCAGAGCAGCGCAAGATTGATCAGAAAGCTGTGGATTCGCAAATTTTGCCAAAAATCAAAGCTGTTCCTCAGCTCCAGGGCTACCTGCGATCCGTGTTTGCCCTTACAAATGGAGTCTATCCTCACAAATTGGTGTTCTAGATTTTTTTGCCAAGAACCTAATTAAATAACTGATCATATATTAAAAAAAAAAAAGAGTTAGCTGTAGATGGACGATGCTTTTTGGAGGGTCTAACTGAATTATTGAAGAGAAAATTTAAAAACCTACCCCAACTCTTTGGCTCTAAGCTACTGAATGTATTTTCTAACACTAGAGACAAGGGTGTGACTATAATCTTTCTATCATATATACAGATATATACACACACACACATATGTGTATGTGTGTGTGTGTGTATTGCAGAAGAGTAAATGACAATTTATGTGCCAACATGTGATTCATATTAGGATTTTGAGAGGAAGAGCTTGATTCAGGTTATCTGGATAAACTCTAAATACAAGCACAGGTATCCTATAAAGAGAAGAGAAGCAGAGGGAGTTTTCACAAATGACCAAAAGAGAAGGTGATGTGAAGACAGAGGTAGAGACTGTAGTGATACAGTAGAGAAACATATTCTCCACAAGAGCCTCTGGAAAGAACATAGCCATGTTGATACCTCAATTTCAGATTTCTGGCCTCCAGAACTGTAAGAATAGATTTCTGGTTTAGGCCACCCATACTACTGTAGAACGCTATGCTAGATTATCTCTAGGGAACTAATATAACTATAACATGATTTTTTTCAAAATAAGAGATACAGTTCACAGTGATATAATTAACTCAATTCTGTGGGGACACATTTAGAGAGAGAACCTGAGGTGTGGGGACATGCTCTGAGTAAATATCATCTGTCCTTCTGGGGTTTGGCAGAGCCTTGTAACTTGTCTTTCCTTGACCTTTGCTGCAGACAGAGAGAAGGGTGGAAATTGCTAGGGGCATTCCAACAGACACATCTGATGGACTTCAAGAGATATCTTGACCCCAATTAATAAAGTCCAATCCCTGCTCTGCAGCTGAAAGGTTCTTTAGCCTTCTCTGGGTGTGGTAGTGCACTCCTTATGGAGAAGTTCTTTAGCTCCTTCCCCACACCTACAGCTAGGTTTCTCTGCATCAGAAAAGAAGATGAGATTTTCTCTTGATGGGATTACCACCAAGGAATACACCTGGTCCAGTATGACTAAACCCTTATAGATTTGTTAACTGTTCTAATTGTCTGTAACCTGGCAACCAATCCATGAAGTGTCATGAAACATATACGTGTAATGTCTCCTTGTACTATAAATAAAGAGGCCCAGTTTGTCTGGGTGGCTCAAGCAGCTCAGCAGTGGCTCAAGTAGGGCATGAGCTGCTTGGGCTACCTAGGCTCAGGCTGCCTGTGTCCATTTCTACTCTATGTCTTTGTCTCATTCTTTCCAGTTCCCCAGTCCTGGCAAGATGGAGGGCTTTCTCTTCCTTGTCCTCTTTCTCTTCCTCACCAGCAGCCCCCTGATCATGATTCAGCTAGACCCAAGCCCTGAGGTGGACGCTGACACAATTCAATGATTTTTAAGATATTGAGAGTTGGAGAAGACACCTTCATGGCTACTGAGAACTAGTGATTTCAGAGGAATAGGGAAAGTGAAGATTTTCCACTGATAATTCAGCCTCCAGCCCACAAACTCGCATGGAGAGGCAAGGGAGCAGGTCTCAGAAGACACCTTCATGGCTACTGAGAACTAGTGATTTCAGGGGAATAGGACAAATGAAGATTTTCCACTGATAATTAAGCCTCCAGTCCACAAACTCACATGGTAGGAAGACTTTCAAGCCTCCTGTCTCTGTCTCTGTCTTTGTCTCTCTCTACCTCTGTCTTTGCCTTCTCATTTTTTTAATAATTTTTCCTTTTTAAAATTTTTAAGGTAAAGCAGTCTCTTGGCTCTCAGCCTCTCCTTTCTCTTTATCTTCTTAATAATCCCCTCTCCCTCTCTCAACTGAGGAGAGGCAAGTGAGCAGGCCTCAGAAGACACCTTCATGGCTACTGAGAACTAGTGATTCTGTGCGGCGTGCTTACATGCCATTCGGTTTTCTAATTTTTGCTTTTAAAAATAATAATAATAATTTTTTTTAGCTTTTTTCTCCTCTTTTTCTCTGTTTTTTGGTTGTTTTTGTTGCTGTTGTTTCTCTCTCTCTGTTTTCTTTTCTGCATGCTCCTGGACACTCATATTGAACTTCAAGTTTGGGAAGAAACACACTTTCTATCAGATGACTAAAAACCACTGCAGGACCACAAGAAATATGGGGAAGGAAGAAAATACCTCTTCTCCAAGGGAAAAGAATTATTCTTCTTCACCCACAGACAGTTCAATGGAAATCATGGAAATGTCTGATAAAGAATCTAGAACATTCATAATGGTGAAGCTAACAGAGGTGGAAGAGAAAAGAGACAATGAACTGCAGAAGAGAAAGGAGAAAGGAGCTGACGAGTTCTCGGAGGTGAGGAAATTCTTGCAAGATCTAAAAGAGGAATTACACACATTAGAAAAGAATCAAATGGAACTGTTAGAAATGAAGACTATAATATAGGAAGTCAAAATCTCTCTTGAAAGTATTAAAAGCAGACTAGATCATACAGAAAATAGAATCTCAGATGTAGAAGAGAAAATTGCTGGCTTAGAAAAATCCACCATGAAGACTGAAAAAATTGCCCCAAAATTTGAGAATAATATACGAGAAATACTAAATACCATCAAATGTCCAAACATCTGAATAATTGGCATCCCAGAAGTATATTGATAATCCATTCCATGGAATCCTCCAAGAAAACTTTCCAAACCTATAGAGGCACTCAAAGACCCAGTCCCAAGAAATACAAAGGACCCCAAATAGAATCAACTGAAGAAGATCTTCTCTAAGACACATTATAGCCAGACTGACCAAAACCACAGACAAAGACAAAATACTAAGACTGGCAAGAGAGAAACAACAAGTTACCAACTAAGGATATACCATCAGACTAACAGCAGACCTCTCATCGGAAACAATACGAGCAAGAAAAGAATGGAAAAATATAGTCAAAGTCTTAAGGGAAAAGCAATTTCAACCGAGCATACTGTACCCAGCAAGATTATCCTTCATATTGGAAGAAGAGACAAAAACATTCTCAGATAAACAAAACCTGGAAGAATTTACCAGCACCAGATCAGATCTCCAAAAAGTTCTCAAGGGAGTGCTATGTCAGGAAAATTAAATGTAGTCATACAGAAATAAGAGTTAAAAAAATAAAGAAAATTGCCAACTTAATCGTAGAGACAAGTCTGGAGTTGAATATTATATCCCAGAATTCAATTGGGAAGATCGAACCACAACAGAAGATAGATTAAGTACATGAGACTGAACTGCTGAAATAGCATTCTGTGACTTTTGGAGGTGAGGAAATTCTTGCAAGATCTAAAAGAGGAATTACACACATTAGAAAAGAATCAAATGGAACTGTTAGAAATGAAGACTATAATATAGGAAGTCAAAATCTCTCTTGAAAGTATTAAAAGCAGACTAGATCATACAGAAAATAGAATCTCAGATGTAGAAGAGAAAATTGCTGGCTTAGAAAAATCCACCATGAAGACTGAAAAAATTGCCCCAAAATTTGAGAATAATATACGAGAAATACTAAATACCATCAAATGTCCAAACATCTGAATAATTGGCATCCCAGAAGTATATTGATAATCCATTCCATGGAATCCTCCAAGAAAACTTTCCAAACCTATAGAGGCACTCAAAGACCCAGTCCCAAGAAATACAAAGGACCCCAAATAGAATCAACTGAAGAAGATCTTCTCTAAGACACATTATAGCCAGACTGACCAAAACCACAGACAAAGACAAAATACTAAGACTGGCAAGAGAGAAACAACAAGTTACCAACTAAGGATATACCATCAGACTAACAGCAGACCTCTCATCGGAAACAATACGAGCAAGAAAAGAATGGAAAAATATAGTCAAAGTCTTAAGGGAAAAGCAATTTCAACCGAGCATACTGTACCCAGCAAGATTATCCTTCATATTGGAAGAAGAGACAAAAACATTCTCAGATAAACAAAACCTGGAAGAATTTACCAGCACCAGATCAGATCTCCAAAAAGTTCTCAAGGGAGTGCTATGTCAGGAAAATTAAATGTAGTCATACAGAAATAAGAGTTAAAAAAATAAAGAAAATTGCCAACTTAATCGTAGAGACAAGTCTGGAGTTGAATATTATATCCCAGAATTCAATTGGGAAGATCGAACCACAACAGAAGATAGATTAAGTACATGAGACTGAACTGCTGAAATAGCATTCTGTGACTTTTGACTAAAATATTATGCTTTTCTTCTAGGCTTTGTTGTCTGCTTTTAAGAGTTTTTTGTCCTGTCTTGAGCTGTCAATAAGTTCATGTACCAACAATTTAAACAGAATACTAACCTGTTTCCAGGTTTTAAGTTTTAAGCAAATTTCCTTACCAATTCAAAACTACTTTTCTTGAAATTACCAGCTGAACTTACTATTGAAAGTAGTTAGATTATTTAAGAAATTGTGTGATCAATAAAATGTGGGGGAAAAGGAATGGAATACAACTGTAGACACCAGAAATATTGTGAGAAGAGGGTGGGAAAGGGCAGAGGGTCAGACACAGAAGTAAATATATATATGTATATATACACACACACACATATATGTGAAACTAGAAATAGAAAATTATTGATGATAGCATACATGATTAAGCCACTATGCAGTATATTCTGGATGGAAAACCACTTTTTGTACACTGTGATGATGATTAAGGGATAAATGCAAATTAATTAATTTTTTTTAATAAGTTTCAGGAAAAAAAAATATTGAGAGTTGTGTAACTAACACTATAATCTAATTTCAGAACATTTCAACTGCCCGTAAGAAACTTATGTGGAAATTAACAACAAAATGGATTCACTTATATCAAAACCCTAACCGAAATGGAGCAGGAAAGTGTGTGTGTGTGTGTGTGTGTGTGTGTGTGTATGTGTGTGTGTCTGTGCATGTGTGCGTGCACGTGCGCACCTGTGTGTTTCATGGAGGGAGACCTGAAAGAAAGAGCTTATCTACACTGTAAAGAGAGCTTATCACAGGAAACGCCTCTTGGCTTGTCATGCAGATAAGCCAGTTGCCGCTGGGCAATTGCATCCAAATAAACAAATGCCAACACCTACAACGACTTCCTTTGGCCAATGAACTTTGTTCAGAACAGTTTGCATGGACTTCTCCTGTCTTTGAAAGTTCTCTTTTGTTCTGATTTTCTCCAGTGTTTTCATAACATGTATACCCTAGTTGGCAACCATTACTATTCTCAAATAAAATCTTTTGTTCTTCAAGCCTACCTCTAAGTTTTTTTAGGTTAACACTGTACTGACTAGCAGTCAGTCATCCCCCTTCCCCCCCAATTAATTCAACTCTAAGAACTCACTCATTTTCTGTCTCAATGGATGTTCTACTAGGTCATCAGGAAAGTATGACATATTTTTTCTATGCAAAAATGTGTCACAGCTTTCCCAACGACCCAATAGTTCACTCTGTTGCTAATAACAAAAAATATCGATGTCTGAGTAATATATAAAATGGAGGTTTATTCAGCCCACAGTTTGGAGGTTCAGGAACAGCAACTAGTGAGAGACTTCTTGATGAATCACAACGTCGCGGAGGGCAGGAGCACATGCATCTGTGTCCTGTGTCCTGTGTCCTGTGTCTCTTTCCTCCCTCTCCTTATGAGCCCACCAGGAGCCAAACATGGGGCCCTGCCCCAATAATTTTAATCCTAATATCCCTTCTCCTCCATTCTCCTTTCAGGATCTTGGGCACACATGTACACGCAACCGGCATGAGTTTAAGCCACCAGGTCCAGGATTCAAACCACGGTTGACTACATGGGAGTCCAGCGACATAGCCATTATACCAACTGCTGGTCCTACAAAATCTTTCTTTAAAAAAAAAAGAAGAAGAAAATGAAATAAGATGTCTTTCATTTGAAAACAAAAAAAATCAAAGAAGGAGTAGAGGGAAGTGTTAATATTTATGAAACCAGATTGTCAATGTGTTAATAATTGCTGAAACCAGAATAGCAGGGTAGGAGTAATCAGGTTTCTTATGTAATAGTGAAGAGAAGAGACTGTTCTCAAAATTCCACGTAACATACCTAAAGATGTAAACCATTAATTGGAGAACTTTGAACTAGTTAGCCAAGTTAGCCAGACACCTGTAAGAATAGTTTCTTTTGGTCTTTCGGACCCACTCTTTCTCTGTCCACTCAGGCCCACTCTTATGTCTAGGAGTATGTGTGTGCTTTTACTTTTACTTAATAAACTACCTTTTCCTTACACTATTTGCGTGTTTCATTCAATTCTTTGTGCAAAACATCAAGAACCTGGACATCATCACAGAAACCATCCTGTAACATGTACTGTGGTGAGCCAGCCAGGAAGGGACCTCCTCTACTCTGTGTCTTAACATCTTTGCCATTTTCATCTTCATTTCTATTGAGTCTCTCAGCCAAAGCAGCTCAAATGAAGTAGTATTAATAGTTCTTGGTACAGGCAATTATATAGGACTGGAAACTCCCTCTGGATCAACCTGTTAAGACCTTAAGCCCTTAGGGGTTAAAAAAAACAAAAACAAAAACAAAAATCTCTCCTTTTCATTCTTCCTACATTCATTTTTCCACTGGGTCACCTGGCCAAAGTGAGTCAGCCAGAGTGTAATTGATGGTTCTCAGTGTGGGCAACTTCCATATAGGCCTGAAAACCTCTCTGGCTGACTCATCGAGGCCTTAAACACTTAGAGGTGTGTCAAACTTCTTTCTTTTTCTGTAAGACACCTATATTTTTCTTTCTTTTTTGGAGAGGTGTTTTTTTGTTTGTTTGTTTGTTTTTTGTTATAGGGCACGTGCACTCACCAGACAGACAGAGAGAGGCAGAGAGACAGAAAGCGAGAAATCATTCCCCGGGGGGGATGGCCACACCGCAATCCTTTCTCCTCCATTCTCCTCTCAGGATCTTGGGCACGCACGCACATGTGCCTGGTGTGATTTTAAGCCATTGGGTCCGGGACTCGAACCACGGTCTACTACATGGGAGTCCAGCGACATAGCCATTACACTAACTGCTGGTCCCAGACACCTATATTTTTCTAAACTACATGTAGTGGTAGTTCTCCTCTTTCTCCTGATCATGTTGCTTGCAGTGATGATAACCTACCTCTTTAAGTTATTCCAGTCCCACAACAAAGACTCATCTGCCCCTGTTAGAAAACTTGAAGAAACTGTAAGTTGGACATTAGTCCCTTGTTTTTAAATTAGAATCACTATTTTTGCCAGAGAGATTCAAACATATAGGGATGTAAAGGTCCTCGACTTTGTATAGGAAAAATTTCAAGAGAAAGCCTTTGAGAGTAAAGGCAGGTATGCTTAGAAAAGTGTAGAGAACCCACTGCTCCAAACGAGGAGCAGCTATGTGGGGAGAGTTGGGTGAGCAGTTTAGTTCCTTT
>NW_006159650.1:79677-82501 GCF_000334495.1 Tupaia belangeri chinensis
GAAAGAGAGAACTGTTGCCTGAAGACAAAGGCTATGGCTTTCTTGAAACCACTGTCCTTCCTGTTTTCTAGTTTTATTAGGGTGGATTCTATTGCCATTGTTATCCTAAACTGTCATGGGCAGATGGGATCATAATCTAGCTTGCTAATACAGTACAATGAGGGTGTGATAACTCTGCAGGTGAGGCAGAGATCATTCCAGGCACCATCTTGGGTCATGCCAGGCGTCATCTTGGGTCATGCCCAGGCCATCTCGGTTCTAAACTGTTCAGACAGTCTCTGCCACTTTTTATCTGTCAGATTTTGGGTGTTTGAATGTGACCCACCTCACTTTGGAACGTCCCTCCTGTCTCACTATGGCTCCCTCTCCTGACACCTACTCTGATATAAAAGGAACATTTGTAGGAAAAATCTCTTTACTCCTTAAACTAAGCTAAGTGCCTTAGGAATATGAATAAAATGGATGTTATTTCTGTAGGTTTTGCAAGTGGTTTGTTTTTGGGGGAGGGACAGGAAGATAAATAATCAAACACTGAGCCTATCACAAAAAAACTTAGGGAAATATGTACGTTACCCATGGCTACTAACTACCAATGTTTCCTCAATCATTCCTGGGAACAACATGCCTATAAATATACCCAACTTAAGGCTATAAATTTCTTCTTGCTCGCTGGGGTCCTTATTAATCCAAGAGAGACTCATCTTGACTCCCAGCCCTCGGCTCTAAATGCTGTCCTGAGATAGGTGTTGTCTGCCTTCTTTCTTTTTTTAATAATAATTTTTTTATTTTATTTTTTATACATTCGATCACATTATTTAACTTACAAGGTGAACATTTCAATATGTGAACATTTCTTTCCAATCTAGCCCTCTTGAGGGCCACAGCAACCCTGTTGAGGAAAAACCACTGGTCGTCATACTTGTGGTCTCTTGGATTACTCCCTATAGCTATTACCAACAAGCTATGCTTACCTCAGTCCTTTTACTACTGATTGTAGACCATTACCAACTCTCTCAAGGGCCATGCCTACTTTGCTACTGTGCGAACTTCAACATGATGATAGGCAATCTGCTGCCAGACTTCTCTTGATCTCTTCTCCAGGGTTTCTCTTCTTTTGCCATTTTCTCTGCTGCCCTCTGGAATGTTTTTTTTCCAGAGAACAATTAACCCTCAGTCCTTTTCATACTCTGAGTTGCTTTTACTTCAGAACAAAATAGGAGTCTCAAGGAACAGGTCAATATTAAATGACTACCTCTGAGGGGAAAAATCGAAAGTCCCACTCGAGAAGAAAATTGAATCCTCCATGGGAGCTGAGATCTAGTGCTTTCAGGAAATAAGAGAAATGAAGGTGTTTTGCTAAAAAGTCACCCTGGAGAGGCAAAAAGGGTAGGTGAGTGTCTAGACAGGTCTAAGTGATGCATAGCCAAGTGTCTGAATACTATTAGGGTCAACATATTTCTCAATTTCCACTGAACCTGAGGCACAAAGAGAGAAAAACAGAACAGCAGAGAGTTTGCAGATCACCTCCTCCCGTACCTCTGATCACTCAGATTGATCGTCTAGAAATTAGAAAGAAATTAATAACCCAAGAGATGACTAGAAATTACTGCAGAGGCACAAGAAATATGAGAAACCAAGAAAATATCTCTCCTCCAAGGGAAAAGAATAATTTCTCTTCATCCACAGACAGTACAATGGAATTCATGGAAATGTCTGAGAAAATAATTTAGAATATTCATAGTGACAAAGCTAACAGAGATGAAGAGAAGAGAGACAATAAAATCCAGAAGAAAAGAGCTGACAAGTTCCAGGAGGTGAGGAAGTTCTTGCAAGAGCTGAAAGAGGAAATAAACACCATAAAAAAGAATCAAGTGGAACTGTTGGAGATGAAGGCTATAATAAAGAAAGTTAAAATATCTCTTGAAAGTATTGAAGGCAGACTAGAGCATAGAGAAAGTAAAATCTCAGATGTAGAAGACAGAATTGCTGGACTAGTAAAATCCACCACAAAGACTGAGAAAATAGCCCCCCAAAATGAGAATAATATAAAAGAAATACTAGATACCACTAAATGTCCAAACACCTGAATAATCGGTATCCCAGAGGGTGAAGAGACTAATAAGGGCATTGATAATCTATTCCATGAAATCCTGGAAGAAAACTTCCCAAAGGAGGCATTCAAATACCAAGGCCCAATAAATACAAAGGATCCCAAATAGGATCAACCCAAGAAGATCTTCTCCAAGGCACATTATAGCCATAATGACCAAAAACACAAAGACAAGATATTACTATTGGCCAGTGAGAGATATCAAGTTACCTGCAAATGATATCCCATCAGGCTAACAGCAAACCTCTCATCAGAAACAATGTGAGCAAAGAAAGAGTGGGAAAATATACTCAAAGTGTTGAGTGAAAAACAATTTCAACCAAGAATACTATACCTGGCAAGATTATCCTTCATATAGGAAGAGAAGATAAGAATATTCTTGGATAAACAAAACCTGAAATAATTTACTGACACCAGACCAGTTATCCAAGATGTTCTGAAGGAATTGCTATCTCAGGAAAACTAAAGTCAGACACACAAAAATAAGAGTTCTAAAACAACTAAGAAAATGGCCAGCTTAATGGTAGGGACAAGTTCAGAGTTAAATGTTATCTTCCAGAATTTAAACGGACAGATTGAACCACAACAGAAGATAGATTAAGTATATGAGTCTAAACTGGTGAAATAGAATTTTATGACTTTTGACTAAAACATTACTGATCTTCTATGCTTTGTTTCCCAGAGTTAAGGAATTTTGTTTTCTCTTGAACTGTT
>NW_006159650.1:82737-110294 GCF_000334495.1 Tupaia belangeri chinensis
CTCATGCTAGGCACATGTGCATGCATGCCCAAGATCCTAAGAGGAGAATGGAAGAGAAGAGATTGCGGTGTGGCCATCCCTCCTGGGGGGTGATTTCTCACTTTCCGTTTCTCTGTCTCTGTCTTTCTGGCGAGTGCACACACACTATAGTCAAAACCTCTACCCTCCCCCCCAAAACAATATAAATATATATATATATATTTTTTTAAATACCTATTTAATGACCACAGTAAGCTATATAGCCTCAGCTAGGTGCTACTTTATAGTATATTCATTCTACCTCTAAGGAATGGGCCGACCACGTAAGAAAATAGAAATGTAGAGTCTTTATTGGGAACACTCCCAGGCAAGGTTCACTGGTTTGACAGAGAGAGAAAGAAGACCAGGGAAGTTGTGCCCTAAGGAGGAGTTTAGCAATTTTTATAAGGGTATAGGGAGGAGCAGTGTCTTAGAAGTAGAAACAGTTCATGCATGGTAATGGTTTAGGGGGAGAGAAGACTACTGTGCCACGTAGGGTCTGGTGCCATGTGCAGAGTGGAACACCATGTGCTACATTGGGTTAGATTAGAGTGCAGTGCAGGTCTGATGACAGACTCTAGGTCCAGGTTGCATCAATTGACTATGCCATGGCATCCAATCCCTACATCCAAACTGCCCAGGTCTCTGGCCTAACATCCTGACAGTTTGGGTGTTATAGGGTGCCATTTGATCAGTTACTACTCCCTGCTGAGCTGGAGTGAAGAAGGGAAGTCAGGGGCTGTGGGCTCAGTGTGAACTCGTGTGTAGGGATAGAGGAGTATTTGGGTGACAACCACCCAGGAATCTTCTTGGATTCAGCTTCGGAGGAGCCAGCCTGTCCAGCATGTATTTATTGATTTAGGAAAACTTTGTGGTTCCAAATATTTGTTGATTGTCTTTTAGTTGATTGATGGTTTTGGGGACTACTCTAGTGTAAGTCTGATAGATTTGGATGGCTCCTGATGGGGATGAACTGGTGGCCCAGGAATAGACTTTTCCCCAGTCTTCTTTCACCCACCTATCACCCCCCACGAGCATGGCCATGCTGCAGTCCCTTCTCCTCCATTCTTCTCTCTGGATCTTGGGCATGCACGCACACGTGGCAGGCATTAGTTTCAGCCACTGGGTCTGGGACTTGAACCATGGTCGACTACATGGGAGTGCAGCAACATAGCCATTATGCCAACTGCTGGTCCCCCCATATAGTATTTTAAATGGGCTTAGGCCCTTGGGATTTGGGGAGGCTGCACTTAGGTGAGGAGCTCAGGCCAAGAGAGACGGAGCTCTAGAAAGAGCTTGGTGAGATGACCCTTTAGAAGGCCATTGGCCCTTTAAACCTTACCCAAGGATTGGGGACGATAAGGGATGTGGAGTTTCCAGGAGATTTTGAAGGATTTGGAGACAAGTTGGATGACTCTGGGAGTGAAAGCCGGCCTGTTGTCGGACTGGATGGTTGTTAGAAGGCCAAAGCATAGTATGATGTGCTCCAGGAGAATAGTTGCAACTGTGTCGGCTGTCTCCTTTAAGGCAGGGAAGGCCAATCCAACCTGAAAAGGTGTTTATAAGCATAAGAAGGGGAACCAGCAGTTGGCATAATGGCTATGGCACTGAACTCCCATGTAGTCAACCACAGTTCAAGTCCCGGACCCAGTGGCTTAAACTCATGCCTGGTGCGTGTGCGTGCGTCCCCAAGATGAGAATGGAGGAGAAGAAATGGTGGTGTGGCCATTCCCCATGGGTGATTTTTTGCTTTCTGTCTCTCTCTCTGTCTTTCTGGCGAGTGCACACGCCCTATAGCAAAAACCTCTCTCTTCTCTCTCTCTCCCTCCCCCACACACACACACACACACACACACACACACACACACACACACAAAGAGTAAAGAGGTATCAGAAGGTTTTATGTTTGGGCATGAGTGAAGTCAGCCTGCCAGTCCTCACCTATATGGTGGCCGTAGAGTTGGTGAGTGGCAATCCGAGGGTGTAGGTCACCTTGGGAGCTGACGGCTGAGCAGGTGGAGCCTGTCTGATGTATATGCTGAAGGGCCTTGCGGAGTCCTGGATAGTGAAAGAGGGGCTCAAGGAAGTGAAACAGTGCTTTTGGGCCAGTGTGTAGAGACTGGTGAACTTCTGTGAGGATGGCAGAGGCCTGTTGTTGGGGGAGAGCAATTTTGTTATGGAGGAAAATCCACCCCTTTCCCAGCTGTTCTCCCGCATGAAAAGAGGTCCGCCTGTTCTTCATTGGAATAAGGTTTAGCCATAGAGGTTAGGAAGAAGACTGGCGCTGGGGAGATTTTTTTTTTTTTAATGGTTTTTGTTATAGGGTATGCGCACTATAGCAAAAAAAAAAAAAAAAAAAAGAAAGACAACAAGCAGAGAAAGCTGGGAAAATTCAAGAACCAGGGAGGTGGACTTTAATATCAATGGCTAACATTTATTCAACACTTATTTGGTATGTTATTTTTAAAAATGTTTATAAAAATTCTCATCCATTCCTCAAAAGCTGATACTATTATAGTTTCCATCTTACTGAGGGCAAAGCTGGTTTCAAAAGTAATGGGATTATAAAGAAATCTGTGAGACTGGATGTAACTTCCCAGTATGCTAAAATATTCCTAGCATTACTCATCTTTGCTGGGTTCAAGATAAATGAACATGAGACAGGCAGGTGGCATGATGGTTAAGGGCGCTGGACTCTCACATGGCTAACCACGGTTCAAGTCCCAGACCTGGTGGCTTGCTTTCTCACTTTCTCTCTCACTCTTGCTCTCACTCTTACTCTGTTCTCTCTGGTTAAGTTTAAATAAATAAATAAATAAATAAATAAAGTTAAGTAAAATAATTCCTTAAAAAATACAAGATAAATGAACATCCAGGTAGGGTCCAGCAGCTATCATGGTGATTAAAGTGTTGTAATCTCATATGGCTGACCACAGTTCAAGTCCTGGACCTGGTGGCTTCCTCTCTCACTTTCTCTCTCTCTCTCTCAATATCTCTCTCTGGTGAGAACACATGCACTGTAGCAGATTTTAAAATAATAATAATTATGGTAAATAAAATTAAATAAATAATTCTTTTAAAAAAATGAACACGCAAGCAAGATGAAAATCCTGGGGCCAGGGCACACCAGGATGAATAAATGGGCACCATCTAGTGGGCAAAATGAGAGTTGAAAGTAGAGGCTAGAATTTGGAAGATTCTTTTTTCTTTTCTTTTCTTTTCTTTTTTTACTTTGTTTCCCCCTTTCTTTATCTTTTTTTCTTTTTTTTAGATTTTTGCCATAGGGAGCATGCACTTGCTGGAGAGAAACAGATAGAGGAGAGAGAAGGAAAGTGAGAAATCACCCCCATTCCCAGAGGCATGGACACACTGCCATCCCTTCTCCTTCATTCTCCTCTCAAGATCTGGGACACGTACACACATGTACCTGGTGTTTTTCAAGCCACTGGGCCGAGGACTCAAACCGTGGAGTCAGCCATGTGGGATCCAGAGGCTTAACCACCATGACACCCAGTACCTCCCAGATGATTTTTTAAATTATGTTGTATTTAAGGCAGACAAGAAAAACAATACATCAGTGAATCACCATGTAATTTAAGAGCTTAAAAATTTCTGGAACTAACATTTGGCATAATGGCTATGTCACTGGACTCCTATGTAGTCGATTGTGGTTCGAGTCCCGGACCTGGTGGCTTAAACTCATGCCAGGCACATGTGCATGTGTGCCCAAGATCCCAAGAAGAGAATGGAGGAGAAGGGATTTCGGCGTGGCCATTCCCCCTGGGGAGTGATTTCTCGCTTTCTGTCTCTCTCTGTCTTTCTGGTAAGCGCATGTGCCCTATATCAAAAACCTCTCCAAAAAAAAAAAAAAAGACAACCTATCCCCAAGTTACCCAGTTCTCCCCAGAAGCAACTGCTATTGCCAGTTTTCTATGTGCTCTTTCAAAACCTGTCCGTTAAATAAGCAATTGTTTTATACAGGTCGTGGCATGCTATGGCAAGCAGAATAATGCTGTCTCCCCAGTATGTCTACACCCTAATCCTTGGGACCTGTGAATATGTCACCTTATATGGCAAAAGGGACTCTGTAAATGTGGATAAGGTTACAGGTTCTGACACGGGGAGTTACCCTGAGACTCAGACTTCACAGTTGACCCCATGGGATCTGGCTGCCTTAATCACCAGCTAAGGAGCCAGTCCCACTGTCGCCAAGTTCTGTAATGTTGCTGCAAACATACACTTAGTGAATACGAAGCTATCTCTCCTAGGAGAAATACAGGGTTAGGTTCCTGCAAGTTTCTAGTCACAATATTTTGTCATCTGAAATGCCACTTGTGTGATACAGGTTTGTTGCCAAGGTCCTTGTCAAACAAGTCCGTTTCATTGGCAAAGAAAACATATTCTTTCGGGACCAGCAGTTAGCATAACGGCTATATGGCTGGACTCCTACGTAGTCAACCGCGGTTCGCATTCTGGACCCAGTGGCTTAGAACTCACGCCGGGTGCGTGTGCGTGCGTGCCCAAGATCCTGAGAGGAGAATGGAGGAGAAGGGATTGCAGCATGGCCATCCTCCCTGGGGGGTGATTTCTCGCTTTCTGTCTCTCTGTCTCTCTCTGTCTGTCTGGCGAGCACACGTGCCCTATAGCAAAAACCTCTAAATAAATAAATAAATAAAAGAAAACATATTCTTTCACATAACCCTTTTCTTGTATAACACTTGGCAGCTGTTTTTAAAATTATTTTTCGGGAACCAGCAGTTAGCGTAATGGCTATGTCGCTGGACTCCCACGTAGTCGACCGTGGTTCGCGTCCCGGACCCGGTGGCTTAAAACTCACGCCGGGCACGTGTGCGTGCGTGCCCAAGATCCCAAGAGGAGAATGGAGGAGAAGGGATTGCGGTGTGACCATCCCCTCTGGGGGATGATTTCTCACTTTCTGTCTCTATGTCTCTCTCTGTCTGCCTGGCGAGCGCACACGCCCTATAGCAAAAACCTCTCCAAAAAAAAAAAAATTATTATTATTTTTCAGTCTCGGGGCCGGCAGGTGGCATGGTGGTTAAGGGCGCTGGACTCCCATGTGGCTGACTGTGGTTCGAGTCCTGGACCTGGCACTTTGCTTTCCCACTTTCCCTTTCTCTCTCTGTCTCTCTTTGGTCAAATTAAAAAATAATAATAAATGGAATTAAATAAATAAATAATTTTTTAAAAAAATTCTTTCAGTCTCATGATCTGTAAAACATGCCTTGCCTACATGTCCCACATCATGACAACTTGGGAAAAGTGGTATCTGGCCAGCACTAGCTGAGAAGGTTTAACAAGGTTCTGATCTTGTATAACATGACTGTGTGTTTCTAAGACTTTCGGCCTCACTATAATGCTGTCTGCTATCATTTGATGACTCCACAAATTTAGCCATTTTCCCATAGCTTTGTCATGCACCCGAGGTGTTACTTCAGCACTTTCTAGAGCCACCTCCTGTATGAATTAGCCAGTTCCCTCTTCCTTCGTCTGGATGTGCCCTTTCTCTAGATGGGCTCACAGCAACAGCACGATAACTCATCTGGAAAGGAAGCTCCTCTAACTCTTGATTTCTCCGTAACACGCACCACTGCCTCCTTCTGCTCAGGAGCACTGGACAGCACTTCCATTCTATGCTTGAAGCCATTCTGAGCAGCAAAATCACAGAGGAAAGGCACAGTGGTGTGGAAAATGTGCCACGAGGACGTTTCTTGATGGTGCAAGAGCAGAAGCAAGGCAGCAGTGGCACCTGTTGGACCTCGGCTGCTAACATGTGTCGGTCAACTCCAATTTTTGCCACTCCGTGCATAACGTGCGTGACTCCAGAAGCACTGTGAACCTTGATCTCCAGGTGTACAGTTTTCAGTGAGTAGTCAAAGTCACAAACATGGAGTCCACGAATCGGGACTGACTGTATGTTATGTGCAATTCCTGATCAAGATGAATTTTTTAAAGATTTTTTGTTTGTTTTTCTTTCTTTCTTTCTTTCTTTCTTTCTTTCTTTCTTTCTTTCTTTCTTTCTTTCTTTTTTTTTTTTGTCACAAGGCATGTGCACACACTGGAGAGAGACAGAAAGAGGGAAAGTGAGAAATCACCCCCAGGAAGGATTTTTCAAGCTGCAGGGTCTAGGATTCAAACCACGGTTGGCCATATGAGATCCAGTGCTTCAATCTCCACCACCTGCTGGCCCTGATCCAGATGATTTTTTTTTTTTTTTTGAGAGGTTTTTGCTATAGGGCGCGTGCATTCGCCAAAAGGTAGCGAGAGACATAGAGACAGAAAGCGAGAAATCACCCCCCGGGGGGATGGCCATGCCACAATCCCTTCTCCTCCATTCTCTCAAGATCTTGGGCATGCACGCACACGGGCCCGGCGTGAGTTTAAGCCACCGGGTCTGGGACTCAAACCGCGGTCGACTACATGGGAGTCCAGCAACATAGCCACTATGCCAACAGCTGGCCCCAAGATGACTTTTTAAGGATGATCTCTCAATTTTATTTTTTAGGAGTTACTATTAATGAGAGAATTTTGGGACTGGCCCATAAGTGTATTGGGAGGCAGATCCCACACGGCTCACTGGTGTTCAAATCCCAGCCCCAATGGCTTGAAAAACTCTCTAGAAACCTGTACCCAAAATCCTGATAGGTTGGAGAAATGGAGAAGGTATTGCAGTGTGACCAACCCTTTGGGGGGAGCTTTCTCTCTCCTCTCTCTCCAGTGAGTTCATACACTCACCAGCAATTTAAAAGATTTTGTTTGTACAAGTAGCTGGTAACAAAGGGGAGATTATCCCTATATTTCAAACATTTTTCATTCTTGCCATTAGTCAGAGTTCTCATCATTTAATCTCCCTAATTCTTCACAATTCACAGAAACAATCTATTCTCTAAATCTAGGAGCTCTTGGGCCAGGCAGTGGCACAACAGTGACATGACAGGACCCACGTGGGCAATGTCTTGGGTTTGCATCCCCAGACCTCCCTGAGCACACTGAGCGTGTGAGTGCCCGTGATTTGGGCTGGCAGAGGGCAGGGTGGATCACTCTTGAGGACTCTGTTGGGGATGCTATCTCTTCCCCCTCCTTCTCCCTCTCTCATGGAATAAATACTTCAAAAATAAAGAAAGAAATCTAATAGCATTACTTTCCATACTCAAATTAATGTTTTCTTATAATATTGCAAATGAAAGCTGGCAGATGGTGTGGTGTTTAAGATGCTGGACTCCCACATGGACAACTGTGGTTTGAGTCCTGGACTAGTAGCTTGGTTTTTCACTATCCCTCTCTGTCTCTGTCTCTCTCTGTTCAAATTTAAAATAATAATAATAAAATAAAATAAATAATTCTTTAAAAATACATTGCAAATTACTTTTAAATCCAATCAAACTTCCATTTTAAATGGGCACTATCGAGAAGAAATAGTATTTAAGCTGCAAATGCAAATACATGTCATTTCAAATTTAGTAGCATAGGTAAAAAACAAGTGAGACTAATTTTAAGATATTTTCTTGGGAACCAGCAGTTAGCGTAATGGCTATGTTGCTGGACTTCCACGTAGTCGACCGCGGTTCGCGTCCCCGACCCGGTGGCTTAAAACTCACCAGGCGTGTGTGCATGCGTGCCCAAGATCCCGAGAGGAGAATGGAGGAGAAGGGATTGCGGCATGACCATCCCCCCTGGGGGGTGATTTCTCGCTTTCTGTCTCTATGTCTGTCTGGCGAGTGCATGCGCCCTATAGCGAAAAAAACTCTCAAAAAAAGATATTTTCTTTAACCCAGTGCAACCAAAATATTATCATTGCAACACGTAATCAGTAAGAAAAACAGTGAGGTGGGGACCAGCAGGTGGTGTGGTGGTTAAGGCACTGGGCACTCCCACATGGCCGACCGTGGTTCAAGTCCTAGACCTAGTGGCTTACTCTCTCTCTCTCTTTCTCTCTCTCTCTCTGTGTGTGTGTTTATCTCTGGTCAATTTTTTTTTTTCAAAAAAGTGAATGAATAAGTAAAATGAAATAATTCTAAAAAAAAGAAAAAAGAAAAATAATGAGATGATATACGGTTTTTTTGTGCTCGGTCTTTGAAATTGTACACTTATGGTACATCTCAGTTTGGACTGCTCACAGGTCACAGTTCAACAGCCACTTGTGGTTGATTACCTCCAGGCTGGACAGCACAGTTTTATTTCAGAACGACAATGAAAAGGCCAGTCACAGTGGCCTATGTCTTAGCCCCAGCTACTCAGGAGGCTGAGGCAGGGGGATGAAGACATAGCAAGACCCTGTCTAAAAAAAGAAAGAAAGAAAGAAAAGGAAAGTCCTTCCTCAAGGATGTATAGATAGTACACTAACGTTATCATTTTTCTTTAGCTTCTAATACTGACTAGTAATTACTAGGAAACTATTCCTTAACTCATTTTTCCAAAGACGAACTTTTGCTTTAAACACACAAACTTTTAAAATACACGCTTAGATGGGACCAGCAGTTAGTGTAATGGCTATGTCGCTGGACTCCCACGTAGTTGACTGTGGTTCGCGTCCTGGACCGGGTGGCTTAAAACTCACACCGGGCATGTGGCCGTGCGTGCCCAAGATCCCGAGAGGAGAACCAGATTGTGGCGTGGCCATCCCCCCTGGGGAGTGATTTCTTGCTTTCTGTCTGTCTTCCTCTGTCTGTCTGGCAAGCGCACGCGCCCTATAGCGAAAACCTCTTAAAAAAATAAAAATAATTATAAAATACACGCTTAGAGAAGTACACACAGATAACATATACCTTGACATGGTCCACACAATATTATTTAAGCTCAGAGCTGACCTACTCTTTACCATACTGTTTATTGAGCAGCTTAAATTACCATGTCTGTCAGTCCAAGGAGCCTCTGAGATTGTCTACATTCCCTGCCTCCTGTCATTCGTAGCCTCCTATTGGCCCCTCCTACACTATCTGAGTTGGTCTGCGTGACCAGTAGTTGTGAGAAAATAGTGGTGTATAACTTGTGAAATTAGGCCATCAAAAATACTTGGCTTCTGTCTTTCTCGCTGTTTCCTAGATCGCTGAGGAGGGAGCCAGCTGCTATGTCTTAAGGACCCTAAGAAACTTACATAGAGGCCACTCGGCTAAGGACCAAGACCTCCAGTGTGAGCTATGCATCCGCTGACGCCTGCAAATGCCTGCAGCCCAGCTGACACCGAGGTAATTCAGAGAGACCTGGAGCCAGAACAACCCGGCCATCTACTCTCTAATTTCTGATCAAAGGGTTGGACAGTGACACAGCTATAAAACACGAAGCTCTGCAAGTCTGACCCACAAGGTAGGTTCTGGGTTCATGTCCAGAGACCTTGAGTACACCAGGCACATATGACCTGGGACTGGCTGAAACTCCGGATGTAAGGCAATGTCGAGACCCTGTTGGGGGTGCCTCTCTCCATTGTGGAACAGTGTCATGGCAGCCTCAGGAAAGTCTGTACCATGAAGTGTAGCCTCTAGCCCTCTAGGGGGCACTGTCTGACTAACTTGGGTCCAAATAATTACTGAAACTTTAGGGGGAAAAAACATAAAAATACTGTTTCAATATTTAAAATGATGCTAAACAAGTTACTATGTGTCATTTTTAAAAACTTGCAACCAAGGGACCAGCAGTTAGCGTAATGGCTATGTCACTGGACTCCCATGTAGTTGACCACGGTTTGAGTCCCGGACTTGGCGGCTTAAACTCACACTGGGCGTGTGTGCGTGCATACTCAAGATCCCAAGAGGAGAATGGAAGAGAAGGGATTGCGGGGGGTGATTTCTCACTTTCTGTCTCTCTGTCTCTGTCTTTCTGGCAAGTGCATGTGCCCTATAGCAAAAAACCTCCAAAAAAAGAAAACAAACAAACAAACAGACTTGCAACCATTATCATACTACTGAATAATTTATGACCTTTGCAACAACCTGGCTGAAAGAAAGGACTTTTTCTTTTTTCCCTGAGTGTATGTGCTTGCCAGAGAGAGAAAAGAGAGGGAGAAGGCATCCCCTGATGGGTGGTCACACCACAATCCCTTTTCTTACATTTCTCCATTCTGGCAGGACCTGGGAACCACACACAAGCAGCTGGAGCGTTTTTCAAGCCACTTGGGCCAGGACTTGGATCAAGCAGTCGACCAAGTCCTGGGAGAAGCTTTCAAGGAACATCCTTGCCTCACCGTTACTTCACACACAGGAGGGTATCTGTACGATAAATTCCCACAATTCTCCTTCCAGAAAGAGATGCATTTTTTTTTTCTTTATTCACCAGAGTGAGACCAAGAGAAAGAATGTGAGAAAGCAAGTCTTCAGGTTCAGGACTCGATCTGCCACTGGCCATGTAGGAGTCCAGCACCTTAACTACCATACCACCTGCTGGCTCCTAGAGATGAATACTTAATTACAATAGACAGGGCCTAGCCCCCCAGTGAGGTCACGCTTGCCAGACATGTACAGGAAGGGCTATTTTTTTCCCCAGCCTTGGCAATACTAAGAGACTAAACAACAACAAAATCCAACAAACAACGACCCACAGGCTTTGGGGACAGCAGGTGGCACGGAGGTTAAGGTGCTGAATTCCACATAGCCAGCTGTGTCATTATTGTTCTGGACCCAGAGGCTTGAAATCATGCCTGGCATGTGTACATGTATGCCCCAAATCCTGAGAGGAGACTGGAGAAGAAGGGGTGGCAATGTGGCCATCCCATCTGGGGAGTGATTTCTCACTTTTCCTCTCTCCCTCTCTGTCTTTCTCTGGCAAACACATGCACCTCTAGCAAACAATTAATTAATTAAGTGAAAACAAAGGCTTTAAACACCAGCAGTGATGCAGGTCCCAGGGACAGGGATAAGAGTGCTTGGATCTACATTTTTCAGCTCAGGTACTTTGCCAGTCTGATGGATATGAAAGACATCCCAGCCTCCAAAGCCCCATCTTCAGCCTAGCACAGGTGTGGATGATTCCATTCTGGGCAGGGAGCCCAGCCATTTAGACATCACACTTAGATTGGTTCATACCACATTTGCAGGGAGAATATCCTCCTGTAAGTCGGCAGAGTTCCCCACAAGCCGTGCCCTTTCTCCCTGAGACACTCTAAAGACACAGGCTAGAAACCAAACCCAGGGCACTGTAGGACCAGCCCCCAGTGACCTCAACAGCCACATGCCTGCTTTTCCTACCTAGTCAAGCCTGCTGGAACCTCAGAAAACCCATCCTAGGCATTCATGCTCAGGCCGCATAGACAGGGAAGGTGGGGTTGCAGCTAAGTGAGGCACACCTTGAATTCCTTTCCCCCATCAGTTGCAATGGCACTCATAGCAGCACTGTCCCAACATTGAACCGCTTTCTCATCCAGCCCTGGAAAGGGCAGGCAGGCAGGAGTGGGCATGGAAACGAAGAGGCCAGCTATCTGTTGGCCTCTTCATTTGACTCAGGAACCTGATCCTAATCATGCTTCCAGAAAGACAATGGGCCCAGTCCTGCCCAGACCTGCCTTCAACAACTCAGTTATTCTTAGAACAAGACAGTCAATAGAGTAAGGGGAGGCTATAGGCAGGTGCTCCCCGTCTCCCTCTGCCTATGTTCTTATCTTCCTCTAAAAACATAAACACTGGCAGAGTTAGGACTGTGGCTAGCACGCCTGTCATCCAGGAGGACTTCCATAACAGCTGTAACCAAACATACTGGTTGGAGACATTGTCCGTCTCCCTTTGCTTAAGAATATTTATAGAATGTTACCATTTGTCAGTGTTGCTCTAAGCACTTTGGTAATATCTTTTCATTTCATCTTAATAGCATTTATAAGAGCAAGATACTGTAATCATTTCCATGTTACAGCAAGCTGAGGCATAAAGAGGCTGAGAACTTTGCCCAAGGTCCAACAGTGCTTAAGCAGCAGAACAGAGGGCAGTTCAGTAGAGGCAGGGAGTTCTCCATACGCCATCTCTCATCTGCTCACTCTTGAGCATGCCTGGTACATAAGGAGTGCTCAGATTTATCCAGATCAACTGGATGGATGCAGATGAAGGACTAGTTGTGACATTCAGTTACCCAGATGACAATGGGCCTCTGAAGGAAATGAACACTGAGAACACATGTTGCTGGCACAGGTTTTCGTTCTAATCCTAATTGTTTAGGAAATGCAAAGGGATGATTGTCTCATGATAATGATATGTGAAATATACATTTGGTCTTGATCCAGTTTCTTGGTACACAACTCCTAAAACCCTTGAAAGCTCTAGAGAGATAAGTGTCTCTTATCTGCTAATGACCGCCTTGGGGCCCTAGGGAGCCTTAGGATGGGGCTGGTCTTTGAAAAGCCAAAGCTGGATTAGAGAGATACGACTTTCAGCTCCATCCACAACCTCCAGGGATGCGGTGTGTGTGTGTGTGTGTGTGTGTGTGTGTGTGTGTGTGTGTGTGTGTGTGTGTGTGTGTGTGTGTGTGTGTGTGTGTGTGTGTGTGTGTGTGTGTGTGTGTGTGTGTGTGTGTGTGTGTGTGTGTGTGTGTTAAATCAATCATGTCTATGCAGTGAAAACGCGGAAGGACAAGGTTCAGATAGCTTCCAGACAGCTGAGGTCCCTGGAGGCGACACGTGGAAGGAGCACCCGCACCCTCTCACATGCTCTGTGCGTCTCTTCACCTTACCCTTTGTGATACCCTTTACAACAAGCTGGCACTCACGCTTCCCCGAGTTCTGTGAACCACTCGGGTAAATGAATCAAACCCAAGGAAGGGGTTGAAGGAATGGAGAGTGATAGCCAGCCAAGCAGAAGCACAGGTAAAATAACCTGGGGCTAGTGCTTGGCATTGGGGGAGGGGGACAGTCTTGTGGGGCTGAGAAATCTTCCTGTGGGGTCTGATGCCATGTCCAGGTAGAGGGTGTCAGAACTAACTTGATTGGAGAACACGCAGCTGGTGTGCACTAGTGAAAAAAAGCCCTGACAGCTGCGGTCACGGGAGGTTTCTGTGTTGCTCGCTGGGTGAGAGCGCAGGAGAAGCAGTTGGTTCTGCTCTGCTCCCGGAGCCTACAAGTGAGAGCCAAGCCGATTCAGGGAGAATCGCAGCAGCGCACCTAGGTGGCATAGGCATAGCTTGCTGAACGGCAGTGCCAGAGGCCAGGTGGCCACCGTGGATTCGGATTTCCTATCCACCTGGAATACACTGGGCATGTGTACCGGTGCCCACGATCCTGACGAACCAGAGGGCTGGGGGAAAGGGACTGCTGTGTGTGGGGACCCTGTCAAGGATTCTTGTCTTTCTCCTTTTCTCTTTCTCATTCTCTTTCTTTTTTTCTCTCTCTCACATACTCTCTACCATAAATAAAATAAACTTTAAAACTAATAAAAAATAATCACAGTGGGCCAGCCAGTGGCATCATGGTTAAGGAGGCTGGATTTCACATGGCCAACTGTGTAGTGTGAGTCCCAGACCTGGTGGCTTTAAGAACATGCCAGGCACATGTTGGAGCTTGCCCAGAATCCCAAAAGGAGAGAGGAATGGAGAAGGGACCGTCCCCTATAGGGGAGGTACTTTCTTATACTCCCTTGCTTCCCCCACCCCCAGTCTCTCTCTGGGGAGTACGCATGTGCCCTAGCAAATTTTTTAAAATAATAAATAAAAGCAGCCAGAACCATAACTACTATGAAAATATGCAAAAACCATTTCAATTCTGGGGGGTTGCTTTAGTCCCTTCTGCTTCCAGTTGACACAGATTCAGTAGGTTCGGATGTTTTACGGAATGGATGATACCAGATTGCTTTTCCCCTGTAATTCATTCTCCTGCACTCTAGGGAGCATATTAAAGTTTTCCCTCTCAAACCAGCCCTGAGAGGATTTGCTCACAATTCCAACCCTTTGTGCAAAGGTACAAGTGGGGTGTTTTCCCTTGGCCTGGATGGGAGATGGGACTCCATCAGTGTTATAACAAATGACCATGGACTTAGAACTTCAGGCAAAACTACCTTCCAAGTCTGGAGATGGGAAGTCACAGTCAAGACGTCAGCGGAGCCACATTCCTTCGGGAGCTCTGGGAAGAACTCCCTTTCTAGAGGTTGCCAGCTTCCCTCAGCTTGCAGGCCCTGAAAGCCAGCAGTGCAGCATCTTCAGGTCTCTCTCTAATCTCAGTTCCTGTCATATCTCCATCTCTGACCCTGCTCCCTCCCTCCCATGGGTAAAGACTGTTGTGATCACATTGGACCTGCCAGGATAAACCAGGCTCATCTCATTCCATCAAGACCTGGAATCACACCTGCAGGGTCCCTTCCGCCATGCAAAGTAGGCTTCAAGGCTCTGGGGATTCATCTGTGAGTCCGTCTGAATTCATTCAGCTGTGGCATCTGGAGGCAGAGGCACTCTTCTGTACACCACAAGAATAAGTGCCATTTCCAGACCTCTTCTCTGTTCTCTTCCAAAGACCCTAGCTCTCTAGAAGAGAGTGTCACTTCTACACAGTGAATCGTGTTACCTCAACTCAATGGCTCCAAACTCTGCTGTACATTGGAATCACCTGGAGGGCTTTGACTGTTCCCAGGAATTGGATCACACCTCAGACCAATCAAATTGCAATGTCTGGGGATCACCAACAGGTACCAGCGCTTTTTAAAAATCATTATTTTGCTATAGTGTGTGTGCACTTGCTGGAAAGAGAGAGGAAGAGAGAGACGAACAGAGAAGGAAAGAGGGAGTATCTCCCAGGGAGGATGGCCATGCCACAATCCCTTTTCCTTCATTCTCCTCTCAGGATTTTGGCCACACATATGGATGTGCCTGGCATGTTTTTCAAAATACTGGGTCCAGGACTCAAGCCGCTCAGTTGGCCATGTGGAATCCAGCCACCTTAGCTACCACATTACTGGTTGGCCTGGTGTCAGCACTTTCAGATCCCCAGAGATGACAACATGCAACGTTTGGGAACCACTGCTATGATCCACAAAATGCCCCACACCACTCCCACATCCTTCCAGCAGGGGCAGTGAGCAGGGCTGGCCCCCACCCCAGCTATACCATCTCAAAACTTTCCACGTTCACCCCATCTGGTCTCTGGTCTCCAGTGCTTGCCTCCAGGATCCCCAACCCTTGGAAAACCCCATCCCTGGCCTGTCAAGCTCCTTCCTTATAAAGGCCCACCACGTCCTTTCTTCTGTTCCTCCCACCATCGTCCTATGCTATAATCCTTTCCTTGCAAACACCCTTTGCTCTGCTGCAGGAGCCTGGAAAGCACCAGCCCCCAAACCCTACTACTGTGCCCTGGCCTGCACTAGCAGCTGGACAGTGCTGGGAGAGTCAGCACATTGGGTCCCTAGGTCAGCTAGTCAGCGCTGCCTAATTCCCTAAGGAACTCACCTTCCACTCTGCAAAACGGCTGTTCTTAGGTCTACCACATTAGTCTCGCTCGGTGATGCCCTCAAATCTCTCACCCTGTACGCAGATGGCAGATGTTCTCAAGGCTCCATTTCCTCAGCACACTCGCAACTAGACCCACTGGCTCTGCCTTCTCTTTTGCTTCCCAGGCCATGCCCCATCCAGCCCTTGGTCTTCCCACGTATTTTGTTCTTACAGCTATTCCTTTCACCTCTTTGAATTTTTACCTGAGATTATTACCATGCATAAAACATGTTTTAATATCTCTCTTCTAGGTTTTAAAACTCTAAAAAGTCAAGTCATACAAAGTGTGTTCTTTAACCATGATAAGATTATGTTATAAATCAGTAACAGCAAGATAACTAGAAAATCTGCAAAGACCTAAAAACAAAATGTACTTTTAAATACCCTTGGTCAGAAGGAAAATTAGAGGGCCGGACCTATAGCCTCACGGTTAAGAGAGCCAGATCCCAATTGGCCAACCATGTGGTTTGAATCCCCAGCCCTGGCAGCTTGAAAACCACTCTGAGTGTGTGTGTGCCCCAGGTCCCAACAGGATGGAGAAGTGGAAGAGACAAGACGAGAAATGCAGGACCATGCCCCACTGGTCGGTGCTTTCTCTCCCTGGCTCTTTCTCTGAAGAATGCAAATGCCTGATGGCAAATATCAAAAAAGAAAACTATAAAGTGCTTTGAACTGCATGGAAATGAAAACACAGCATATCGATGTTTGTAGGATAGCACTGAAATAGTACTTGAAGGGAAATGTATACCCCTTACACCTGTATCAGAAGAAAAGAAATGGCTCCAATCAATGACCTCAGCCTCTATAGTAAGAAACGAGAAAAAGTGCACATAGAACCCACAGTAAGCAAAAGGAAAGAAATAAAAATCAGAACAAGAATGTACGATAGAGTGGAAGAAAAAAGAGATCAATGAAACCAAAAGCTAGTGCCTTGAGAAAAAAAATTGAAAAAAATTGCTAAATATCTAGCCAGATAGATCTGGGGAGAATATTTTTTTTTAAAGTCACCAAATATCAGGAGTAAGGAATTAACAATATTAAAAGGATAACAAGGGCAGATTATGAACAACTTTGTGACAATAAAAAACAGCTTAACACATACAATTTTTTTGTTTTTTTGGAGAGATTTTCACTGTAGGGCGCGTGTGCTCGCCAGACAGACAGAGAGAGAGACATAGAGACAGAAAGCGAGAAATCACCCCCCCGGGGGGATGGTCACGCCGCAATCCCTTCTCCTCCATTCTCCTCTCGGGATCTTGGGCACGCACGCGCACGCGCCCGGCGTGAGTTTTAAGCCACCGGGTCCGGGACACGAACCGCGGTCGACTACGTGGGAGTCCAGCAACATAGCCATTACGCTAATTGCTGGTTCCCAAAACATACAATTTTTTGATAGACATGAATTAAGCTTATTCAAGAAATAAAAAGCCAGAATAGCCCTCACAAGTAGGAGCCAGCAGGTGGCATGGAGTTTGGGGCACTGGACCCACATGGCCCACTGAGCCATTGGAGTCCCAGACCGGGCAGCTTGAAAAGCAAGCCAGATGCCCGTGTGGCACCCAGAATCCGGAGGGAGAATGGAAGAGAAGGGATTAAAGTGTGGCCATCTCCCCGGGGGATGATTTTTCACTTTCCCTCTCTGTCTTTCTCTGGCAAGGGCAGGGGCCATATGGGGGAAAAATCTATATATATATCTGTAGCTACAGCTATGGTTACAAAGTACCCTTGGGGGGAAAGCAGAAGATGCTGGTGGAGGCACTGCAGGAGGCCAGAGCAGGTGCCCACCTTCCTGCCCTCAGGTAATGACTCGGCAGAGAAGGCGGATGCAGGGTAACAGAGGCACAGGCAGACCAGCCAGCTCTGCTAGGGAAAAGCTGAGTCACAATGAGATCAGTCCTCCCTAAACCTCAAAGTCACTAATGAAACAGGGATCAAATACTCAAGTTACACTGAGGAAGGTGGGTGGGGTTCTAACTGCGTGCCCACGCCTTGGCACACCTTGGGGAATTTTTCAGTTGGATTTTGGTGGTATGAAATGATACACACACACACACACACACACACACACACACACACACTCCCTGGGGAAACCTAACACAGACACTTTTTAGCACCCACAGGAGTTAGAACATTCCGATAAGGCTTGGCACACTGTAAACGCTTCCTCCCACTTGGGGGCGCCACCGAGACCTGCGGAGCGAGGTGGCCTGCCCACACCTGTGCCATCTATTCACCGGCTATCTGCTCTCTGGTTCTCTCTCTCTGAGTCTCTCATGCAAGCAGTTCTACGTCCAGAGAAGCGGTGTGTCTAAGTAACTTCGCTGCATCTTAGAATAAAAGCAAACTCGCATTTTGCAGTGGACGATAGGCTTGTGCCCAAGAAAATTACTCAGCACTTATTTTTCTCCCTCTGGGGCTCTCCCAGAATTGTGTCTTCAGTGCAAGTGCCACACACCCACAGCCCCCTACTGTCCCGTCACAGTTCGGCTTTGTCGGGAAAAGCAGCTCATCTCTCAGACCACCGCTCGGCCCAGAGCTTGGAGCAGAAAGGGCGCAGCACAGGGAGGGGCGGCCCCGAGTCAGGGCGTTGCGAAACGTCTGCGGACAGCCCCTCCTCGGAGGGGAGGGACCGAGGCCAGGGCGTCGCAGCACTGGATCCCAGAACTTAGTATTGCGCTGCTGCTCCGACTCTGGCTGGGCTACCCTGTTGGCCTCCTGCGCTCCTCAGCTGGGTCCCCTAGACACGCAGGTGTCCCGCGCGCCTTTCCAGCCATGTCGTCCTGCAGCCGCGTGGCGCTGGTGACTGGGGCCAACAAGGGCATCGGCTTCGCTATCGCACGCGAGCTGTGCCGGCAGTTCTCGGGGGACGTGGTGCTCACCGCGCGGGACGCCGCGCGGGGCCGGGAGGCGGTGCAGCAGCTGCAGGCAGAGGGACTGAGCCCGCGCTTCCACCAGCTGGACATCGACGATATCCAGAGCATCCGCACCCTGCGCGACTTCCTGCGCAGGGAGTACGGGGGGCTCAACGTGCTGGTCAACAACGCGGGCATCGCTTTCAAAGGTAGGTGTGGGGCTCGGGATCCCTGGGGAACTCCGAGGGTGCGGGGCAGCGAGCCACTGGCTCCCTCACCCATTCCCTGGAATGATCCGGAGGGAAGCGCCTGTCACTCAGCATGCGCCCAACCCTTGCCTCCGAAGCGGGGTTCTCGCTCTCCTAGGCTCGCTGAGCACCTGGCAGGCACTGACGCCCGACCCAGGGCGCCCCGCCCGCCCGCCGGCCTGTGCGGGCCTGTGCGCTGCCCAAGGCCCTCCCGGAACTGTCAGCTGCTTTGGTTTGCAAGAAAACCGGCCTCTTGGGAGGGGGGCACGCCCTGCTAAATTCATCAGCTTTCTGTCCAATTCAAGACACGTTTTCTCTGCGAAGGGTCTCCAAGCTCTCCCGGCTTTCACTTTCCTTGAAAGGGCGCATTCACAGATGCCAAGAGGCATCCGAGCCAGACAGGAAATGGGACGCTGAGCCACGGTTAGCGCTCACTTGCACATTAGTGGACTTCATGTTTTGTTTAATAGAGAGCTTTGATAGGCTCTGGCAAAAAAGGAAGCGAGCCTCGTTCCCTCCCCTAGGAGGCTATGCTTGTTATCAACCAAGTAAGTGTGGCTCTAGGAAGCATCTTCCCTGCGGGGTATGGATGAGGGACATCAAGGAGGTTACTGTTAGAACTACTACTCCTTTGAGAAAGCTATGGAGCCGCCACTACGAAATAAACAAGCCAGCGTCACTTACATACCTACTACTGACAAAAGACAAAGGGAGTAAAAGGAACGATTGTGAAGTCTCCATTCCTTTGACCCTGGGCACTCACTGTAGCTGGGGCGGGAACCCAAGGCTTCCACCTACACCTGTAGGTGAGGGCTTTCTGGGAGCTACAGCAAGGGATCCAGGCTTCTGGAGTAGTCTTTGGCTCTTGCCCAGAGATGCGTGGTTAAATAACCAGCTCCCCCAAGGACAGGCTGAAGGACCTAGCATTTGCTGGAACCCCTTGCCCCTCAAAGCGTGGATCATGGACCAGCAGCACTTACAAATCTGGGCACTTAGTGACAGCGACAGTGATTCAGAATCTCAGACTTCACCCCATCTGCTGAGTCAACATCAGCAATTTAACAGAATCCCCAAGTTAGATCCTCTGCTCATTCTGGTTTAAGAAGCAGCGATCAAAGTCAGGTGCACTCGGAGAGTGACTGGATGCCCAGGAGCTGGAGCTTGACCTGGGAAGCCCTAGAAACGCAGACCTGCAGCATCAGCCCAGATCTTCTCCATCAGAAACTCATGGGGGGGGCGGGAGGTGTTTTAATAGGCCCTGCACTGCACGTGAATCGGATGCACAGTAAAGTCTGAGAACCACCCAACTTTGGTTTAAACGTCGTTTTCAAGATGGCTTGCTCTTCACTTAAGTGTTGTACAATAGGGTTCACTTCGTCATCTGAGTTTCAGGGGAAATATATGACTTTCTCTTTGTTTCCTTTTCTTTTTGAAAGTCAATGATCCGACGCCCTTTGATATTCAAGCTGAAATGACACTGAAGACGAATTTTTTTGCCACTAGAAATGTCTGCACAGAATTGCTGCCAATAATGAAGCCTCATGGTAAGCACAGAATGTGGACTGTCAAGGTGCAGCCCTCAGCAAAAGGGACCCACAGACCTCTGACCAGGGCTGGCCCGCAGGAATCACCCCAGAGTGCCATTTCTCTGTAGGGGGACAAACAAAACTGCCTCGTTTTTCCATAGTGTCTGGTGTCACACACTTAAACATTTTAGCTGCAGTTTCCACAGATATGTGTGGTTTGTCATGACACTCTTCAGAGCCTTGTGCTCAGCTCTAGACTAAGCGGCTGTTACAAGTTCCCAGAGGCCTTTGCCTCGGACCATTCTCAGAGAGTCCTTCAATGTTATGTTCTAGCATTACAACTTCCCCTGTGTCCCTTTTTCCTTGCACCAAACTTTGTCGAAATGATTCAGAAAATCTGCCAAAAATTTTCCCCACCGGAAATATCTGGCACACACCTCCACGTGTTAGCTAAATAATAGTATTACTGTAACCATGAGAATTTATAGCGTGTCTACTACAGCCTAGCCAGTATGCTGAGTGCCGGGGATGCAGCGGGGAGCATTGTAGATGGGAACCACCCCGTCGGAGGAGGAGCTCAGAGTCTAATCAGGAAAATAGTCAGGAGCTCAGAGTCTAATCAGGAAAATAGTCATTAACAATAAACGGGAAGTGGAGAGTGACATCCTTGCTGGGAGAGGGGGAGGGAAGATTGCTGCCTGGAGGACTTCCTCTTCCCAAGAAGTGAATTAGGATCCTTTGAAGACTCTGTGGCTCTTATTAAAAATGTTTCTTTCTTAATTTACGATTTTGAATAAGTATGCATACTTTTTTCAATCTTACAAAGTGGATGGTGAGAGTTGCCTTTGCACTCTGGCCCCTCATTTGCTCAGCTCCCAGCACAGGTAATCCTCTTTATTGATCTCCTATTGGATGGGACTGTAGAATGCCTGCAGCTGGAGGGTCAGCCCTGTGGCTTATAAGGGAGCCAGACTCCACATGGCCAACACAGGAATGCTGGTCCTGGCCGATGTGAAAACATGCCAGGTACATTCGCATGTGTGTCCAGAATCCTGACAGGATGGAGAGATGGGGAGGAGGGATTGCAGTGTGTCTACACATCATTGGGAGTGCTTCCTCCCTCTGTCTTCTCTCTCCTTTAGGAGCATTTATGCCCTCACAGTGAAAAAAAAAAAAAAATCCAAAAAAAACCCTGCAGCTGGAATTGCAGGTGCTGGTAGAAGGAAGCGTTGGGTCCAGGTACACAGAGTTAATGAGTGCTCAAGGCCAAGGGAATGGAGTTATTACATGCCAATCTAAGCAAACAGAAATGTATATTTATTTTATCCTTTTTATATAAAAGTGACATTTAGTATAATGCTTACCACCTTACTTTTTTCACTTCCTGTAGCTGGGACTCTTTCCAGACTAGGACAGAAAGTTTTTGTATTCTTTTTTATGGTTACAAAGTATTTTATTGTAGGAATGTCTTTCCCCAAGTATCAGGAAACTTCTCTCTGATGAATTTTACCATCACAGAATCTGAGTGCTGAGATACTGAGGAAACCTTATGTGCTACACCACTTTACAGAAAGGAGAATTGAGACCCAAAGAAGTGAACACAGACAGGTAGTAATAGAGCTGGAAACAGGTTTCTCGGCCTCACCACTCAATCATATTAGGATAATTTGTCCTCGCAAAGGAAGAGTGATAGCATCAAATGGTTGTAAACCAAGCTCCAGAGAGCTGGCGCTCGGGAATTAACCCAGAGCCGGTGAGTCACTGACTTTGACCAGTTCCCGGTAACACCACTTCCCATAGCCAGAATCTCTGGTTTATAACACATTAAGAATATTCCTGACTCTTCTAAAAACCTCATGTTTACCTGGGGAGCAAAAGGAGCATCATTGCCTCTCGATTTGTAGGGAATTACTTTCTCACAGGAGACTAATTTAAAAGCTACTTACCCTACTTAACATTAACTTAACACTTTAAATGAAGTTATTTGGGGACCAGGAGGTGGTGGGCCGGTTAAGGCATTGGATCCCATGCGGCCAACTCTGCAGTTGGAGCGCTGGACACAGCGGCTTGAAAATAACACCAGGAGTGTGTGCAAGTTTGCCCCAAAATCCTGAAGAGAGACTGGAGGAGAAGGGACTATGGCATGGCCATCCCCCCGGGAGTGATTTCTCACTTTCCCATTCTCTCTCTCTCTCTTTCTCTCTCTGCCTTTGTCTCTGTTTCTCTCTGGCAAGTCAACACACCTATGGCAAAACTCTAAAAAAAGAAAGTCGTTTAGGGTGTGCTTGTTAGTTCAAGACTCTGAGTAAAGAGATTTAGCAACTGTTGAGCCAGTAGGGGGAGCTCCTAGCCCATTCTTCTTGGACGAGGCAGCTGTTTTAGGCCCCAAGTCCCTGGAACCCAGCAGAGTACACTTGGGCTGATTGGACCCATCTGTTTGGCAAAGCTGAGCATGTGTCACCCCCTGCCCTCTCTCCCAGAAGTGTACCCTCAATCGAAGAGGACACCTCCTCTCCTTAGCAGAATTTGCATTTCCTTAAAGGCACACAGTAGCTTCTGTAATCTGTCTCCTTTCTTCTTCTCCTTTTAAAGTTTGGTTTCTTGTAGCAGCCACGTGGTTGAGAACAAAGCCAATCTAGAAAGCAATGAAAAGCACAGTACCACCAATGTAGCATTCCTGGCCAGAGTATTGGAGTGAGTCCAGGTATGAGAAAATCAGACCAATCCAAATTGGGGAAGATATCAAAAAGTGATAATAGAAAATTCACAAATTGTGAATACAATTTTAAAAAATCATGTAAAATTTAATTTAGGGTCTTGGGACCAGCAGTTAGTGTAATGGCTGTCGCTGGACTCCCATGTAGTCGACCGCGGTTCGCATCCCAGACCCGGTGGCTTAAAACTCACTCCAGGCACGTGTGCGTGCGTGCCCAAGATCCCGAGAGGAGAACAGAGGAGAAGGGATTGTGGCATGGCCATCCTCCCTGGGGGGTGGCTTCTCGCTTTCTGTCTCTTTCTGTCTCTCTCTGTCTGGCAAGCACACGTGCCCCATAGCAAAAACCTCTCCAAATAAAGAAAAAAAAATGTAAAATTTAATTTAGGGTCTTCAAAAAAGGCCATTTTCTCATTATTCTAGATTAAAATGGACTATAGGGATATGACAATTAAATGCAATCCAGGATCCCACATTGACCCCTAAGTTAAGACAAAAACAACTGTAAAGGACATTACTGGGACAATGGGTAAAATTCAAACGGGAATGATACCGTAGATAATAGTGTTGGGCAGTGAAAATGTCTCCTGTGATCACAACTGTGGGGATATCAGGGGGTAATGCCTTTGTTTACCAGAGGTGAGAGTGCTGCAAAAAGTTTGTGGAAAAATGGATGAAAGTCCAAGTTTGTTTTAGTGCAAAAAATCTTGAAATCATGCATAATTTCTTCATAGTATGCATTTTCCCATGAACCTTTGAGAGACCACACATATATATTAAAGTCTCTAAGGTGAAGGCTTACAGTTCCTCAAGCCTCCACGTCCAGGACTCACATCATGTAGTCAGCCACGTGGGATCCAGCCTCCAAGCCACCATGCCAGGGGCTGGCTCTGCATTCTTGTTTTTATGGGTACAACTTTTTAGTAGCTGTGACTATCCATGTGACTACTAATTCATATTGATTAGTTTAATGAATATTAATATCTTATTAGGAACTATGGACTAAAAGGTAATGAAGTCAAAAGCAGAATAATCAACCTATTCCATGTGTGGAAGAGCCCATCACTAAGGAGAGACCGGGGTAATTTTTCAGAATTGTTTGACCTGGTTTTGGCTGTCAGGGATAGAGGTAGGCTGTCCATGGGATAGCCAGTTCGCTAACTGCTGGTTCCCTGCATTCTTGTTTTTTTTTTGTTTATTTATTTATTTTTTTTTTCCTGCATTCTTGTTTTTATGGGCACAACTTTTTAGTAGCTGTGACTATCCATTTGACTACTAATTCATATTGATTAGTTTAATGAATATTAATATCTTATTAGGAACTATGGACTAAAAGGTAATGAAGTCAAAAGCAGAATAATCAACCTATTCCATGTGTGGAAGAGCCCATCACTAAGGAGAGACCGGGGTAATTTTTCAGAATTGTTTGACCTGGTTTTGGCTGTCAGGGATAGAGGTAGGCTGTCCATGGGCCTCATAAACCATGCAAGCCTTGGAAATTGAGGGCTTTAATCCTCAGGGTGAGGTCTCCACCTCCTCAGAGAATAGGGTCCAGATGGTGGTGCAGACTTAACACAATCGGACCCACAAGAGAAGGTCCTGGGTTCAGGTTCTAGAACTTCCCTGTACCCACCAGGCAAATGTGTGCATGACCTATTACCCAGGCTGGCTGGAGGTGGATTGTGATGTGCAGACCCGCTCTCTCTCACTCGCTCTCTGTCATGGAAGAAATAAATAAACTTAAGAAAAGAGGTTCAGAAGCATTGGGGTGTGTATATTGAGGAGGGGTGTTTTATTAAAGTTCAGGTTCTAGAACTTCCCTGTACCCACCAGGCAAATGTGTGCATGACCTATTACCCAGGCTGGCTGGAGGTGGATTGTGATGTGCAGACCTGCTCTCTCTCACTCGCTCTCTGTCATGGAAGAAATAAATAAACTTAAGAAGAAAAGAGGTTCAGAAGCATTGGGGTGTGTATATTGAGGAGGGGTGTTTTATTAAACTACCAGGTGACCTCTGGCCTCACCCCACCCTCATAGCGAATCACTGTGGAAGGGAGCCCCATTATGGATGGACATATGTTCTTCCCCTTGGAAGAAAAGAGGTCCGGGGGAAAAAAAGTTGAAATCCACTGCATTAGTATGCCGATTTGTATCTTGTATGCTCACTTTTTATTTTTATCAGCAATTAAACCTCCACCATGACTCAACTATGTGCTTGGTATATTCATTCAATGATTAATTCTTTGTGCCATGCTTCTATATTTTTATTATTCTGTTTCAGGGAGAGTGGTGAATATCAGTAGTTTACAGGGTTCGAAAGCTCTTGAAAACTGCAGTGAAGATCTGCAGGAGAAGTTCCGTTCTGAGACACTCACAGAGGGAGACCTGGTGGACCTCATGAAAAAGTTTGTGGAGGATACAAAAAATGAGGTGCACGAGAGAGAAGGCTGGCCCAATTCAGCTTATGGGGTGTCCAAGCTGGGGGTCACAGTCTTATCAAGAATCCTGGCCCGGCGCCTGGATGAGAAGAGGAAAGCTGACAGGATTCTGCTGAATGCCTGCTGTCCTGGCTGGGTGAAAACAGACATGGCCGGGGATTATGGCACCAGGACTGTGGAGGAGGGAGCTGAGACCCCTGTCTACTTGGCCCTCCTGCCTCCAGATGCTACTGAGCCTCAAGGCCAGCTAGTGCGAGACAAAGTCGTGCAAAACTGGTGAACGTCTATTTTGGAGTTTAATGGTTAATAAATGTTGGTAGAAAGAATGAATGAATTCTGCTGTTGTTTGATTCAGCTTCTGGTTTTCAGAAGGGAGGCCCAGTAGAATCTTCCCAGGGAAAGGTATCTAGTTCCAGAATCTGGAACTGAATGACTTGGCTATACCAAAACCAGCCCGATACAGAAAAGAACTTGGTCTTGAATATTAGCCGGCATCAGGGGCCACGGTCAGGACTGAGTCAGACACTGTTCAGCACGTGGAATCCAGCCTTCTCTTTGTAGCACATAACTGCTGCACTATAGGGCCGTGCCACCTGGAGGGCTGCAGAAACAGATACCTGGTCCCCACTCCTAGAGTTTCCAATTCAGCAGGTCTAGGGTGGGCCCTGAAAATAGGCTTTTCTAAAAAGTTCCCAGGTGGTGCTGGTCCAGCTGGTCCTGGTACGGCACTTTGAGAGCCACTGGTCCAGAGCATGGTCTTTGAGCCTTGGAGTTGGGTTTCAGCCATTTTCTAGCTATTCCTTGCTGTTTCTAGTTTGTTTATTCTGTAAGGATGATGATGTAGCCTATTTCCTTAGCCCTGTGTCTCATTCTGTTTTGTTATATTTGTGTGTGTGTGTGTGTGTGTATAAATAACCTGTGTATATATATATATTTAAAACCTATGTATATAAAGCATATATATATATATATATTCTTATATTTAAGAAGTAGTAGAGCTTAAAGGGCTCAGGAGGAATTCTTCTTTACAGTGACATGATTTCTTCCATATTGGATTTTTCATCGTTCATTCTGCATATTTTCTTTTAGTGATTTTTGCTAATAGGGTATGTGTGTTCGCAGGAGAGACAAAGAGAAACAGAAAGACAGAAAGTGAGAAATCACCCCCCAGGGAGATGGCCATGTCACAATACCTTCTCCCCCAGTCTCCTTTTGGGATTTTGGGCATGCACACACACACACACCAGGCATGAACTTCAAGCCAATGGGTCCAGGATTCAAACCACGGTTGACCACATGGGGGGCCAGTACCTTAACCACTATGCCACCTGTTGGCCCCTCATTGTGCATTTTTTTCCCAGAATGTTTGCGAGGTTGTCCTGCTACCTCTTTCCTGCTTCAGCAACGTTTTCCATACCATCTCTTTGCTTTGACACATACAGATGTCTTCTTCATAACCTGTCCGTACCTTTCTCTGACCTATAGCCCAGGGACATTCTTTAGGTGACTCCATGAGCCCCTTTTATAACCTCTCGAACAACATGTCAACATCCACTGCTTTTAAATGGGATTGGTTTTCAATCAGGCTCCAGGATTTTGATTACACCCTGTAGAAAAAAGACTTGGTGACCAAATGATCTTACGGAAGAGAATAAATATACTTAGAAAGGTTTTCAAGAGATTCAAGACTTCAGAATAAATGGCTCGCCCAACAGCAATAAAAATTCAACAGGTACACAGTGGGAAAATGCAAAGGGGAAAAACTAGGTTTTCCAGAGTTACCAAGTTGATGAAAGGTTGGCAAATGTATGAAAAAGCAATGTTATCCCTTGATTATCAGATCCACAAAGGTCACATCATAGCTCCTACCTCAGAGCTGCAGACATCAAGGATAATACTGTTTTCCCTCAGGGAATCAACAAAGTGTGGAAGTGATCAAAGCTTCATTTATTTGGGAGACCAGGACTAAACAGGGTGACCCTGTTGCTTCTCTGGATTTTTGGTTTACCCTAGGATGCAGGTGTTTATTTTTCTTGACTCTGAGTTTAACTGTCACAACCCTCATCTCACTTTTTCATCTGTTTGGGTGGTGGGAAGTCCGATTCCCACCTAGGCTGCATTCAACTTCCTTCAGTCCATTTCTACACCACTGATGAAATCCAGCATGCTCTCATGTTTATCTCAGGTCATTGCTCCTAAGACATTTCAACAGCTTCTTATTCAATTCTAAACACATTTGAATGACTTTAAACAAGTTTCTTGAATACTCTGGCCTCCCAATGCAGTCAGCCTCCAGCGCCCTGCTAATGACAGGCAAGGGCACTTTGTGCTCTGCCTGACCATGCTGCAGACAGAAGTGC
>NW_006159650.1:111203-116878 GCF_000334495.1 Tupaia belangeri chinensis
TGTTTAATTATATTTGTGTGTGTGTGTGTGTGTGTGTGTGTGTGTGTGTGTATAAATAACCTGTGTATATATATATTTAAAACCTATGTATATAAAGCATATATATAAAGAATATATATATATATATATTCTTATATTTAAGAAGTCGTAGAGCTTAAAGGGCTCAGGAGGAATTCTTCTTTACAGTGACATGATTTCTTCCATATTGGATTTTTCATCGTTCATTCTGCATATTTTCTTTTAGTGATTTTTGCTAATAGGGTATGTGTGTTCGCAGGAGAGACAAAGAGAAACAGAAAGACAGAAAGTGAGAAATCACCCCCCAGGGAGATGGCCATGTCACAATACCTTCTCCCCCAGTCTCCTTTTGGGATTTTGGGCATGCACACACACACACACCAGGCATGAACTTCAAGCCAATGGGTCCAGGATTCAAACCACGGTTGACCACATGGGGGGCCAGTACCTTAACCACTATGCCACCTGTTGGCCCCTCATTTTGCATTTTTTTCCCAGAATGTTTGCGAGGTTGTCCTGCTACCTCTTTCCTGCTTCAGCAACGTTTTCCATACCATCTCTTTGCTTTGACACATACAGATGTCTTCTTCATAACCTGTCCGTACCTTTCTCTGACCTATAGCCCAGGGACATTCTTTAGGTGACTCCATGAGCCCCTTTTATAACCTCTCGAACAACATGTCAACATCCACTGCTTTTAAATGGGATTGGTTTTCAATCAGGCTCCAGGATTTTGATTACACCCTGTAGAAAAAAGACTTGGTGACCAAATGATCTTACGGAAGAGAATAAATATACTTAGAAAGGTTTTCAAGAGATTCAAGACTTCAGAATAAATGGCTCGCCCAACAGCAATAAAAATTCAACAGGTACACAGTGGGAAAATGCAAAGGGGAAAAACTAGGTTTTCCAGAGTTACCAAGTTGATGAAAGGTTGGCAAATGTATGAAAAAGCAATGTTATCCCTTGATTATCAGATCCACAAAGGTCACATCATAGCTCCTACCTCAGAGCTGCAGACATCAAGGATAATACTGTTTTCCCTCAGGGAATCAACAAAGTGTGGAAGTGATCAAAGCTTCATTTATTTGGGAGACCAGGACTAAACAGGGTGACCCTGTTGCTTCTCTGGATTTTTGGTTTACCCTAGGATGCAGGTGTTTATTTTTCTTGACTCTGAGTTTAACTGTCACAACCCTCATCTCACTTTTTCATCTGTTTGGGTGGTGGGAAGTCCGATTCCCACCTAGGCTGCATTCAACTTCCTTCAGTCCATTTCTACACCACTGATGAAATCCAGCATGCTCTCATGTTTATCTCAGGTCATTGCTCCTAAGACATTTCAACAGCTTCTTATTCAATTCTAAACACATTTGAATGACTTTAAACAAGTTTCTTGAATACTCTGGCCTCCCAATGCAGTCAGCCTCCAGCGCCCTGCTAATGACAGGCAAGGGCACTTTGTGCTCTGCCTGACCATGCTGCAGACAGAAGTGCGTGTGTAAACAGGCTTGTCCTTTTTATTTCTTCTCCCTCTTCTGTCTCTAGTCAATTCCACCTTGATGTGTTCATATAATCATTCAACCCAATTAGAAGACCCTTAATTGTCAACAACTGGTCAGAACAATGTTTCTCATTCTCATGAGAAGGGGTGCATGGTTTAAATGTGTACCTCAAAGTTTAGATTTTGGAAACATAATCCCAATGCAAGTGTTGACAGGTGGGGTGATAAGAGGTAATTAAGTCATAGGACAGAGCCATAATGTCACTATCTTGGGAGTATGTTAGTTTTTAAGACAGTAAACTTGTCATAAAAGTGAGTTCAGGGCTCTCTGCTCCTCCCTGTTCAACAGACAGCCATGTCTTCTCATGCAGTGCCACCTGCATCCCAGAGACACAATGGTGAAGGTTGGAATAAATGGATTTAGTTGTATTGGGCACCTGGTCACCAGGGCCATCTTTAACTCTGGCAAAATGGATGTTGTCACCATCAATGACCCCTTCATTGACATGAACTACATGGTCTACATGTTCCAGTATGATTCCACCCATGGCAAGTTCAATGGCACCATCAAGGCTAAGAACAGGAAACTTGTCATTAATGGGAAGTCCATCGCCATCTTCCAGGAGCGAGATCCCGCCAACATCAAATGAGGTGATACTGGTGCCGAATATGTTGTGGAGTCCATGGGTGTCATCACTCTCATGAAGAAGGCTGGGGCTCACTTGAAGGGCAGGGCCAAAAGGGTCATTACCTCTGCTCCTTCTACTGACGCCCCCATGTTTGTGATGAGCAAGAACCACGAGAAGTATGACAACTCACTGAAGTTTGTCAGCAATGCCTCCTGCACCACCAACTGCTTGGCCTCCCAGCCAAGGTCATCCACGACAACTTTGCCATCGTGGAGGATCTCATGACCACAGTCTACACCATCACTGCCACTCAGAAGACTGTGGATGGCCCCTCAGGGAAGCTGTGGCGTGATGGTTGTGGGGCTGCCCAGAACATTCTAGCATCGACCAGCGCTGCCAAGGCTGTGGGCAAGGTCATCCCGAAGCTGAATGGGAAACTCACTGGCATGGCTTTCCATGTTCCCACCCACAATGTGTGGGTCACAGACCTGACCTACTTCCTGGAGAAAGCTACCAAATATGATGACATCAAGAAAGTGGTGAAGCAGGTGTCACAGGGCCCCTGAAGGACATTCTGGGCTACACTGAGGACCAGGTTGTCTCCTGTGACTTCAACAGTGACACCCACTCCTCCACCTTCGATGCTGGGACTGGCATTGTCCTCAATGGCCACTTTGTCAAGCTCATTTCCTGGTATGACAATGATTTTGGCTATAGCAACAGGGTGGTGGACCTCATGGTCCACATGACCTCCAAGGAGTAGAGCTCCTGGACCACCAGCCCTAGCACAAGCATGAGGAAGAGAGGTCTTCAGCTGCTGGGGAGGCCCTGTTCCCACTCAGTCCCCACTGAGAAGTGCCCCTCTTTGACTCAGTTCCCATCCCAGACTCCATGGAGAAGGGGAGGGGCTCAGAGAGCCCTCCTGAACCATCAATAAAGTACACTGTATCAGCCAAAAAAAAAAAAAAAAACTAAGTTCAGGCCTCATAGTGGCACAGTGGTAGCAGCAGGCTCTGTGATGCTGGAGGCCATGTGGAAGATCAAAATGAGGTTCCCAGATCAACTTGTACATGCTGAGTATGTGCATGGGTGTACTTGATCCTGGCTAGCTGGAAGGGCTAGAGGAAAGATCGCAGCATGGGACCAGGTCGAGAGTGATTATCTCTTTCTCATGAAAGAAAAAATAAACTCTAAAAAATAAAAGAAAAAAAAAGAGTTTAGTCCTCCTTACTTTCATACTCTCTCTGCCCTCTTCCACGGGATGATGTAGCACAAAGGCCATCGCCACATGGTGGCACTTTGATCTTGGTCTTCCCAGCCTCCAGAACCATGAGCCAAATAACCTTCTGTTCATTATAAACTTCTCCGTCTGTGGTATTCTGTTATAGCAGCGTAGAAGGGACTAAGAACAGGCTCTTATTGAATTGTCTGCCCAGCTTCTCTTCTAAAATACCCCCTCATGTCCTCCGCTCTTCCTCCCCGTGCTTATAGCTGCAGCAGCCACAAGCTGACTTTGCCCTGCCAGCCTCTGTGGATGGCTCCAGCGCTAAGAAGCAGGGCCAGCTGGATCAGATCAAAGCTGCACTGTGAGTGATCTTGCCCATCCATGTGGTCTAAGGAGCAGATGGAGCCAGGCCTTAGCCAGAAAAGGCCAACCTTCAAAAGGAGCGTTTACACAGCAGCCCAAAGATAAGCTCCCCTCTTCCCAGTGGCATCCCTTTCCTGGCCTCAGATCATTCCCAAAATCCTGGGTTTTAAGAGATGCTCCAAATTGGGACCAGCAGATGGCGTAATGATTATGTCACTGGACTCCCAAGTAGTCAACTTTGGTTCGAGTGCCAGATTTGGCAGCTTGAAACTCACACCAGGTGTGTGTGTGTGTGTGTGTGTGTGCATGCTCATGCCCAAGACCCCGGGAGGAGAATGGAGGAGAAGGGATTGTACGTGGCCATTCCCCCTGGAGGGTGATTTCTCGCTTCCTGTCTGTCTCTCTGTCTCTCCAGTGAGCACACATGCTCTATAGCAAAAATCTCTCTAAAAAAAAAAAATGCTCCAAAGTCACCCTTGTATCCTTAATATAAATTTCCATTTTTCAGAAAATAGGTTAAATTGGAGGGTGGTTGGTGGTTGCCTGCAGTTAAAAGGAAGCTAACTCACAGAAGTGTATTAAAACATTTGTTGGCATGTTGAAGAGAAAATAATAATTAGCCTCAGAATCAGAGGATAATAAAGAAATCACTCATTGAAAACTCATGGTATACTAGCCTATAAGTCATGCTAATACATTTCCACCTGATTTTACATAATTCTTATAGTCATTCTTTAAGGTAGGTATAAATGTCATCTTTCTCTCTTTTTATTTTTAATTGCCAGAGGGCATGTGCACTTGCCAGAGAAAGTCAGAGAGACAGAATGAAGGAGAGGGGGAAAGCATTTCCAAATGAGGCATGGTCATGCCACAGTCCCTTTTCTTTTATTTCCCCTTTCTGTTGGGATTTTCAGCACACACACACACCTGGCATGCTTTTTTTTTTTTTCCTGAGAGGTTTTCGCTATAGGGTACATGCGCTCACCAGAAGCACAGATAGACAGAAAGCAAGAAATCACCCCCCAGGGGGGCTGGCCACACTACAATCCCTTCTCCTCCATTCTCCTCTTGGGATCTTGGGCATGCATGCACACGTGCCCGGTGTGAGTTTTTTTTTTTTTTTTGAGAGGTTTTTGCTATAGGGCGCGTGTGCTCGCCAGACAGACAGAGAGAGACATAGAGACAAAAAGCAAGAAATCACACCCCAGGGAGGATGGTCACACCGCAATCCCTTCTCCTCCATTCTCCTCTCAGGATCTTGGGCACGCACGCACATGCGCCTGGCGTGAGTTTTAAGCCACCAGGTCCGGGACGCGAACTGCGGTTCGCTTCCTGTCTGGCTCTCTGTCTCTCCAGTGAGCACACATGCTCTATAGCAAAAATCTCTCTAAAAAAAAAAAATGCTCCAAAGTCACCCTTGTATCCTTAATATAAATTTCCATTTTTCAGAAAATAGGTTAAATTGGAGGGTGGTTGGTGGTTGCCTGCAGTTAAAAGGAAGCTAACTCACAGAAGTGTATTAAAACATTTGTTGGCATGTTGAAGAGAAAATAATAATTAGCCTCAGAATCAGAGGATAATAAAGAAATCACTCATTGAAAACTCATGGTATACTAGCCTATAAGTCATGCTAATACATTTCCACCTGATTTTACATAATTCTTATAGTCATTAAATTGTAAATGAAAGTATGTCATCTTTCTCTCTTTTTATTTTTAATTGCCAGAGGGCATGTGCACTTGCCAGAGAAAGTCAGAGAGACAGAATGAAGGAGAGGGGGAAAGCATTTCCAAATGAGGCATGGTCATGCCACAGTCCCTTTTCTTTTATTTCCCCTTTCTGTTGGGATTTTCAGCACACACACACACCTGGCATGCTTTTTTTTTTTTTTCCTGGAGGGTTTTCGCTTTAGGGTAAACGGCCTCACCCAACTCCA
>NW_006159650.1:117007-120172 GCF_000334495.1 Tupaia belangeri chinensis
TTTTTTGAGAGGTTTTTGCTATAGGGCGCGTGTGCTCGCCAGACAGACAGAGAGAGACATAGAGACAAAAAGCAAGAAATCACACCCCAGGGAGGATGGTCACACCGCAATCCCTTCTCCTCCATTCTCCTCTCAGGATCTTTGGCACGCACGCACATGCGCCTGGCGTGAGTTTTAAGCCACCAGGTCCGGGACGCGAACTGCGGTTGACTACATGGGCGTCCAGCAACATAGCCATTACGCTAACTGCTGGTTCCCGGGCCAGTGTGAGTTTAAGCCACCGGGTCCGGGACTCAAACCACGGTCGACTACATGGGAGTCCAGCGACATAGTGATTATGCCAACTGTATATTTTGAATCCTGGCTCTCTGGCATGCTTGTTAAGCCACCAGAGAGCCATGATACAAAATATATAGTTGGCCACATGGGATCCAGTTCCCTTAACTATTGTACCAGACCATGGGGCCAGCCCCAATGTCATTTTTTAAAATGAAGAAATAAAGGCTTTGAGGGTTAATTTGCTTAAGACCACACAGCTAAGAGTTAAGAGTCAGGGTTATGTCCAGGTCTGTGTGACTGTAGAATTCCTTCATGCCTAGTGTTGGCATGTGTAGCTTCCCTGTTGAGTCTAGAGACCATATAACTCTCTTGGTAACTTTCTTGATGTAAAGATTAAGGGAGAGGGACCAACAGGTGTGTGGTGGTTAGGGTCTCCCACATGGCTGACCATGGTTCAAGTCTTGGACCTGGCAGCTTGCTCTCATCATTGTCTCTCTCCCTTTCTCTCTGGTGAGTATATGTGCCCAATAGAAAATTAAAAAATAATAATAATACATACCAGAAGATAGTATAATAGTTATGTCACTGGACTCCCATGTAGTCAACCGTGGTTTGAATCCTGGACCTGGGGGTTTAAAACTCACACTGGGTGTGTGTGCATGTGTGCTCAAAATCCTGAGACGAGAATGGAAGAAAAGGGATTGTGGTGTGGCCATCCCCCTGGGGGGTTATTTTTCACTTTCTGTCTCTCTGTCTCTCCGGCAAGTGCAAATGGTCTGTAGCAAAAATCTTTCTTTAAAAAACTACTAATAAATAAAAATAAATAAATAATATTAAAAATTAAGGAAAAGGATATATTTCATTGAAGTGATTGGTAAACTATCACCTGGCAGTCAGATCCTCAAATCAGTATCTGTGTGATCCTTTTACAGAGAAATAAAGGATGATTTAAATACAGCATATTTTACATAAATTACTCCATATGATGTGCTCTTTAGGTACCAGATAAAGCCAGTGGTCCTTGCTACATCAGCTTTTTGTGATAAATTTTTTAGGCTGGTGAATACATGGTAAACACACATACAAGGCTTTGGACTGGTCTTTGGACTTTTCCTTCTCACCTACTGAACTGCAACAAGGGTTGAGACATACTAAGAACCTGAACAATGAGGCAGTGGCGATGAAACAAGTGATAATGCTAAGCATGACAAAGGTTTACTTGTTACTGCATGTCAACCACAGAGCAGGCACAGCATCAAGTGCAGAATTGCACAAGACCTCTCCACTGAGAAGGAAACTGGGAAAGTACAGGAGGTGACTGCTACTGGGAGGAGATGGAAGTCAACAGGTACCAGTTCCTGCCGAGATGGGTGAGGTAGAATGTAGTTTGTAAGAGAAGCATTCTTAGGAGATCACCAATACCTGCATTCGAATCCCAGCACGTGCTGACCTGCTGACCTGGCTGGGCTCTCGTATGAGTGGTCAACTTGAGCCAGAGGATATATTTAGCTCTGATTTATAAATGCCTTCTTTACTGACAAGGGGGATAAGGATTAAAGTTCAGATTTAAATGTGAAAATCCTTAATTAATTTGACAATTATTATGTAAGAAATCTGCTCTTTTTTTTTTTTTGAGAGGTTTTCACTATAGGGCGTGTGAGCTCGCCAGACAGACAGAGAGAGACAGAGAGACAGAAAGTGAGAAATCACCCCCAGGGGGGATGGTCACCCCGCAATCCCTTCTCCTCTGTTCTCTTCTCAGGATCTTGGCACACACGCACATGCGCCCGGCGTGAGTTTTAAGCCACCAGGTCCGGGACGCGAACCGTGGTCGACTACATGGGAGTCCAGCGACATAGCCATTATGCTAACTGCTGGTCCTGAAATCTGCTCTTTTTATATGTCTTAAACAGATGAACATAGCTGAGAAGACAACTTGAAAAGACGACTTGACCCAAGAAAACAATTTTCTTATAAGAATAAATATTAAAATCTTGGGATCAGACGGTGGCATAGTGGTTAAGGCACTGGACTCCCACTTGGTCAACTGCGGTTTGAGTCCTAGCCCCAGCAGCTTGAAACACGCTGGCACACGTGTATGCATGCCCAAAATCTTAAGAGGAGAATGGAAGGGAAGGAATTGCGGCATAGCCATTCCCCCTGAAGGGAGGGTTTCTCGCTTTCTGTCTCTGTCTTTCTGGTGAGCACATGTACCCTATAGCAAAGATCTCTCCAAATAAAAAAATATTGAAAAAAATTTTAAAACATACATTTGTCATGATTTTTTGGGAATTATTTATTTTATTTTATTTATTTATTCATTTATTTTATTTGACCAGAGAGAGAGAGAGAGAAAGTGAGAAAGCAAGCTACCAGGTCTGGGACTCGAACCATGGTCAGCTGTGTGGGAGTGTCCAGCACCTTAACCACCATGCCTCCTCCTGGTCCCCTAAAAATTGAAATCTTAAGGTTATACATTTACTGTCAATCCTGATTATAAATCAGATTGTTCTTTTAACACCTTACGAACTCGAATTTGCCAAAATGAATTTAACCTAAACTTCCCTGACCCACAAAGCTGGAGTTCAGTACAGATAGGTGACATAGAAATACAAGGCATATATGCTATTTTATGTAAACGTATTAGGACAAAGTTTGTACATGGTGGATTTGACACAAATAGACTGGTTCTCTTTATTTTTAATGGTCAGTGAAAAGTGGTACTTTCATCTCTATAAATTCAGGGCAGGTAGAATATGGCTAGGAGCTGTAAAACCTAAAAAAAAAAAACCTGTTTGCCAACTTTCTGCTGTTTTTGTTTGCTATATTTGTCTCTTTCTTTCTTCTTCTTTTTATTTATTTATTTATTTATTTATTTATTTATTT
>NW_006159650.1:120473-123378 GCF_000334495.1 Tupaia belangeri chinensis
ACCAGAAAGACCGAGAGAGACAGAGAGACAGAAAGCGAGAAATCACCCCCCAGGGGGGATGGTCACGCCGCAATCCCTTCTCCTCCATTCTCCTCTCAGGATCTTGGGCAAGCATGCACACACCCCTGGTGTGAGTTTAAGCCACCAGGTCTGGGACTCATGGGAGTCCAGCGACATAGCCATGACATCAACTGCTGGTCCCGTTTGCCATATTTGTAAAACTAGTTTATCGTATCTTTATTAGAAATCTATTTTCATGAAATTAATTTCTTCCTGTTCAATGTAGCTCCGTTCTTTAGTTGTCCTCTGCTTCTATTTTAAGACCATTCCTAACACTGACCATTAGCAGATTTATATCTGGGACACTAAATACAAACCAAATGGAAACGGAATAAAATTGGCAGCCTGGCTAGGCCAGAGGTCCGGGATCCCAAACTTTTAAAATATTATTGGTGTAAGGCCAGTAGGTGGCATGGTAACTAGAGCTCTGGACTCCCATATGGCCAATTGTGGTTAGAGTTCCAGACCAGTGGCTTGAAAATCACACCAGGTGGGTGTGCTTGTGTGCCCCAAATCCTGAGAGGAGAATACAGGAGAAGGGACTACAGTGTGGCTGTCCTTCCTGGGGGGTTATTTATTACTTTATTTCTCTCTGTCTCTCTCCAGCGAGTGCATGCACCCTATAGCAATAAATAAATAAATAAATAAATAAATTAATTAATTAATTAAGTATTCTTGATGTTTTGGAGAGGTGATCTAATTTGGAATCTGATACAACCTATGCAACCTTTCCTTCAAGTATGCATACACAAGTGTTCTGCAGAATTTCCAAGTATTCATAAACCTCTCCCACCTCTCACACTTATTCATGAACTGTGAACTGTCTTGTCTTCATAAACCAAAATGAACCTGAATAATAATAATAATAATAATATTTAGAGATCTTAGGGCGTGTGTGCTCACAGGAAAGAGAGACAGTCTGAGACAGTGAGAAATCACCACCTGGGAGGATGGCCACGTGGCAATCCTTTCTCCTCCATTCTCCTCTCAGGATTTGAGTTTCAAGCTGCCAGGTCCAGAACTCGAACTGTCGTCAGCTATGTGAAAGTTCAGTGCCTTAGCCACTATGCCTTCGGTTAGCCCCTGTACCTGAAAAATTTTAAGTGATGGTCAGCAGTTAAAGGGGAAGAAGCTTCTACAGAAGTTATGAACATAGCAGCCAGCAAGTGGTGGGGTGGTTAAGGCACTGGACTCCCACGTGGACAACTGTGGTCTGAGTACTACACCTGGTGGCATGAAAATCACTTCAGGGAACCAGCAGATGGCAGATGGCAATGTTTTTGGACTCCCACATGATCAACCGTAGTTCAAGTTCCTGACCTGGAGACTTGAAACTCATGCTGTATGTGCCCAAGATCCTGAGAGGAGAACGTATAAGAGACTGGCCATCCTCCCCTGGGGGGGTTGATTCTCTTTCTGTCTGTCTCTCTCTGGTGAGCCACAGGTGCACTATAACCAAAAACTCTGAAAAAAAAAAAAAGAAAAGAAAAGAAAAGAAAATCATGCTGGGCACGTGTGTGTATGCCCAAAATCCCAGGAAAAGGGATTGCAGTATGGTCACACTCCTTGGGGGCGGTGATTTCTCACCTTTTTTTTTTTTAAAGAGTTATTTTATTTAACTTTATTGTATTGTATTTGTATCGTATTATATTTATTTATTTATTTTAATTTGCCCAGAGAGAAAGTAAGAAAGCAAGCCACCAGGTCTGGGACTGGAACTTCAGTAGGCCATGAAGGAGTCCAACACCCTTAACCACCCTGCTACCTGCCAGTCCCGATTTCTCCCTTTCCGTCTGTCTCTGTCTCTCTCTGGCAGGCACATACACTCCATGACAACAATAACAAAAGTTACAAGCTTAATCAACAGGTGGCACTGTTCTGCGGGGGGACCCTAGCTGGGGTGATCGCAACAGGGCCATTACTCAGGCGAGTTCTGCCTGATTCCCCAGGCCTCCACGACTTGAGCTGCAGCAGTCAGGCAAAACGGGTGGGACTGGACGGTCCAGGTCCATCACGCCTGACGAGGACAGCAACAGGTCGGGTTGTGTGAAAACAGTGATGCTCTCCGTAGCTGACACGAAGTGCTTCTTTCTGAGCCACAATTCATTCTAGGAAGAAAAGACTTCCCTCTCGTGCTTCAAGGGTCAGAAAGATGAGGCCTGTAGAGGCGGACCACCTTAACGATGGTCCCCAAGCTTTAGGGTTCATCCTGCCACTTTCCGGAGGGAAGGTTTGGATGTGTCCCCGATGAAGAGGCTGGGCGAACCAGGTGCCACGCACCTTTCTTGGGCCCCATGATTCTCTATTTGTAACTCCAAAGCCCCTGTGGAGGCCGCTGCACCTGTGGGCGGCTTGGACAGGAACTAATGGATGTCCCCTTCCATTTGGGTGTGTTAGGGAAGACCCAAGTGAGCAGTGGACGCCACTCCACCCACTGTGCGAGGCCTTTCTGAAGCGTTAACGCCCACAGCCAGGAAGCCGGGGAACCCTCCAGCACGGTGCAGGACCGTAGAGCCGCCCACGGACCGCGGCCCGCCTCCCGTCCCGCCTCCGGCCCCGCCTCTTGAATGAAGGACGCGCTCCCAGCGGCGCCCGAGCGCCGACGTTCGCCTCCTCGCTCCGCCCCTATGTGCTTAGAGCCCGCCCTTGACCCCGCCCCCATGCGTCAAAGATCCCCGCCGAAGACCCCACCAAACGCCCCCCCCGAGGCCCCGCCTGTGGCCTAGTCCCGGAGCGTCGAGGGCCACTTCCCGGCCCCTCCCTGAGCACAGGGACTCGCCCTTGATCCCGCCTTCATGCTGCGAGGCCCCGCCCCGACTGCCAAAGCCCAGCCTCTAAGCTCGCC
>NW_006159650.1:123419-132244 GCF_000334495.1 Tupaia belangeri chinensis
GCCCCTCCCTCCGCGGTCCCTGCTCCCGGCCGCGACGCAGCCCCCGCCTGCTCTCTCCTGCAGCCTGGCAGGCTCCTTCGCGCCGCACGTGGGCGCGCCGCCTAGAAGGGCCGCTGCCGCTGGTAAGTCGTGCCCGAGCCCTACCCCGTGTCCACGCCCTCGGCTGCCGGGGAGGACGGGGAAGCCGGGGTATCTCTTCCCCGGCAGCGCGCGAACGGCGAAGCGGCACGGTGTCCTTTCTCGGTGCGGAGTCCTTCCTCGGTGCGGAGGGTTCGGGCGGTGCCGTGGGGGCGGTCCCGGGTGCAGGTGGCTCCCGGCTCGCGGCTCGGCTCGGGCGCTAGCTGCTGCAGTGCGGGGGCGGCCCCGCAGAGGCCGCGCGTGGGCGTGAGGCGCTGACCATGGACCCCGGCAGCGGGGCGGGGAAGACTGGGGGGGGGCCCCCCCCGCCTCCTCTGAAAGGGGATGTGTGGCCACGCCCTCGCCGAGCCCCGCGCGGTCTCGGGTCCAGCAGGTGGAGGTCAGGTGGGTCACGGCCTGCCAGCCCTTCCCGTCGGCCGGCCAACGGCAAAGAAGCTGAGCCTTTGTTTGCTCGTGCGGCCCTGGTAGGGAGGGGGCTAGGGATGCCGATGTAACACAGGGCTTTTCGGCTAAGGGAAGACCCCAAATCTCCCAGCCTGTGTGCAGAAGGGATTAGAGCCGCAGTGCGCGCGCTCAGCCGGCTGGACTGATTGGGCCGCTGCGTGTTGAGGATTCCTGGTGCTGTCAGCAGGGGTGTCCTTTTAGCTCCCCAAAAGCGCGGCTGCTAACGGAGACTGTTAGCCGCAAGTGTTGCCCAGCCTTCAGGACAGCAGCCCCACACTTGGGGCAATTTTTGTAGAATTTTATTTTGTGAACAATTGAAGACCTTTCACCCCAAAGCTTACCCCTATTACGTGTTTTAAGTTTTTTCCCCCAGGCAATTTAATTACTACTCTGAAAGACCAAATTCAAGATGTGTGTGCTAGAGTTGATTAAGCCAGTTGGTAATGAGTCTCCAGTGTTCTTGCTCATAGGAGCATTTGTCATTTTTCACTCTGTCCTCATTTTCATGTAACTCAAAAATTCCTTCGTGTAAACATATGTGTGATAAACTGGGACCGAGCATTTTGTTTGTTTGAACCTGCTTTTCTAAAAAATAAAGAATGGATGTGGTGAGATATTTCCTTCTGACATTTTTGTTTTTAAATAGTCATATTGGTCTGATACCCTTGTTTACGTGGCTACTCCTTTGTGTATCTAATTGTATGTAGCTGTATAACTCAGTTTTATTGAACTGTTGAGTCACAGAAAAGATATCCAGGATAGATGGTAAAGTTGTTGGCAAAAACTATTTAAGGGCTATTAGTTTCCCAACTAGCATAATACAGCACAGGCCCTGTAGCATTTCACTGACCTGAGTGGAATCTTGGTTCTGCCACAGCTTTCTGTAACCTGGGCAATTTTCTGAATAGCCTGATTCTTGGGGCTGATAGTATTCATCTTACAGGATTCAGTTTCATGAGATAAATACATGCATAAACAATAGACTTACCAATCTCCTTTAGAAGACTTTCATATTCACCCCATGTTTTGAAATGAAAGAGTTTGCTTTGAGCGACTGTTTCCAGACTTCTCACTGTGCCATTAGTTATACCAAACAGTACTTTCTGCCATGGCCGACCTTGACATGGGACTTACTCCAGTTCCCTGCTCTTTCTCCGCTGACATCCTCCTTGCCCTGAGCAGTGGTGACCCTTTGCCACCCCACCTCTTAAACACACACCTTATCAGTGATGCAGCGTTCTTCCTGCTAACTCTAGTCACCCACACCTGTGGACCTTGAAGACTGCTGGTGGTAGTTGGGCTTCCTCTTTTCTTTTGCCAGTGTCACACTCTGTTACTTCATCCCACCCATTGTCACTCTGTATGCCATTTGAATTGAAAAGTGTGTAGGTATTTCCCCTTTTATTAAGCTGTGACCTGTAATAGGAACCTTGTCTTATTCCTATTTCTTTCCCAGCACTTAGATTCTTTCTTTTTAGACTCTTAATCAAGTGACTAAACTATACACAATATAACAGTGGTTCAGAGATATTAGATTTCAGACCTGCAAACTTTCTCAAAAAAAAAAAAGTTATGGACTGCTTGAATGTCTCGATTTCTTCTTAGTCTCTATTTGGCAACATAAACAAACTACCTCCTCTCATTACTTCTTAATGTATTCAATAAATGTGAAGGCTGTTAGGCGCAGGCCTTCCCAGGCATCAGTAGGCACTTATTGTGGGCGTGTATGCACAGTGCAGTTTATTTTTGCAGAGAAGCACAGCATGTACAAAGGCTCTGTGGTTGGATGAGTCTGTCTTGGGACATGCAGAAGGGGTGATGAGAAGTAGGTAGAGCCTTGCAGCCTGGAGAGGGGGTTGTTTGGATTTTTAGTAAGCCTGATGGGAAGAGTTTTAAATATAGCAGTGATGCGTTTTTAATTTATATTTTCAGAGAATTCTCAGAGGACTATATGAACATACACTGAGGAGAGGCAAGGGTGAGAGAGAAAACAAGAAGCCTCTGCAAATATACAGGGGTTAGGGGTTTACACAGCAGTACCATGGAGTTAGGGAGCATTTGAGTGAGCAGGTGTTTTTGAAGAAGAGCCAGTGGGACTTGTGTTGAGTGTGGCATGGGAAGAGAAAGAGTCCAGAATGGCACAGGGTCCAGAATTGGTGTAAAGGCCGCTTCTGAGAAGACTACAGAAAGAGCATGTTGAGCAGGTGGACTTGAGGGTTCAGTTTAGTTTTATAAAAACAGCTTTATTATAAGGCTCATATATAATATATACACACACACATATATGTGTGTGTGTGTGTGTATATATATATATATAATTTATGTAATTATGTAGTTGAGTTTTACCAAATTTACAGACTTGTGTAGTCATCACCCAAATCCAGTTTTAGCATAATCCCATTCCATCAGAAAGTGCTCCCACTGGCTGTCACTTCTGGTTTCTGCTCTGTATTGGACACCCTAGCCACTTGCCCTCTCTAGACATTTTCCTGCTCTGGGCATTTCATCTAAATGGGATTGTACAGTACATGGTCTCGTGTGGCTGGCTTCTTCCACTCAGCATGTGTTTTCAAGGTTCATCCATGTGGTAACATGTATCACAGCTTTGCTCATTTTTGTATAGTGTTCCATCATGTGGATAGACCACATTTTCTTTATGGACACTTATCTTAGTCCATTTGGGCTGCTATAATGAAACATCATAAACCGGTTAGCTTATAAATAAACTTATCCACAGTTTTGGAGGCTGGGAAAATCAACATCAAGATGCTGGCAGATGCTGGTGTCTCGCGGGGGCCCTCTTTATGGTTCACAGATGGTGCCTCCTGCTGTGTGATCACATAAGGGAAACGACAACAAAGCTCCCTAGGCCCCCGTTATAAGGGCACTAATCCCATTAACAAGGGCTCTGCCTTCTTGACCTAACCTCCTCCCCGAGGCCCTGCCCTGACACTACCATCAGTACTACAACAGCGTTGACTAGGATTTCATTGTGAATTTGGGGGACACAAGCATACAGTGCTTGGGAGTCTAGTTTTGGATGCACCAAGTTTGAGCCCCCTCTCCACCCCAACACACACATACACACACACATGCCAGTCCAGCTGGAGAGGTCAAGCAGATACCTGCTTGCATCTTAACTCCAGAGATGGGGCATTTGGAGGACATTATTAATATGAGTCACTGGTGTTTAAGTGGTCTTTTTTTAAGTTACAGGAATGGGGAAATTACCAAGAATTGAGAAATCGCCAAGAATAGGGAAAGGAAGAGGTCCCAAGACTTGATGCCAGGAAATGCCAGTGTTTTGCAGTTGGTATTGGTAGAGGAGGATGAAAGCACAGAGGGGAGGAAGGTGGGGACGAGCTCAGGGGCTAGGGACAGAGGAGTATGTATGCTGAGATGGGGCTGTTTCCAGAAGGAGGAGGAGGTGTGCAGCTTCCATCTGAAAGGGGAAGTGAGGAAACAGGAGGGACCAGTGGCATTGGTGACTGCACCCCTGGCATATGGTGACCTTAGAAGCCTGGAGTGGGTCTGAGTGATTTCACAGGGTTCTTGCAACTTCAACAAATGACAGATGCAGCCTTGAAGAATATGTTATACCTACAGCTCAGTTTCTTCCAGTTCCTGTGTTTGCCTTTTGATTTGATGGACTGCATGCAACTTGGTTGACTACCTTACCACACTCAGTCACCTCTGACCTTGCCACGTGTCTGCATATGCTTCTCGTCTCACAGACCCCGAGCAGTACTAGTAAATATCAATAGTAACTAAGTGTCATCTAGCCTCATGTATTGATTAGGATTGTGTCTGACTATAACAGAAAGCCCGAGTAACAGAGTAACTGAATGAAAGAGTGAATGAGTGAGCAGTAGTATAAGTAAGTTAGCTGTTCTGTGTTACAGTCCAGATAAGAAGTGCCCCGGCTTGGTAGCGCTGCCTTTGTAAAGCCATCAAGGCCTCAGCTGCTCTGTTTCCACTCAGCTGTTCTTAGTTTGTGATGTTCATGCATATTTTGTCATGGTGGCTTCGCTGCCACGTGAAATCTTTGCTATGAGTAGAGAGAAGAAGAGTGACAGACAGAAGGCATGTGCCAGGGGAGTCTCCTCCTCCCAGACAGCTTCCCTAACACAGCTTCTCCTGACACGTCATTGTCTAGAGCTGCCCTGTGGCCACTGAGCCGCATGGGAGTCTGGGAACTGTAGTGCTGCCCTGAACAAATTAGGGTTCCCTTAGTGTGGAAGAGGGGAACAGGGAATTTTGGATAAGTGTCTGAAACACTTTAAATAGAACTTAATCAGGTGAAGGTTAAAGAATGAGAGCAAATCAGAACCATACAGCATTCCTTTTGAGAAAATGCTAAAATATGAAACTCAGTGACAGATCAAAGGAACAATTTAACATTTCCGTATCTTGTACAGCACTTTTCAGAGTTATAACTGGTTTAAATAGACTGGTGGGTTGACCTTCAATTTTTCTTTCTTTTTTTTTTTTGTTAGGATTTGGGTCTCCCTAGGTTGCCCATTCTGGCCTTGAACTTGCAATCCTCCTGCCTCAGCCCCCTGAATAGCTGCATTACAGGTGCATGACTGCATTCAGCACCAACAAAAAAAAAAGAAAGAAAGAATAAAGAAAAAAATTGACATAAGCATGTATTTCTGTACATCATAATATATACATGATGGATGTTTTCTTTTCTTTTTTGTTTTTTTTTTTTGAGAGATTTTCGCTATAGGGTGCGTGCGCTCGCCAGACAGACAGACTTTAGAAACAGGAAGCAAGAAATCACCCCCCAGGGGGGATGGTCACGCCACAATCCCTTCTCCTCCATTCTCCTCTTGGGATCTTGGGCTCGCACGCACACGTGCCCAGCGTGAGTTTTAAGCCACCAGGTCCGGGACACGAACCGCGGTCGACTACGTGGAAGTCCAGCGACATAGCCATTACGCTAACTGCTGGTTCCCATGACGGATGTTTTCAAAAAGCCAAATTAGTGCAACATTTATTCTTTGTTGTTCTTTATTAGTATGTATTTCTTTGGAACCAGAAAAGAAAGGGGAATGGTTCCTGTCTGATTTGGGATTAGGATATGCTTTAGGCTTTGCAATAGCTATAGCACATATATTGCTACATAATGAATCTTTTAGCAGTAGGAAAAATAAAACAGGCCAGGCAATGGCACAGTAGTAACACAACATGGGACCCATATGGAAAAGGTCCTGGGTTTGTGTCCTGAACATACCAGTCATGATCTGGTAGGCTGAGATTGAGGGTGAATTATGGCACGAGGACCCTGTTGGGGTCGGGGTCCATCAGAGAATATAGGAACAAGCAGAGTAAAATGCTGACTGCCTGGCCCGGTGTAACACACACTGTGCTCTGGGGAGGCTTGAAGCCTGAGGCAGCACCTGGAGGGAGCCGGCTGATAGTTGGAGCTTAGTGTCTGAGCAAGCACTTAGTCAATTCCTGACAGCACAACTGTTAGACGCTTCGCCAGTACACCCTCGTTTTCTTTAACATTTTACATTTTTTCCCACCTGATTTCTAATTTTCTAGTCTAGTTGTAGAGGATTGAATTGCTAAATAGACTGCTCAGGTTAAAGCTTTTCCTTAGATTTTATAAATAACCTATGTCGGGAGGGGCCATCTGTACTCAGAATTTCCAACTGGCAACAAATGAAGTTTTGCAGCTTTGTGAGTTTCATTCCTAGAAATAATTTTGTGAATGAAGTAGAACCCTGCCATTCTTGCTTCTTTCTGCTCCCTGCATTTGTCTTCCTCAGGATCCAGGAGGGCTGAAACTGCTTATCTTTTATCTGCTGTAGTTCCTGGCCCAGAAGCCTTGCTAAATATTTGACTTGGACTGCCCAGCAAGTTTGTATCTACTGGTAGTTCTAGGATGGCAATGATTTATGTCCTTGGATAGTTTCCTTATTGTTTACATTTTTTTATTTCCTTCTAGATACTTTCTCTACTGTGAGAATGTAAGATGGATCCAGAAGAGCAGGAGCTATTAAATGATTACAGATACAGAAGTTATTCTTCAGTAATTGAAAAAGCTTTAAGAAATTTCGAGTCCTCAAGTGAATGGGCGGATCTCATCTCTTCCCTTGGCAAGCTCAATAAGGTACATGGGGCATCTGCTGTTTGGATTGCATGCAGGTGGGGGCACAGTTGTCTTTTTATTATTATAGGAATTCTTGATGACTGAAAGAGTCAGACAGCATAGGGAAAAAAAGACACCTATAATCCTGTTACCCAGGTACTCACCATGAACCTATCCGTGCACGTAACTCCTTCCAGCTCTTCCTGAACATGGAATTATATTTAGTGTTGAGGTAGGTGAACAGTCTTTTTCTCAAAAATACTTATCTTTCGGCAAGATAAAATTGAAAATTGTCAGGTCAGTTTTTCTAAGATGGTTCTTTATGAACTGCTTAGGATTTTTACTACCTTTTCTTCTTCAGTCCACTTTTTTAGCCGCTTTCCTTCTGACTGGTAACTCCTAGAAGACTATAAGATAATATGGTGGGGTCTGCATAAAATTTGTATGAGTGCATGTGTGTACAGGCTTGTGTGTATGCGTTTGGATGAGGAGGAAGCGAGAGGTCTAGGAAGACCCAAACTGGTCATATGGGAGTTTGACCTTGGTGTTCTGTATATACAACCTATAGATCTTGCCCGAAGGAGGATGATGTAGTCATTCTTTTGCACTCATATGACTACTGTGGTGAATAGGTCAGATAGCTGGTCTTAAGGCTGTACTTAGCTCTGTTACTACCTGGCCAGGACCAGAATTTGAAGTCTCAGTGGCAGGTAGGGGTTGGGAGAAGCCTGGCTCTGCTGTGCAGAGCTTAACTCCCCAGATCCTACACATCAGGGGACTCACCAACCTCACTACATAAGCTCCTTTACTTATCATCAAAAAGAGTGTCTCCATTGACCCCTCCAGGAACAGGGCGTGAGTAAAGAATGAGAGTACCTGCCTTTGGCACACTGCCCAGGCAGCAGACCAGCCCTGATGGCCAGCGAGCAGTGCTCACGCTGACAGATGGCTGTCAGGCCCAGTGAGCAAGGCAGCAATTACGGTGCAAGGCTGGGAGATCACTGGACTGGATTCTTGCAAGGTGTATTTACAGCATGTAAACCTCATGGCTAGGGGCTGGTGGGGATGGACAGCTGTATGCATCAAAAGTCTTCCTTGAGAATTCTTGGTTGTATAGCTCTGACTCAGAGATTCCCAAGCTGAAGGTGGCACTCACTGGCTTGCATACAGGCAGATGCCATGTTTATGGGAAAGGAAAAAGCAGTCGAGTGGGACTGAGGCTGTTCAAGTCCTGTGTGTTCTCACGTTTTATTAGTTGGCTCTGCTGGAGTATGAAAAATAGCAGGGGCCAGCAAATCGCATAGCAATTACATCACTGGATTCCCACATTGCTGACCGCAGTTTGAGTCCCAGACCTGGTGGCTCGGAACTCATGCCAGGCATGTATGTGTGCTTGCCCAAAATCCTGGGAGGAGAATGGAGGATAAGGGATTGTAGCATGGCCATCCTCCTGGGGGTGGGGTGATTTCTCACTTCCCTTCTTACTGTCTCTGTTTCTCTATCTTTGTCCAGTGAGCACATGAATCCTAAGGCAAAAACTTCTATCAAACAAAACAAAACAAAACAAAAAACAAGGACCAGCAGTTAACGTAATGGCTATGTTGCTGGACTCCCATATAGTCGACGGTGGTTTGAGTCCCAGACCTGGTGGCCTAAACTCACAGTGGCCACATGTGTGTGTGTGCCCAAGATCCCAAGAGGAGAATGGAGGAGAAGGGATATGGAGGAGAAGGGATTGTGGCATGGCCATCCCCCCTGGGGGGTGATTTCTCGCTTTCTATCTCTCTGTCTCTGTGTTTCTGGTGAGTGCACGCACCCTATAAGCAAAAACTTCTTAAACAAACAAACAAACAAACAAAACCTCAGTAGGGCCAGCTCCATGGCCTGGTAGTTAAGGCAGTAGGATCTCACATGGCCAACTGTGCAGTTTGAGTCCTGGACCTGGCAACTCAAAAAGGAAAAAAAAAAAAAAATCCGGGCGCATGTGCTTACATGCTAAAATTCCAAAAGGAGGGAGAAATATAAGAGAAGGGGTTGTGGTGTGACCATTCCCCATAGAGGTACTTTTCCTCTCTTCTCTCCTTCTATTTCTGTTGAGCACATGCACCCTCTAGCCAAAAAAAAAAAAAACAAGTTTTAT
>NW_006159650.1:132254-135586 GCF_000334495.1 Tupaia belangeri chinensis
AAGAGTGTGGTGATCATTATTGTTGTCATATATATATATATATTTTTCCCCCCCCTTTGGAGAGATTTTCGCTATAGGGCGCGTGCACTCACCAGACAGACAGAGAGAGACATTAGAGACAGAAAGCGAGAAATCACCCTCCAGGGGGGATGGTCACGCCGCAATCTCTTCTCCTCCATTCTCCTCTTGGGATCTTGGGCATGCACGCACACGCGCCCGGCATGAGTTTTAAGCCACCGGGTCCGGGATGTGAACCGTAGTCGACTACATGGGAGTCCAGCGACATAGCCATTACGCTAACTGCTGGTTCCCCATATTTTTTTTTCTTTATTGAAGTAAAATTCACATAAAAACCACCATTTGTCCACTTTAAAGTGTGCAGTTAATTGACTTTAGTACATGTGTTGTGTATCCATACTACTCTGTAGTTCCTGGATATTTTAAACACCAGGAAAGGAAACCCGATACCCATTAAGTGGTTCCTCCCTCTTTTAGACTGTTCTATGTTGCTTAATAACTGAATACATGAACCTGAGTGATTTATAAGAAAAGAGGTTTATTTAGATATTCTGTTAAACCGGCTTTTAGTATACCCAAAAAACTTTCTAAAATGTTTAATCATCTTAACCTGTCTTTTACTTTTTTAAAAATTCATGAAAGAGTGCATACACATGAGAGCGAGAGAGAAAAAGGAAGAGAGACAAGCATCCTCATAGGGTCTAGTCGTGCTCTGATCCCTTTCCTTCAGTCTTTCATCAGATCTTGAACACTAGTGCGCATGCCCAGGGTGTTTCGGGCTGACCAGGCTGGGCATTCCAAACCATGGTCACTGACTTTTTGAGGAATCCATTACTCCTGTACCACAGAGCTGGCCCTAACTTGCCTTTTAAAATGCAGTTTTTAGCGGGGGCCGGTAGGTGGTGTGGTGATTAAAGGCACTGGACTTCCACATGGCTGACTGCAGTTCGAGTACTGGACCTTGCTTTCTCACTGTCCCTCTCTCTCTGATCAAACTGGAAAATAATAATAATAAATAAAGTTAAATAAAATTATTCTTTAAAAGCAAATGCAGTTATTAGATTGACCCAGCAATGCAGTGTTAAGTGCTGTGCACATGGCTGACCATAGTTCAAATCTCTGCCCCAGCACTGTGAAAAACACACTGGGCCTGTGTGCATATATACCTAAAATCTTAATAGGGTGGAGAAATAGAGGCAAAGGGATTGCAGTGTGACCCCACCCTGCTGGGACGTGAGTTCTCTTTCTCTGGTTAACACATGCACCCTCTGGAAATGAGATGGATGGATGGATGGAAGGAAGGAAAGAAGGAAGGAGGGAAGGAAAATGCAGATTACCGAGTATAGTTGAACCCTTATTCAAAGATCTTCTAAGGCTTTGACCACTCATTTGCTCACTGATTGCCAGGTGCTAGCAGTGCATGAGGCTTCAGAGTTCATCAGAGAACAAAGCTGACAAGACCCTACACACCTTCTGATGGGGCAGGAGGGAGAAGGACAATGAGCAGTTTGGAAAGGATATTAGATAGCGATGACTGTTGTGAGCAGTAATGGAGCGAGGGGATGGTGAGGTTTGGGGATGGCACCATATCAAATGGGGTCATCAAGGGAGACCTTGCTAAGAAGGTACCATTTGACCAAGTGCTGAGACTCTGGTGCTCCTGAGGCTCAGCATATATCCTTGAAGTTGTCATGAAGGAGGTGGGGAAGATGGGAGTAGAGACCAGAGAGGCAAAGGGAGAGGAAGGTATCAGATCTTGTAGGTCTCTTAAAACGGAGGTCCTGTGTTCCTGAGTTAGGTTGGAATCACTGGAGGAGTCAAGCAAGTGGCCTAGCCCTGCAGTTCCTTCAGCAGGCTGCAGCTGGTTGGAGGAAGCAGGGGGGAGAGAAAGCTGAGGCAGGGGATGTCGAGAAGGCTGTTGTGTAGGGCAGGCAGAGCAGAAGGGCGGTATCGGGTTCTGAACATACCTCAAAGGTGTGTCTACCAGGATCTGCTCATGGATTGGCCAGGGCTTGTCAGAGAAAAAAATGGAGTCGCATGCCCCTACCCCCCACTCCCCGCCAAGATTTGTTGGAGAAACCAGAGGATGAGGTGGAGGAACTGCAGAAGAACAGGCTCCATGAGGGACATTTTACCTTGTCCAGCAGATGTCCCAGTATATTATCACAGGGATTTGAGTCTGAGGCTGGACTTGTGGGTCCGGGCTGGAGCAGCACATTGGGGAGCTGCCAGGCAGAGATGCTGTCGGACATCCCAAGATGGAGTCCAGTATAGGCAAGAGAGAAGAGGCCCCACGTAAACCCCAGCAGTGAAGAGGGGTAAGGAGAGGGAGGGAAAGGTGGGGAGGTAGGGAGAGGCAGGAAGGTGTGAGTCATCTCCAACACTGAGGCCACTGTGATGAACCTGAAGATGGACTCCTGTAGTCAGCCATAGGGAAATCTTCGAAAGAGAGAGGAAACGAAGTGGGCAGAAAATGCCAGCGACTACAAATTCAGGTGACCATTGTAGGGAGGATTCCTGATCTCACAGAACAGGCTTTGGAGAAGCAGTGGGCGGACGTCCACCTGCTGTGTTGTGTACTTAGCAAGCTGTATTTTAAACAACAGATCCCTGACTTACTGTTGTTCTCTCCCTCTTCTTCTCCACCCCCAGAAATTCTTTGACTGTAAGGCACATACACTCACTGGAGAGACAGAGAAAAAGAGACAGAAAGCGAGAAATCACCCTCCAGGGTAGATGGCCACACTGCGGTCCCTTCTCCATTCTCCTCTCGGGATTGTGGGCATGCACACATATGTGCCTGGCGTGAGTTTCAAGCCTCTGGGTCTGGGACTCAGACTGTGGTTGGCCATATCATAATGGCTATGTCCAGTGACATAGCCATTATGCCATCTGCTGGTCCCTTCCTCTCCCTCTTATTTCTAGTTATGATAGAATACACATAACATAAAGTATCTTAATCATTTTTTACTTTTTATTTAAATGCCAGAAGGCACATGGCATCACCAGAGAGAGAGAAAAGCATCCGCCCCCACCCCCCCATGGGGTGTGGTCCTCAGGATTTTTTTTTTTTTTTATACTTTATTATAAATTTTTTTTTTCTCATCACAACACACATATGAATTTTCCATCCAAAATACACTGTGCATTGGCTCAATCGAGCACATCAACATATATGTTCTCAGCAAATGATTTCCCAATTTTTGTGTCCTGCATACCTTGCCTTTTGTTTTGCCATCCCAGATTCCCCATCCCCACCCTCTGCCATGTCCCATCTTCCTCCTCCATTGTCCCTGACACCCATGATTACCCTC
>NW_006159650.1:137550-137847 GCF_000334495.1 Tupaia belangeri chinensis
GCCGCCACCGCGCGCCGGGGGCGTGAGCCCCCGGGGCCCTGGGCCTCAGGATTTGAACCATGGTTGGCCATGTTGAATCTGGCTCCCTTAACCACTAGGCTCACGGCCAGCCCCATCTTTACCATTTTAAAGTGCAGCTCAATATAATCAGTTTTACTACATATTATATACTGATTATACAGTCAGTATCATTACTTTAAAAAGACAAATCCCGGGAACCAGCAGTTAGCGTAATGGCTATGTCGCTGGACTCCCACGTAGTCGACTGCAGTTTGCGTCCCGGCCCCGGTGGCTCAA
>NW_006159650.1:138219-161571 GCF_000334495.1 Tupaia belangeri chinensis
AAAAAAAAAAAAAAAGAAAAAAGAAAAAAAAAAGAAAAGAAAAGATGAGTCCCAATAGTTAATTAGAAGTTTCGGTGTTAGGTTTCCCATGATGAAGGATTTATGGTGTGATAGAGGACTGAGAAGGCACAACATGGTGCTTAGGAAGGCCTGGTATGAGTTCTGGGCCTGCTGCCAGGGTTGGGAGTATTTCTGATCTCTCTGTGTAGTTGTTCCTTCGTAATATATTATAAAATAGGCCAATATGTCACTCTCATCCATTCAATCCACAGGTGTCTGGTTTAGCCAATACAGTGGTACAGTGTGAAGCGTTCTATATGTGTTAACTGACTCAGTGCTCAGAACAGTCCCTGGGGAGAAGTGCTACTGTTGGGTTGTCAGAAAAGTCGTAAAAAGTTGGTGTTTTTTTTTTTTTTTCTGTTTTTCTATGCAAAAATGCATCATGAGTTTTCTGACAACCCAGTGTTATCCCTACATTTTAGATAAGAAAATGGACACATAGAAAGATAACATGTTAACACCTGGCACAGTTGGTAATAGCTCTGTGAGAGCAGACTCTTGCTCCTTCTACCTGCTCCAGGACAGTCGTGGATGCCACATATGTGCCTGGATGTTGGATGGACGGTATCTTGGTCAGTTTCCAGATGACATTGCGAGGGCTTCTATTAGTCTCATTTTACCAATGAGGGTTAACAAACTTGCCCGATGCATTATGGATACTAAGCGGTAGTCATAGTGGGTTGAATTGTGTCTTCCACCAAAGAGCTGTTGAAGCCATAATCCCCTGCACTTCAGTTGTAACCTTATTTGAAAGGAGGGTCTTTACAGGGATAACCAAGTTAAAAGGAGATCATTAGGGTATGGCCCTAAACTGGTAATGACTGTTGTCCTGATACAGAGGGAAAATTAGGACACAGACACAGACATGAATGGAGGGAAGGCAGAGATAGGGATGATGCATCTGTAAACCAAGCAATGCCAAAGATCAACAGCAAACCGTGAGCAGTTGGTGAGAGGCCTGGAATAGTGTTTTCTTGTAACACCCAGTGGGAGCCACATCTGCTAAGATCTGAATCTGGTGATGCCACTCAGCTTTGTTGTGGTAGCTGCAACCAGTGCAGTGGCAGAACCAAGGTGTACTGAACTTCTGGGTGCTGGGGACTTGACATCAAACACCAAACACTGCCCTCATAATTATGTCTGTGGTGGGAGACAGATAACCAGTAACTGATGTCAGCATTTTTTCTGAATAGTCAGAAGCAAAACCAGCATGTAGTGTTGAGGAAGGAGGAAGAAGTGCTGTTTTGGAGATGGCTATTTGATAAGGTGGCATTTAAGCAGAGGCCTGAGCGAAGTAAGTGAGCTGGCAGGGAGGCCATCTGGCATGGGCCAGTTTCCAAGGCACAGTAAGGAAATGGCATGGCTGGAGTGAGAGCAAGGAGGTGAAGGTGTAGGAGATGAGGGAGGAGGGACAGGGCCAGATCTCAGGCAGGGTATTATTCCATGGAATGAGAGGAGCCACCGAGCTTCCTTCATGGGAGGTTTTGCTCAGAAGGTCCTCTGCCTTATCCATTAAAGGAAGCTCTCGTAGGCTGGCAGGCAGTGTGGTAGTTAAGGCTCTGGACTCCCACATGGCTGACTGTATGTAGTGCAAGTCCTGGACCTGGCGGCTTGCTTTTTCACTTTCTCTCGCTTTGGTCAAATTAAACAATAATAATAATAAATTAATTAATTAATTTTTTATTAAACAATAATAATAATAAATTAATTAATTTTTAAAAACAACAACAAAAAAGGAAGCTCCCAGTTGCTGCCAAGCATAGTAACAGAGTGGATGTGGCCCCTCAAACCCTGGGATTAGAGTGACTGAAAATGGTGGGTTTGGATGGGCAGTAGAGGAACAAGTCTCAGTGACTATCAGGGTTACTAACTTCTCTGAGATTTTCAACCTCTGTGTTCAGGAGGCCTGTAGGAGTTGATGCGAATGTAGAATGTTCTTAAAGTTTTAGTAATGGTCAGCTTTCTTAGATTCATGTATATGCACAGAATTCAGAATAGCTTAGAGTTGAATTCGTAAAAATCTTTACAATGCAGGAGTAAACCATATTGCAGGACACAAAGTGTTAGGTCAAGATGCCTTGTGTGTGTGTGTGTGTGTGTGTGTGTATGCGTGCATATTTTTTACATAGTTATAAAGCATAAACCATAGGTCTGGAAGAGAAGATTCGTCTAGCTCAACCCTTTTTACAAGTGAGAAACTGGACCCAGCGAGATCTTGGTTAGTCTGATTGCAGGTACGTTCTAATTGTATTATTTTAGAAACTTGCCAAACTCTCAGTATTTTTGTGAATTTTTCCATACTAGAGAATAGTTCAAGTTTTATAGTTTTTAGGTAATTCAACATGAATAGGGTAACTTATTTATCTGAGACTTTAAGCCATCATTTTCCTGATTAGTTTTAGATACATTTAATCAGCAAAATATACACAGTGGAATATTACTCGCCGTAGGAAAGGAGGGCATCTGTCATTTGGGACAGCCTGGAAGGATCATCTGGAGGACATCATGGAAGTGAAGTAAGCCAAGCACAGAAAGACAAAATTGTGTCAGCTCACTTACACGTGGCGTGTAACAGAAGTTGAACTCATAGAAATACAGAGTAGAATGGTGGGTGCCAGGCGCTGGGGTTGGGGAGATCGGGGTGATGTTGATCAAAAGATACAAAATTTCAGTTAGATAAGAAAAATGAGATTACGAGACCTGTTGTACAACATGGTGACTACAGTTCGTACCCATGTATAGTGTACTTGAAGATTGCTGGGTGTAGATTTTAAGTGATCCTTGCCACCAAAGTAAGTGAGGTGATGCATATGTGAATTAGCTCCATGTAGCATTACACAGTGTACACATATTTCAGAACAACATGTTATATATGATAAGTATATCCAGGTTTTTGTTAATTAAAAAAAATAAAATTTTCGTTAGCAAGTACTTTCCGCCCTTAGGAATCCAGTCATTACCAAGTATGGTTTATAACTTTGATTTTAAAAATGAAGGATAAGGCTAGCCAGTAGGATGGTAGGGAAGGTGGCTAGGTCCTTTACAGCTGACTGCACACACGGTTCAAGCCCCAGACCTGGCATCTAGAAAAACACACCAGGCACATGCATGTGTGTCCCAAATCTCCAAAAGGTGGGAAAGATGAAGGAGAAGGGATTGTGGGATGCTTTCTCATTTTCTCTCTTTCTCCACCCTCTCCTCCTCCTGGCCACAGTTAGCCCACAGCCTCACCCATGCTGGCTAGACCCCAAGCCGTGAATGGCCTGGAATAGCCTCAGCCCCCTCCTTGTGGTTGTGCCTCTCTTTCCTCAGGAGGATCTGTTTGGCCATCCCACTGGTGGAGCCCCACCTGTGGCCATGGTGCCTGTGTTTGGGGCTATTTCAGCCACTTGGCAGCAACCTCTGATGACCTCTGTGGCTGTGACCTTGAGGGTAGAAGCTATCTGATAAGTAGAGTGTTAGGATCTTAGTGCAAAGACGTGACCTAAACTGCCTTCAGAGAAGAGGCCACATTGATGCTGTTGGCCAGCAGGGACTCTTCACCTTAGTGAACTAGATTCCGTACCTTGCTGTGGAGTAGGCAGTGCGGATCCTAATGTTCCCAGCAGTGCACTGGGTTCTTGGCACCAGAGTTTAGAAGACGTGCCTGCTGGAACATCAGGGCACACTTCCACTCCTAACGTGGCAGAGGCTGCTGCCTTTGCCGCTGTTGTCGTGGGTGACGTACTGGGGCTCAGATGACATTATGGCGTCACTACCTCATATTATCCAGAAGGAGCTGAGCATCTGCAGGGACACTGAGGGTTCAGGCTTGTTAGGGCAGCCTCGGTGGGAGCCCCTCAAATGCTGTGCAGTCGAGAGGGCCTTTCTGGGGAGGGTTTGTCTGAACAGCATCTGATCCTCTTTTCAGTCATTTCCAGCTAGGTTGGGCTGTCAGTTTTTGTGACTGAGTGAAAGGATCTTTGCTATTCTTCCTCTCTGGTTTGCTAGAGGGAAATAGTCCAGATTTGGTAGATTAATTATTCCTCCAGTGATCTGATGACAGGCTCATCTGGGCCAGCTGCAGTGGCACAGGTAACACGATCCTCTGCAATGACAGTCTACACGGGAAGGTCCTGGGTTTGCGTCTCAAGGTCTCCCTGTGCACATGGCACACACAGCATTGCCTCTGTCCAGGGCTGACCCGGGTGGTTTGTAGTGTGAGGGCCATGTTGCCTCCCTCCCTCTCATGGAAAAGATGACTAAATAAGCAAACTAAAAAAAATCTCATCTAGCCAAACTGATTTTATAGATCAGGGAAAGGGCTGGTGATCCACTTACATTTTATAAATTCTGCAAAGAAAGTTGTAAAGATAGAAACTTTATGTCAGGCCATGGTCTGAAAGGTGCTATGAAGTGAATTGTATCTCTTTCAAATTCTTATGTTGAGGCCATAAGCCCTTGAAGAGAGAGTTATAAGGGTGGGGCCCTAACTGATGAGATGTGGCCTGATAGGAAGAGGAAGAGACCTCTCTCTCCCTTCCCAGCATGTCTGGTCACAGTGAGAAATTAATTGTCTGTAGCCAGGAAGAAAACTGAGTCAGCTGTCACCTGGATTGTGAATTGTGGATTTGCAGTCTCCAGATGCATGAGAAGTAAATGTCTATTGTTTAAGCCACCCAGTCTGTGGTATCTTGGTATGGCTGTTTAGGCAGACTAGTACAGAAGGACCCAAGTTAAACTGGGCTGATTTTATATAAGACAACAGTGAGGTCATCAGAGGTTGCTGCCATTCCCATTGATTTATCTTTTTCAAATGATCTTTTCCTCTTTTCATTTTTTAGCTTTACTGTGATACAGTAAACCACATGTGTTTAAAGTGTTTAATTTGATGAATTTTGACATATGTATTAACCCTTGTCAAACCATCACCCCAGTCAGGGTAATGCACATGCATCTGCCACCCCCAGGATTTCCTCGTGGTCTTTTGGATCTCCCTCCCCTCGTCCCCCCTTCAGACAGATGCTGATCTGTTTTCTATCACTGTAGATCAATTTGCATTTTCTAAAATGTTGTTTAAACAGAATCATATACTATACGTTCTCTCTTTTTTTCCCCTTCTGGTCTGGCTTTTTTCACTTAGCAAAGTTATTTTGAAAGTCATCCAAGTTGCCGTGTCTATTTGTAGTTCATTGCTTTTTAATGCTGAGTAAGATTCCATGGATATGCACAATTTATTTATCCATTTCCCCATTAATGGACATCTGGGTTGCTTCCAGTAGGTATATATTTAAATTTTTAAGAAACTCTCAAACTGTCTTCCAAAGTTATATCATTTCCCACTGCACTGTATGAAAGCTCCAGTTCTTCCGTATCCTCACCAGCACTTGGCGTGGTCAGTCTTTAATTTCCGCCATTGTAGTGGGAGTGTAGTAATATCTTATTGTGGCTTTTGCATTCCCTAAATGAAAAGTCATTACAAATCTGGTAGGTAGTGATTATAAATTTATTTTAGTCTCATACAACACAAAGGTAACAGTAAGAATCTTCACTGTTTTGTTGTATACCATGGAAAGAAATTGAAAGGACCATGATCAGTAGGGAGTGGCTGTAAGTCCGTCAGTCATTCAAATGAGGGCGACTTGTAACTACTGATACGGAAATGTTCATGATAAAATCAGGGAGCAAAATCAGGCAGGCTATAGCCACCTCAATGTGTGTATGTGTAAGAGGGATAGAAAGAAGAAGGAAAGATTGTATAGGCATGGACAAGATCTAGAAGCCCTCTACTGTTGGGCTAGTTTGTTTCCAGTTTTTCACAATGCTAGGTAAAGCATAGTGAATGGTTTTGTGCCTTGGCACAGTGGGCCTTCTGGGGTGTGGGGTGGGGGTGCTGTCCTGTGCATTGCAGGGTACTTGTCAGCATCCTAGCCTTTCTGGCCTCTGTCTTCTAGATGCTGGTAGCACCTTCCCCCACCTCAAGTTGCAACAGCTAACAATGTCTCCAGCCATTGCCAAATGTCCCCGAGGGCGACATTGCCTCGTTGAGAACCTTTGCACAGACTTTCAGTTTTGTGAGATAATATATTTTCTTCATTTAAACTCCTGTTGTTGGATAGCATGAGCCCACAACACTGGACCATGTTTAACCTATGGGAGCTGGAGCCTAGTTCTCCTGTGGTTAGATGCAGGCATACTTGTTTGTTGCAGTAAGGTTATTTTGTGTCCTTAAAAGACCAGAGTGCTCTGTGCCAATGCATCCCCTTGCAGTCTGCACTGGAGTGGTTGCTGGCTGAGATTAGGCTTTTACAAAGTAACTGCAGAACGTTTTCTGTCTCCCTGCACTAGCAGAGGTTTCAAAGTACAGAACCTTCCTTGTATTTCTAAAGAGGTGTTGTCCCAGCACTGCCTGTATGTCAGCCGCAGCCTTCTACCTCATTGTTCTACCTCTTTGTTCTTAGTGTCCTGGGACTGAGTTTTGTAACTGCTGGCTTTTTACAGAGGAGTCGACTTTGGCCTTGAATTTATCTGGGGGAAAGTCAGGCCCCCATGCCTTTGTCACACTTCCTGTGACATTTTTCATGGCCCTTCCTACGCAGCCACTGAGAGTTTGTTCTCTAACAATCTCCAGTTTCCGTGCAGTGAGCTTTCAGGGACAGGGAAGCAGAGGAAAAGCGTGGGGAGGGAAAACATGGGTTGGATTCAGAACAGGTAATGCAGTTGTGGAGAGCATCCGAGTTCCATCCCTGAGCAGTGCTCTTGCTGCCCTGCCAGTCCCCATGCTGCACGTGCTGGCCCAGCAGGTGACCTTGTGTGTTTCAGGTGTAGGAGGCTTGTGGGCTGGGAGAACCAGAGGTCTCTCACATTCCTCTGAACCCATGCTGCTCTAGCTCAGGAGAGCTCTCAGAGGAGGCGTTGTGGAGGAAGAGGTAACATTTAGTCTCATTAGAGCGTGTCAGTTCTGTTCTCCTGGGTGTGATCTTCAGAGAATATTGAGTTCTCCCAGTAGAACTTTGGGGACTGAAGCCTGTTTCGGATTTGGAATGAGATTCTGTCCCTAAGATGTTCTTTCTTCTCTTCTATCTGATTTTTATCAAGTTGATTTCCATATAAACCTTGTTTATCAAATGTAGCATTTGTATGTGGATTAAAATATGTTTAAAAAGTTAAAAAATAACAGAACCAAGTCATTCAGTATTTCTGATGGTTTGATTACTGTTATGCAATCTCCTGGTTTGCGATGATAATTTCTGACATATTTCTATGTTCTCTGCACTGGGTACCTTCCAAGGTTTAGAAAATGTTGTTTGTCGCTCATCTTCACTTTCTTTTCCTGTGGCTTACTACAAAACTCAGTTGCCTTGACATCCTCCCATCGTGTTTTTTTTTTTTTTTTTTTTTTTTTTTTCCAACCCTACTGTCTTTTGGGGCCCACAACTTCCAAAGATGTGACTTTATCACCAACGGCCTTGCATTTGTTTAATGTCAGACTCTCAGCTCACTCCCTCGTTTTTTTTTTTTTTTTTTTTTTTTCCTTTCCAAGCCTACTAGCTCTTAGGTCCCCAAACTAGAGTGATTTCCCTCATGAGCTTTATCGTATGCTGGTCTTCCGTTATCTCTCAGTCCTGTGAGCCTCCAAAGTAAGATCATTCGATTCCTTCTACTGTTGGAGAAACTGAAGCTCAAAGGTTTGCTTAGATTTCCCAAAATACTGTATGGACAGTATTTTGACTTGGTCAGCACTGCTGTGAGCACAGGTGCCAGGGAAGGCTGAGGAAGTGCGTTGCTCTGCAGTGCTGGAGGCGTGTGGAGGGCCAGGCTTTGTTCCCGGTTTGACATGCCATGCGGCGTGCGTGCCTGTGATTCTGGCTAGCTTGGAAGGCTAGGGTGAGGGGTGATCATGGTTTGGGACACTGCTGAGGATGCTTCTCTTTGTCTCTCTCTCATGAAAGAGATAAAGCGAACTTTAAAAAAAAAGTTACGCCTGGAAATAATGGAAAGCACTGTTGAGACCAGCAGATGGTATAATGGTTACATCACTAGACTCCCACATGGCTGACCACTGTTTGATTCCTGGACCAGGAAGTATGAAACTCAAGCCAGGCACATGTGTGTGTGTGTGCCCAAAATTCCGAGAGGAGAATGGAGGAGAAAAGATTGCAGAATGACCATCTCCTGAGGGGTGATTTCTAGCTTTCTGTCTCTCTTTGTCTCTCTGGAGAATGCAAAATTCTCTCTTAAGAAAAAAAAAAAAAGACCACTGTTAAGTGCCTCAGTCACCCAAAGTTTTTCTGTGGGAAGACAGGAAAAGTAGTAGTTAGTGGTGAGATCAAATAGCTTTAAGAATCTAAATGTTGGAGCCAGGAGGTGGTGTGGTGATTGAGGCACTGGACTCCCACATGGCTAACCATGGTTTGAGCCCCAGACCCGGCTGCTTTAAAATCTCACCAGGCATATGTGCATGTGTGCCCAAAATCCTGAGAGGAAACTGGAGAAGGGTGTGACGTGGCTACCCCCTCCCGGGGGGGGGGGTCATTTCTCACTTTCTTTCTTTCTGCCTGTCTGTCTCGCGTGTGAGCTATGACTTACCTATTCTGATTCTGTGAGGTAGCAGTGCATTTGTTGTGCTTTGTTTTTTGTTTTTAAGTTTATTTCATCTATGTGAGAGAGAAAGAGAGAGCATTAAAGATGTCCCAACAGCTTCGAAGCCGTGACCCACCTTCAGCCTTAGCCAGCCTGGATCGTGGCAGACTCAGGGAGCTTAGCAGAACGCTATGTCTTGAGAAGTGTAATGGGTCTCTACTCTGGCGTGTAGATTCCTGAGACATCTCACACAAGAGGTTGGGAACACCCAGTGTGATTGATGGGCCCCGTTTCCTGTGTCTCATCCCTGCATGTGTGTGTGTGTGTGTGTGTGTGTGTGTGTACAGACATGCACAGTCAGTCTTGACAGTGATACAGTGGGGACATGGGAATGGAGTGAGCAGCCCATGTCTCAGCTCCTTTTGAGTTGAACCTGCATGACCAGCCTACAAGCAGGTGACAGCACATTTTCTGGGTAAGAAAATGGGGCCTCAGCACAGTGTGGTAAATTGAGACAGGGTCAGCAGCCAAGGAGGGACAGAGCCTTGGCCCAGGCCCAAGACAGCCAATTTGGAGTACTCTTAGTCATGTTTGCCCTCCTGTTGACTTCTTAGGAGCTGACCAGCAAGCGTGGCCTCAGCAGAGCTGACTTGGAGAATAGCAAAAGAAATAAGTTTCTGAAACTGCAGAACTGCTGAAGCCTAGGCCTCACACAGACCATGTGTGAGTACCAACCACAGACAGACCTAGCCTGGTGTAGTTGGCCATCCCTATCTTTCTTTTCCTTTTCTTTCTTTCTTTTATTTATTTTTTATTTTTAAGAGAGGTTTTTTGCTATAAGGCGTATACTGTCACTGGAGAGACAGAGAGGCAGAAAGTGAGAAATCACCCCCCTGGGGGAATGGCCACGCTACAATCCCTTCTCCCCTACCCTTCTCTTGGGATTTTGGGAAAGCATGCACATGTGCCTGGCCTGAGTTTTAAGCCACCGGGTCCAGGACTTGATCTGAGGTCAACTGCATGAGAGTTCAGCAATGTAACCATTATACCACCTGTTGGTCCCCCCATCTTTCTCTTATACATTTTCTAGAATTATATACCTAGTCTTGCATTGCACTCCTCCCAAACAGCATGGTGTTTGCTCAGGAAGTATGAGTTGACATTAGCTGTAACGAGCCTAAATGGGAAGGTAAGGCAGGCTGGCCGTGTGACCTAGTGGCTAAGGGAGCTGGATCCCACACAACTAATGGCATCATTCGAATCCTTGCCTTGGTGGTTCGAGAAATGTGTGTGTGTGTGTGTGTGTGTGTGTGTGTGTTGCCCAAAATCTTGACAGGGTGGAGAAATAGAGAAGAAAGAAAGGATTGCAGTGTGACCACAATTTTTCCCTCTCTTCCTAGGTCTCTATTAAACATACATGCCCTCTGGCAAATTAAAAAAAAAGAAGAAAGAAAGAAAAGGGGGGTAAAGCCAATTCAAAAGAAATAAAATACTTCTAAGAATTATTTTTAAAGAAATATATGTATTCTGACTGACGAGGAAGGCCAAGCAAGCCCTCACATCTGTTCCTTGCACATGGTGGGGTGCGGGTGTTGTAACCCATGCCAGCAGCTGGCTGAGGGTGTACTGCCCAGCTGCCCTTCAGCTGACTGCTCTGAATGCAGTGCCCTGATATTTCCCTTGGTGACCTTTTGAGAAGGAAGCTCCTCGTTTACACAAAGTCACCACAGTCTCTGTCTCCTCCCATTCCCCCACCCCCATTAAACAAAGGCTGGTTACCTGTAGAATCCCAGCTCCCTGATTCGGCTCTTAGGGGCCTTGCAGATGTGCTTGTTTCTCCAACTTGTGTCTTGCCACCCTCCCCTGCCCTCTCTCCCCACCCCCTGCCAGCTCCCCAGGCTGGCAGAGTAGCCAAGCCACGGCCATCTCAAGTAAGTGCAATAGACTGAGCCATCGATGCTTGTCCTCCTTCAGCGCGGGACGTCCTGGCCAACTGGTTATTACTCAGTGTCTGTTCTGTTTCGCTCTGTCTAAAGGACACTCAGTTGGTGTCCTTTGGCAAGCACTTGACTGAGTGTTGAAGCTTATGCCACCTGGCTGATCTGACTCACTGCACTGCCATACAGCTTCGTTCTCGTGGCATGGAATGAACATCGCTAAAAAGACGACCAACTTCCAGAGGAAGACATGCTGGTATTTGCCAGGATAAATGCAGCTCCTTGTTTGCTTGCTGAGAGACAGGCTTTTAAATTAGTGTGCTTACATTTCTTTAGAGATGAACACCTGGTGCTCTCAAGGCAAGGCGCTCACTCTGGGTGAGAGCAGGTTGGGACGCTCTTTAAGGAACTTTTAAAGGAAACATTTAACAAATTAACTTGATAGGCTGAAGACAACATTTTTAAAATCAGATACAACTCTTCTTCCCTGCCCACACATATTGTTAAATTATCCTTTAAAAAATCATTTTTAAGGGAACCAGCAGTTAGCGTAATGGCTATGTCGCTGGACTTCCATGCAGTCGACCGCGGTTTGCGTCCCGGACCCAGTGGCTTAAAACTCACACCGGGCACGTGTGCGTGCGTGCCCAAGATCCCGCGAGGAGGATGGAGGAGAAGGGATTGTGGCATGACCATCCTCCCTGGGGGGTGATTTCTCGCTTTCTGTCTCTACGTCTCTCTCTGTCTGTCTGGCGAGCGTACGCGCCCTATAGCGAAAATCTCTCTAAAAAAATTTTTTAATCGTCACAAAAATGTACATAAAGATGATATATAAATATGACATAAATATAACATAAAGATTACCATCGCAACTGTTTTTAAGTGCAGTAAATTACCCTTTGAATCCATGACCTAGCCTTTTGGAATTTGGATTCTGTTCCTGTATAGAGAACCATTCTAAATCTTGCTGAGCATCCTGGAGAATATCATACTGGCAGGTTGTGTAACATCAAAGGAATACACAGATATTTTCTTGGGTGGAGCAAAGTAAGACCCTTCCTGGTCTCTATAAATGAAGCTCAAATGTAGTTCAAACCTTTTTTTTCAAGCTTACATTTTATACCTTTATTATTTTAAGGTCAAGCTCTTGAGCCTATGAGTATAATGATGCCAAAAATATTGTAATTATACCTTAATTTTAGCCCAAGGAATGCTCTTAGAATTCCTGAGTGAAATAAATAAGGATATTTAATTTTATGTTTAATCACTGTGTTTCCCTTTCTGTTTAGTACTTCGAAAAATAATTTTGGAAGTGTGTTATTTTTCTTTCACAGTTTTTATTTTTTCTGAGATATTTTTTCCACAGACAAATAAGAACATTTCTCATAAAATACATATATTAAGCTTACTAGCCAGTTTGGGTTTTTCTTTTTCTTTTCCTGTAGGGAGGGAAAGGAAGACATCACCCCCCGGGGGGATGGTCACATTGCAGTCTCTTTCTCTGTTCTCCTCTTGGGATTTTGAGCATGGGTGCATCTGTGCCCAGCCTGATTATAGGCAGGCCACTGGTTCCAAGGCTTGAACCTCAGAGCTGGCTATGTAGGATCTAGCCGCCTCAAGCTCCACTCCACCTACTGGCCAAAAAAGAAACTATCCTGGAATATCACTGAGTTTTTATTACTGGAGAAGGTCTTCACCAATGCAGAGTGCCTGGACAGCAGCTGAAAAAGAGGAAGACTGCAAAAGCAGCCCTTTCAGGCCTGGGCCAGGATCATAGTCTCAGCCTCTCTTGGATAGTTGGGCAAGGGATGGCAGTGAGGGAGGTTCAGGGAAGAGAAAAGGCTTGTTCTTCATGCATGGCCCTGCTTTAGCCCAGAGTCACGCAGACAGGCCAACAGCCAAGTGCTTGACCTGCAGAGCATGATCAAGAAGAGAGTCTGCCTGTGAGCTTGGGGTTTCCTACTTGCCCTCCAAGTGCTTCACACGTTTGAGTTTTAGCCAGTTCCAGTGGGTCATAGTGTCAACCATGTAGCCAGATGGGAGCTGGGCATGTCATTGGGCAAAGGGTGAAGATGCTGGCAAATAAGGCAAACCCCGCCAAACAGTGTTTTTGTTTTAAGAATTATTTATTTATTTTGATTTATTACTATTATTATTAATTGGCTATGGGGGACATGAACTCACCAGAGAGAGAGAGAAAGAGAGAAAGTAAGCACCAGGTCTGGGACTGGAACCATAGTCAGCCATGTGGGAGTCCAGTGCCTTAGCCATGATGTCACCTGCTGGCCCCAGAACATTCGCAAAAAAATTTAATTGATACAGGATATTTGTGCTCATCAGAAAGAGCGAGCGAGAGAAAGCACCCTTATATGAAGCATGGTCACACTGCAGTCCCTTCTCTGTCTCTCTGACTTGTCAGTATTTTGCACACATTCATCATCTGACATGTATTTCAAGACCCTGGAGTTATAACTCAAATTGAGGGTGCCCACGTGTGCTACAGGAGCCTGTTCCCACAAGAAAGTTAAAAAACAAAGTGGGCTTACCACTTCTTGAAGGAAAAAGTTTGACTACATCTGAGCTTTATTAATAGAGACCAGGAAGTATCTCGCTCTGCTCCACCCAAGAAAATATCCGTACTTTACTTGCCTTTCTGTTGACAGTACACAGTGTAACACACACACACACACACACACACACATACACACACGCTCTCACTCACCCTGCAGAGGAAATCAGGAGCCTACAGGCTGCAGAGGGTGGTGATTGTGTTAATTACACATTGGAAGCTCACTCTCGGGAGAGGCTGGGCAGTGTGCGAGTCTCTAGGATTTGCTGACATGAGGCCCGGGGCGCCCTGGTCAGGAAACAAGTCCTTAGCTTGGTCCAGGAAATGTCTGGCATGGTTCTCACAGCCTCAGCTGGCAAGAGCAATTGCTGTGAAACAGAAACATTTCTTTATTTCTTGCTTCTGTGGTAAAACAGTGTGGGGTCTACAAGAAATTCAGAGAAAATGTATATTATAAAAATCATACAGGGTTTAAAAATTTTTTTGCACTGAAATAAGGTTGTACTTCGATTCTATTTTGCCACAAACTTTTTGAAGTCCCTTCATATACATGTCATACAATTTACTATTTTAATCTTTTTGTTTTCAAGTGTTTTTCCTGAAAGCGAGAGTGAGCCTGACAGGCAGTCTCTACAGGGTCTTGATGTGGTCTTCCCCCAGCCTTGTAGCCAGTTGGGTTACAGGTGCACCTGCATGTTCGGGTAGACTTGGACTGTGAATCCAGAGCCTCCCCTGTGGCCTCCAGGATCATGCAGCGGTGCCTACTGCCCATACCACCATGGCTGGGCCTTTATTTTAAAGATAAGGTCTTGCTCTATTGTAATCCTCCTGCTTCGGCCTTCCTAGTAGCTGGAACTGCAGGCAGCATGCCACCACACCGAGTCCAGAACCATTCGTTTTCATTTTTGTTTTGAACTCTTCCAGTGGTCCTCTTTTTTTTCTTTCAGTTTTTGCTGTAGGGAGCATGAACTTGCCAGAGAGAAACAGAGACAAAGAGAGAGGGAAAGTGAGATAGCATCTCCCAGGGGGGATGGCTATACCACAATCCCTTCTCCTCTACTCTCCTGTCCGGGTTTTGGACATGCAGGCACACACACCCAGCATGTTTTTCAAGCTGCTGGGTCTGGGACTGGAACCGTGCTGTCTGTCATATCAAGCCGCCTTACCCACTATACTACTGACTGGCCCAACATTAACTCTTCATTCACCTTCCCCCAGCTCCTGGCAACTACCATCCTACTTTCTGTCTCTGAATGGACTATTCTAGGTACCTCATGTAAGGAAGATTACACAGTACTTGTCTTTTAATGACTGGCTTGTTTCACTTATTATGTCTTCAAGATTCATCCATGTTGTGACATGTGTCAGAAACTCCTTCCTTTTTAGGACCGAATAATATCCCATTATACAGATAGACCACGATATGTTTGCTTAGTCATTGGTCGAAGGCCATTTCGGGCTGCTTCCACCTTCGGTTGTGAGAATGATGCTCTGTGAAAACAGTGTACAGTGTCTGTTCTGCTGCTCTCTGCTTCCAGTTCTTTGGGGCATATATCCAGAAGTGGATTGTTTATTTCCTGTCGGAGGGCGTGTGCACATGCCAGGGGGAGAGGAGGGAGAAAGCACCTTGGGTGTGGTCTCGTTGCAGTCACCTATCCTCCGTTTCTTTATCCTGGTAGGACTTTAGGCACACACACACATGGACCCATGGTGTTTCTCAAACTGCCAAGGCCCGCATGCAAACTGTGGGGTCAGCCATGTGGGATCCGGCTTGCTCAACCACTAGGTCATGGGGCCAGTCTCATAGGGCAGTGTGATAAACATGTCAAATGCTTCCTTATTTGAGGAGCACCACACTGTCTCCCCAGCAGCCGCACCATTTTACATTCTCACCAGCAGTGCACAGTGTTGAAACTTTCTAGGCAGGGCCTACTCCAAGTAGAACATTTTCTTTTACAAAAGCAGCAACATCTAGAGACATCTTACTTGGCAGTGGAACCTCCCACCACCCAAGCTTTCCTCCGAGAAGTGTCTTCAGGAGCCTGAATGTGGCTGTTTGTCCTAGTCAGGCACCTTGCTGGTGTCAGAGATGATAGCTTATAGGCAGATGAGCTTCTGTATCAGGTGGAAGAATGCCTTAGTGGCTGAGTGCCACATGCTGCTCAGAGTTTTTAGCAACCAAGGAAGAGAATAAATCACTGGAAAACTCAGCAGGTGGCATGGTGGTTGGGGCACAGGACTCCCACATGACCAATCGAGTTCGAGTCACAGACCTGGCAGCCTGCTTTCTCACTTTTCCTTTCTCTCTCTCTTTGGTCAAATTAAAAACTAATATCGTGGTTCAAGTTCCAGACCTGGTGGCTTGCTTTTTCACTTTGCCTTTCTCTTTTTCTCTTTCCTGCTCTGTCCCTTTCCGGTCAAATTAAAAAATAAATAATAAGTAAATAAAGTTAAATAGAATAATTCTTTTAAAAAGAATTATGTTAACTTTATTTTATCATCATCATCATTATTATTTTCCAATTTGATAAGAGACAGAGAGAGAGGGAGGGAAAGTGAGAAAGCAGACTCCAACTGCAGTTGGCCACATGGGCATCCAGTGCCCTTAACCACCACACTACTTGCTGGCCCCAGTAAAATAACTGTTAAAAAAAAAAATGGTAGTCCATACCATTTCATCTAAGAAATAAGCTGTCCTAGCCCTGTACTTGGGGAAGGCACAGATGGGGCATTGCCCACACAGTAGTGTCCACCGGAAAGGTTTGTCTTAAAAGCGTGGCAAGGCCCAGCCATGGTGGTGCATACTGCTAAAATGTGCTTTGCAGGCTAGGACTACCTGGGTGGCTCAGGTTCGATTCCTGATCCTACCTAAAGACCAGGCACAGTAGTGTACACCTGTAGTCCCAATTACTTGGGAGGCTGAAGCAGCAGGAGAAGCTCAGCACAGTGAGACTGCAACTTTAAAAAAAAAAAAGAGAGAAAGAAAGAAAAAAAGGTTTTCCTGAATAAATTAAGTCTACAGGGGGGAAAAGAAAGGAAGACAATAACTAGACTGGAAATTAGGATCACTAGGTGAAAATGATTGGGGCTCTTCACTCCCACATGGCTCCCAGGGTTTGAGTCTTAGACCTGGTGGCTTCTTTTGTCACTTCCCTCCTCACAATGATGACTATAGCAAGTTAAAAAATGATTGATTAATTAATTTAAATGAACAATTCTTTATAATTTATTTTTTAACTTACTATAGTGGGAGTCCAGCACCCCAACTATTTTCACCTAGTGATCCTAATTTCCAGTCTTATGACATGCAAGTTACTCCTTTAGAGATTTTTCATTAAATGTCATTTAAGATACATGCTCAGACAGCACAGTAATAAAATGCTCTGCAAGGCTGACCCATATGAGAAGGTTCAAGTCCAGAGACCTCCCTGACTACACTGGGCACACATACGTCTATGATGTGGCACTGGCTAAAGCTGGGGTGGATCACAGTGTCAGGACCCTATTGAGATTCCTGTCTGTCTGTCTCATAGAAGGAAGAAATAACTTTTGAAAAGAAAAAATGCTATGTTCTCTTTTCTTTTAGTCTTAAATTTTAATTGCTATTTTTCCTTTGTCTTCTTAAAACAAAATTTTAGGTTTTTCAACAGCAGCTCTTACATGCAGATTTTTTCCCCTTGGTTTCAATATCTATTATTGTAGAATTCTCACTATGTTTTGGGTCTGCAGTCAATTTTACCTCCAAGCCTGCAGCAATTTAAGGTTTTCCTTTCTAACCCTATGCATTTCTCAATCTTTCTCATTAATGTATCCATTAGTAGCTTTGCTTTTGTGATAGTAAAATAGGACATTAGTTGTACGTGACTGAGTTTCAGTTGATTCTATAAAATGCATTGCATTTTGTCTCCATTCAAGATAGTATGCTTATTTTTAAATTTGTCATTATAACAGAAGGTAGTATTTGTGAGTTGCTTACTTGAGGCCAGTCTCTGTGCTACATTTCTCACATGTGGGTAGCCCATATGAGGCTCACAACTTTGTGAAAAAGCATTATCCCCGTTCTTGACAGATGAAACTGCAGCCCAGAAAGGTTACATGATTTGCCCAGCTAGCAAATGTGGAAATGAAAGTCGAAGCCAACCCCAAAGCTCACACACTTGAACCAGGCACTAGCAATACCCTGCATTTGTCTCACCGTAGCCTTGCGGCCTGTGTTAGTCCCAGCTCTGTGTAAAGGATGTGAGCATTCATAGTCTCTGTGATACAGGCCCGGTGTCGTCCCATTGGTCCGTGATGACAGTGGTCCTAAGTGGGTCAGTCACAGCGGTCTAGACACAAGTTCTTTCTGGTCAAATCCTGACCTCTGGGTTGGATTGACTTTGTTTATGATCTCTGGATTGCTCTGATCTATACTTGAATCTGTTTGCGTCAATCAAACTTGCCAAGCTGATGGGTGAAGAAAATAGCATTTCATTGTTTTGTTTGTTTGTTTTGCCAGAGGGCACATACACTCACCAGAGAGACAGAGAACGAGGGAGAGCCCAATGGGGACCCAGTCTCCTCTCTTCTGTTTCTCCATTCTGTCCGGATTTGGGGCACACATACATGTCTAGCATGTTTCTCAAGTGTCAGGGCCAGGATTCGAACCAAATGATCAGCCTTGTGGGATCTGGCTCCCTTAACAACCAGGCTATTGGACAGCCCTTCATTATAGTTTTAATTTGCATTTTTCTTGTCGGGAAGGATAAGCATCTTCTATCCATTTGTTTTCTTCTGTCTCCTTTGTTTTTGCTGTATTTTAAAAGACAACTATAGCTCCCTCCTTTGGTAAACAGAATGGCTTCATCTTTGGCTTCCCTTTCCTTCAGCAGGCACTGAACAGCTTCCCATTTTAGTCCTGCCTTACTCACATGGATTGATATGGTCAGCATACAGTAAACAAGTGCCTTCAGTATGTACTGGATTCAGCCTTATTTCTGTGTCATGTTTCCGTGTCTTTTTTGCATTAAGTGTCTTTTTTTTTTTCTTTTTTTGGAGAGGTTTTTGCTATAGGTCATGTGCGCTTGCCAGAAAAACAGAGAGAGACAGAAAGCGAGAAATCACCCCCCCCGGGGGGGGGATGGCCACACTGCAATCCCTTCTCCTCCATTTTCCTCTCGGGGTCTTGGGCACACATGCACACACACCCAGTGTGAGTTTAAGCTGCTGGGTCCAGGACGCGAACCGTGGTCGACTACATTGGAGTCCAGCAATATAGCCATTACGCTAACTGCTGGCCCTGAATTAAGTGCCTTTTGTTACATTAAAATTTTTTAATTATTTAATTTTATTTATTATAATAATAATTATTATTAAATTTACTAGAAGGTGACAAAGGAGGAGAGAGAGAAAAAAAAAAAAAAGAGGGGAAAAATAGTGAGAAAGCAAGCCCCCAAGTCTGGAACTCAAACCAGAGCTGGCCATGTGGGAGTCCAGTGCCTTAGGCACTATACCACTACACCACCTTCACCCCCGTGACAGAGACAGAGAGAGAGGGGGAAGTGAGAAAGCACCCTCACCCCCCCATCTTACATGGAAAATGGCCACTGTACAGTCTCTGTTTCTCCCTGTCAGGATTTTGAGCACACATGCAGGTGCATGTAATGTGTTTCCCACGCTGCTGGGTCTGGGACTCAAACCGTGCTGTTGGCCGTGTAGGATCCAGCTGCCTTAACCATCACATCATGGGCTGGCCTGTGCAGTAACATTTAAATGACAAAAAAATACCAGTCAGCCCATTTATATGAAATGAATAGTTGTGATTTACTGTGGCCATTTTTTTTTTTTGAGAGGTTTTTGCTATAGGGCGCATGCGCTCGCCGGAAAGGCAGAGACAGAGAGACAGGAAGTGAGAAATCACCCCCCAGGGGGGATGGCCACACTGCAATACCTTCTGCTCCCTTCTCCTCTTGGGATCTTGGGCACGCACACACCCGTGCCCGGCGTGAGTTTAAGCCTCCAGGTCCAGGACTCGAACCGCAGTCAACTACGTGGGAGTCCAACACCATAGCCATTATGCTAACTGCTGGTCCCTACTATGGCCATATTGAGAAAAGATGTGTCAGTCAGGATTGGGAAGGTTATGTTATGGTAACAAACAACACTGGAATATTGGTGACTCTTACAACATGGTTTATTTCTGACTTACAGGATCAGCATGTGGTTTCTGCTCTCTGTAGTTTCTCAGAGACCCAGGCTAGGAGGTGCTTCATCTCAGTCCATTTTGCCATGATCATAGAGGCAGAGAAGAGAACCTGATGAACTTTGAGTTGGCTTTTAAAACTGGTGCCAGAAGTGACTCATCATTGTACTCATTAGAGTAGGCCATGTTGCTGTGCTTGGATTCACAGGGCAGAATAATGAGCTCCTTCTCTGTGTACAGACCGAGGGAACCAAACACGGCCAAATCATACATGCCCACCGTGGGAGATCCTTTGAGAACCTTTTACACTTCAGATAGCTGCGGTTCCCTAGAATATACTGAGTAAAAATTAGATTTGGTAGTGACTTGAAAAGACAAAACTCTGCCTTAACTGTTGGAGTGAAGGGTTTTGGCTGTCCTGCTCTTGAACCCATGAAGAAAGCCCTTACACATACTAAGCCACAAGGGTCATAGGAAGTATCTAGGGGCAAAGCTGGCTGGAAGTTGATACTTGTCTAAGCTGGACAGTGGTTACCTCGTTGTTCTGCCTGCTTTTCTATGTGTTCTAAGATGTCCGTAACAGAATGTGCTGTTTCATGTGTTGCCCATGTTCATCTCCCGTCAGTTGCAACTATCAGTTTATTTTCATCCCTTGTTGTAGAGTGTGGTTTAAGTGGCCTCCTCAGTTCTTTCCCTTTTTTGAGAGAGGGTCATAAGCACTATCTTTTTTTTAGAGTTTTGCTATAGGGTGTGTGCACTCGCCAGAGAGGCAGAGACAGAGACAGAAAGTGAGAATTCACCCCCCAGGGGGATGGCCACGTCGCAATCCCTTCTCCTCCACTCTCCTCTTGGGATTTTGGTCGTGTACACATGTCCAGTGTGCTTTTCAAGCCACCAGGTCCAGGACTTGAACTGCGGTTGATCACATGGGGAGTCCCGCACCTTAACCCACTATGCCACCTGCTGGCCCCCATAAGCACTTTTATAAATCATTTTTTAGGCCTTTCCTTTATTTTAGGATGTTAGACTCTGTAAATGATATATTTTTTTATTTTAACGTGCCATAGGATATGTAGGCTCTCACCAGAGAGAGACAGAGGGGGCAGTGAGAAATCATTTCCCCTCTCTCAAGGGGATGACCACACCACAATTTCTTCTCCTCTATTTTCCTCTTGGGATTTTGGGCCTGCATACACATTCACCTGGTGTATATTTTTAAGCTGCTGGGTCTAGGACTTGAACCTTGCAATCACCCATGTGGGATCCAGCTGCTTTAACTACCATGCCACCAGCTGGCCCTGTAAATCTTTTAAAATATTTTTTTGGAGGGACTAGCAGATTGCATAATGGTTACATCACTGGACTTCCACATAGTTGACTGCAGTTCATGTTCCAGACCAAGCGGCTTAAAATTCACACCAGGCGTGTGTTCCCACAATCCCAAGAGAAGAATGAAAGAGAAGGGATTGTGGTGTGGCCATCCCCCCAGGGGGTGATTTCTTGCTTTCTGTCTCTCCATCTCTCTCTGTCTCTCCAACAAGGCACATGCCCTATAGCAAAAATCTCTCTCATAAAAATAAAAAAAATTAAGTTTATTTTTTCCACAAGAGAAACAGACAGAGAGGCTGGGATCTCCAACAGAATCTTCATGCCGCAATCCACCCCCAGTCTCAGCCAACCTGAGCATGCTCAGGGAGATTTGAGGGGACCCTTACCCATGTGGGTCCAGTTGTGCTATTGCTGTCCACCACTTGGCCCCTTAAAGTATTTCTAGATGACCTCAAGTTAGATCTGAATTTTTTTTAGTGATATGGTTTTATAAAATCTGCAAGTTCATATGCTCCACAGGCTAATGACAAATATTCTTATGTTTCTTCTTTTCTCTCTTTCTCTTGCGTAAGTTGAGTGTGTGTGTTAGAGGTGGGACTATTTGTTTATAATTAGAAAGCTGTCATGGCCCTAAGGTGATATGGCCCTTGCAGTCCTGGCACGTGATTGATATGTAGTTGGCATTGCAAAGTCCTGCAGTGATCTTCAGACTGCCTGCATGGATGGGGTGTGGATGCCCCGCCTGGAGGAGGGGGCATTCTGCCTCCCTGAGAAGGGTCACTGTGCTATGCTACACAGCGTGGAAAGATGGATGGGAATGGAAGAGGATGGGAATTGCATTCAGGAGAGGGACAGTGAAGGGCAGGTGGGAACCTCAGATCGCTCTGTGTTGTTATGAAGAAAGGTTCAGGCTGCTGTGTTAGGAAGGAGGGTAAGCAAAGCAGGCAGGAACCGTGCCATGGAGGCCTTTGATTGGCCTCTAAGAAGTGTGGACTTTACTCTGTTGGCTTTCAGTAAATATCAGTGTGAGCAAATGAGCTAACTATGTCGATTGTTGCATTGTAGTGACAGGCTCTCTGCCCTCTAAGGGTGAGTCATGGGGAACCTCTCAACCTCAGCACTCTGCCAGTGGTCCCTGGAAGTCTTGAACAGCACTGAACTGTTTACATTCTTGACTGTGCTCCTTGGACACAGTAAGAATCCAAGATGCCTTAACACAAGACAATCCCCACGTTCGGCTTATAGAAGCCCGGCTCTCAAATACTGTCGCCCCATCCCAGGGGGTTAATGGCATTTTCTCCTGTGCACATAGGTCCCTCCCAGCACCGTCACTGACTGGTGGAGATGCCACAAGTCATGCCTAGAAGCCTGCCCCCACTTTCCACCTCCCACCAGTGTCTATCTCTTCTAGGTGAGCCCTCAGCACTGGGTGTGAAGCTAAACTGGAACAGTGAGGGGTCATTCAGACTGAATCCTTTCCCTGAGCAAAAGTCCAGGGGCTTCTATGGCACACGTACAAGGATGCCCTTAGGGATGAGCGTCACCTCCCCCTGATGTGGCCTGTGTTCTGCTTAGTTTTGCATATATAGATCGATGACTTCCCAAGACAGAGAACCATACAACTCTTACCTGTGCGGGTCCCAAGGTGTGACAGAAAACCTGGCCTGGTAGTGATAGTCACTGTGGCTCCTGCCTCATTTCTAGCATTGCTGGGGACTTTAGGGATACCTGTGGTCCTGGAACCTGGTGCTTGGCCTCCCTGTACCATCCAGGTGCATTCCCCCGTGTCCTCTTGTCCTGTATGTCCCTTTTTACCACCACACTGGGCCTGGCTTCAGTCTTCCCGACCTCAGCAGGTTTACTTTCCATTGCCATCTCCTTCCTCATGTGCTTTTCCTCCTTTCACAGGCCCTTCAGAGTAACCTGAGGTATTCCTTGTTGCCAAGACGGCTCATTATCAGCAAGAGATTAGCTCAATGTTTGCATCCTGCCCTGCCCAGTGGTGTGCACTTGAAAGCCTTGGAAACCTACGAAATTATCTTTAAAATTGTGGGGACCAAATGGCTGGCCAAGGACTTGTTCCTGTACAGGTAAGATGACTTTGCTCTTGTATTACATTTTTTTGTTGTTGTTTTAGTTTTACAGCATAGAGGCTGTGTGCTCGCCAAAAGAGAGAGAGAGAGAGAGACAGAAAGGGAAAGTGAGAAATCACCCCCTGGGGTGGATGGCCATGCCACAACCCCTTCTTTGTTCTCCTCCTGGGACTTTGGGCATGCATGCACATCTATCTGGCATGATTTTCAAGTTACTGGGTCTAGGACTCGAACCATGGTCAGCCATGTTGGATCTGGTACCTTAACCACCACACCACCTGCTGGTCCTTGTATTGCTTTCTAGTACCTGAGGAATCTGTCAGTTCACAAGATTAAAAAATGGCAAGCAACAGAGACCAACAAATGACATAATGGTTACATTGCTGGCCTCCCATAGTCAACTGTGATTCAAGTCCCAGACCCAGCAGCTTAAAACTCACATCAGGCACATGTGATCCCAAGAGGAGAATGGAGGAGAAGGGATTGCAGCATGGCCATCCTTCCTGGGGGATGATTTCTCACTTTGTCTCTCTGTTGAGCACACACGCCCTATAGCAAAAACGAAACAAAACAAGACTCCCTAAAAAAAAAAAAAAAAGATGGGAACCAGCAGTTAGGGAA